>NC_041392.1:383150038-383158243 GCF_002162155.2 Triticum dicoccoides | reverse complement strand
CCCTCCGTCTCCGCCTCCCACCCCCCGGCCACTGCCCTCCGCCTGCGCCCGCCCCGCCCTCCGCCCATCGTGCACGAGGTGCTCGACAGTATGCCTGCAACGACAACATCGTTCATGGGGAATATTCAGTTATAAGGGTTGGGTTTGAGGGTTCTAATCTTTGCCCCTGTTTTTCAACCCGTAAAAGTGCACAAAAAGACCATTTTTGGACCCTTAAAACGCTAGTGAGGGTTTGAGGGTTTGACGGTTCTACTAGACATGCTCTTAGCGCTCAAGCTGCCGTGGTAAGATAAGAAAGGGAGGCGACATTGCCGCAACAGGGCTGCGGCGAGCGTGTGCCCTAGGTTCCAACGATTAGTTGATCTGAGCTCATGACTTATCTTGGCGGTCCAGGGTCGATTCTTCGTGATGCACCAGACCTGTGCGCGAACATCAGCAGCGTAGCTATGTCAGGCCCATACGAGCCTTCCCCTTTCCTATGCTCTCCTTTGTGCTTTACGTCCTTAGGTCCCGGCCCTTGAGCGAGTTCAGCTGCCGCTGGTATGCCAGGTCACATGCCGTGGTCAAGGCCAGGGGGTGAGGGCTGGAGAGCCAGTAAGGGCTCCTGAGTCGCGATGCTCTGGAGCCCCCCTTTTAACGTGCAAGCGGATTACTTGGAAGAGGAGGGAGCTCGTGGTGCCGCCTAGTTTTATCCTCGTGAGATTCCTGCGAGCCAGCACAAGGAAGATAAGATCTTCCATTATGGTTACCAGCCTGCCGCTGGTTGCTCCGCGAGGGGGTGCAGGCACTGAGAGCCCGGTGAGGTGACGTGCACAGGGCGTGCCGCGAGCCAGAGCTCGACCGCTCAGGTTTTTCGACGTGGCAGGGACGGACCCATGCACCAGCGCCATGCCGGCATGAGGAGGCCCCGTGGGAGGTGACGATTGACCAGGTAGTAATCATTGGTAGATTAAACATGAGAGTAGCAGGCTTATATAAGTGCATGGGAGATACGTGCCACTAGGTCAGGCCCGAGCGGCTTGGGGATGATGCAGCCCGAGGGGTGCTCCCAACAGGGTAAGCTAAAGACATAAAAAGGGATGCATGCCACAGGGAAGGACCCACGCGACCTGGGAATGATACAGCCCGAGGGGCGCTCCCAGCTAAATGAACTTGGAAAATGTCACCTGGTTATGTCCACAAAGGAGAGTTGGGGCAGCTGAAGGCGCGCAGCGAAGGGGTTGCTCCTCACGAGCCACCGGGGCCCTGAGCCTCAGGAGGCTCTGGGGGCTCAGGTGGTTCCTTGAGGACCATCTCCATCTCCATCAGGACGGTGTGGTGCCTGGCCTCCTGAGCCGCTACGATGCGCTGCAAGTTGCGCTGGTAGGCGGACAACGCGGTCGGCAGGCCGAAGGGCATGCGAATGTAGCTGTGCGGTGGGCCCTCGCAGCGTCCCACGCACGAAGGCCAGAAAAGCTCCTGAGAAGCGGCCCTGTTGAGCCCTGGAATGTCAATGCAGACGCGTAGCCCGGCATCCTCACCTGGATGGGAAGCTGCGCCTCGTGAGCGGGGGTCGCCGCGCATGGCCCTTGCATCTTGCAATTTCTGGGTGGTCTTGGTGATGAACTCCTGAACGGTGGGCGATCCTTTCCCTGTGCCCTCCTGAGGGAAACGTGCCGTGAAGCATGCCTCCAAGTGGTGCCCAAGTGCCTCCCTCGTGATGTGGGAAAGGTCTGAGGCCTTCCAGAAGAAAGCCCCCAAGCCCTGCCCGAGAAAGCCCCCGAGCCCTGCCCGAGAAGGGCGCCGGGCGCGCCTTCCTATGAGATGGAGGGAGGCACCCGGGAGCGGGCGCTGATCCTAACGAGGCTCCGGCCGCGACGCCACCCTCCTGAGGTCCTGGACGGTGCAACTGCTTCTTCTTGTTGGGGATGACCTCAGGAGGGCCCTCGCCCTTGCTGTTGGGGTCGTCGATTGCTACAGCTTGGAAGGCATGCTCGAGGGAGCACACCGCATCTCTTTATTCACATGGGACCGTGATGATCCCGCCACTTCCCGGCATCTTGAGGACATTGTAGCCATGATGGGTCACCGCCATGAACTTGGCCAGGGCTGGATACCCGAGGATGGCATTGTAAAGCAGACGGATGTGCGCGACGTCGAAGTCGATGAGCTCGGTGTGGTAGTTCTTGCGTTCCCCGAAGGTGACAGGGAGGCGTACCTGCCCTATCGGTGTGGTGGAACCGTCGGTCACTCCTAAGAAAAGCTTGGTAGGCTGAAGCTGGTCATATGGCACTTGGAGGTTGTCGAACGTGTCGACGGACAAGACGTTGAGCCCTGCACCACCGTCAATGAGGCCCTTGATAACTTGCACATTGCTGATGACTGGGGAGCAAAGCACCGGGAGGGCGCCAGCGGTAGCTGCGCACTTGAGATGATCTGCCGAGTTGAACGTGATAGGGCACTGGGACCATCTAAGCAGGCGTGTGGCTTCGAGCTTGGGGAGGACTGCATTCACTTCATGAGCAAACTGCTTGAAGATACGCTGCGAGGCTAGGGCCTGGGCTCCGCCCAAGATGCAGGCGATAGCATGCGGTTCCTGGAAGCCCCCAGCCCCCTCGTCTTGATGGTGTATGTCATTCCTTCTTGGCGGTGGTGGCAGCGGAGGGAGTCCGGCGTTGCCTTAAGGATGATCCTCACGAGGCTGATCCCTCCAGGCGCCCTCGCGAGGCTGATCGTGTCAGCGGTCCTCACGAGGCCGGTCGCGCCACTCCTGGCACGGGCCACGGTCGTCCCAGCGTCTGCCACCACGTCCTCCTCCTCGTCCGTAGCCCCGGTCGTCCACGCTCGAGGCGTCGACCGAAGCGTCCTTCGTGAATGGCTCTAAGCTCTTGACAGTCGCTGGTGTTGTGGGTATTCAGGTTCTGGAAGGCGCAGAACGGACGGCTGCTCTTGGATGACTCTGGTTGGTCTCTTCCATGCTTAGTGTCTGGTTCCGCTGCGAGCACGGCTGCTCCCTTGCGCTTCACGTCCTTGGCCTTGGCTTTCTTCTCCTCCGGGTCTATAGCTGGGAGCTCAAGGAGGGAGAGGTGCCCCTCCTCATCTCTTGCGCACTTGGTTGCTAGGTTGAACAACTCCAAGGACGTGCACAACTCCTCATGGATAGCGAGCTCTTCCTTCATCTTGACGTCGCGGACGCCATCAGAGAACACAGAGATGATGGCCTCGTCCGTCACCTTGGGGATCTTGAGGCGGACGTTGTTGAAGCGTTGGATGTACTTCTGGAGGGTCTCTCCCAGTTGCTGCCTGACACGGCGCAGGTCACCCGCAGCCGGCGGGCGGTCGCGAGTGCCCTGGAAGTTGGCGACGAAGCGGTTGCACATCTCGTCCTAGGAGGAGATCGAGCCCGGTGGCAGGTTCAGGTGCCAGGAGCGGGCACCATCCTTGAGAGCCATGGGAAACTAGTTCGCCATGACTTTCTCGTCGCCGTTGGCCGCTTCAATGCTTAGCTCGTAGAGCTGCAAGAACTCCGCGGGGTCGGGGGTGCCGTCGTAGTGAGGAGGCAGATCCGGCTTGAACTTGCCCGGCCAGGCGACGCTACGTAGCTCGGGGGTGAAAGGGCGGCAGCCGGCTGTGGTCACCGGGGCCCGCCTTCAGGGTGGAGCTTGGTCTTGATGGGGTCCGCGCCCTGCCGCTACAGGTGGTGCGTGGTCTTGCCGCAGCAGCCGGTCTTGGCGCGGTGGCGCGAGGAGCGGCGGAGCGTTTCTTGCGGTCGAGGGACTTCTTGATAGCTTCTTTCTTCATGCGCGAGCGCGCAACGCGGCGGGTCGCGTTGTTGAGCCACGTGCCTTGGCGCTAGGGCACCGTCTTGGGGCAGAGGTAGTGGAGGCGCTCCGTGAGCTACGTCGCCCGTAGCTGGCGGAGGGCGAGGCGGAGAGGGGGATGGCACAGGGGAGCCCCCTGCGGCGCGGACAAGCTCGGCGATGGGGTCGACCCAGTCCTCGTAGAGGTTGTCGACCGGTCGGTAGCGCATGAACTCATGCGCCATGAGGAGCGGGCCCATGCGTCCATGGGAGGGCGACGTGCATGGGAAGAAGAACCGGCTGGGCTCAGCGATGGAGTGGCGGTGCGGCTGTCCCGCCGCACCGAGGGGTGCAGCGAGGATGCTTGCCGCTCGTTCCCCGCCGGGACGGAGGCGGCATTGGCGGCAGGCGACGGGGAACGACGTGCTGGCCCGCCGATGGGAGCCGTCTAAGCAACACGGGCAGCGAGGGCAACCCGGCGCTCAGCACGAGTGCGGCGCGCGTCTGCCATGGAGACGACGGAGCAACAGGACGCGGAGCGACAGAAGGAAGCTTCGGTGCACCCCTACTTGGCACGCCAAATGTCAGATCACGGGTTCCGGCAAAACCCTCAAGGTTCGAACACTGGGGTGCGCACAAAGGTTTTCTCCCTATCGATCCACGCCCTAGCTCTCTAAGATCTCGCGGACGAACTCGACGAACTTGCAACACAAAGACACAAGATTTATACTGGTTCGGGCCACCGTTGTGGTGTAATACCCTACTCCAGTGTGGTGGTGGTGGATTGCCTCTTGGGATGATGATGAACAGCATAGGGGGGAGAACAGCCTCCTGAGGTTGAGGTGTTCTTGTGCTTGGTGAACTTGTGTGAGTTAGATGCCTCTGAATGAGTTCTTCCCCTCCTCTTTTCGTCGTCCTTCCTTTTTTCTCCTCTACTGTGGTGGCTAGTTCTACTTATATAGGCCCTGGTCCTCTCCCCGAATATTGAGCGGGAAGGGAGCCAACAATGGCCAATTTGAAAGGGGACAACTAGTATAGCTTATCCTGACAAAAGTAGTCTTCCCCTGCAAAAGGCTCTGGTGGTGACGCCGTCTTGGGCTCCACGGTGACCTCCATCTTGCTGTCCTGCTGGTCTTGGTCTCGTTGCACCGATATGGAAACCTTTGCTTGATGCCTCAGTACTCCGCGCCTGCGCTTGCCCCCTTGGCACCAAAGGGGAAACAAGGACGCTGCGCGCGCTGGCGCCCGCCTGGTCTCGATCGTCATGGCTCACGTCATGAGGACCTCGCGAGGTTTGCCTTGCTTTGATCTCTCCGCCCCTTATGAGCCTGCCTATCGAGGCTACTCCTGAGGAGGTCTTGCATCGTCCGCCTCGTAAGGCTTGGCTCCTCGCGAGGGTCTTGAATACCTCATCGATGAAGATGGGCCGTACATACCTGCTAGCTCATCCACGCCATGGGCCACAGGCAAGAAAGTCTGGGGACCCCCCGTTTCCAGAACGCTGACAGCCACCACCGGAACACCACCGCGCCCCCGGCCTCGCACCATGGTGGGCGGGGACTGCTAAGAAAAGGAAGGAGTGAGATATGTGAATAAGCGCCCTGCCCCGCATTCCTTTTTATAGGCAAACGGGGCAGGGGCTAGCTCTTCACCCAGGAGGTAATCGCCCTGCTCCTCCAGTCCGGCTCCCCCGCGCCATCAATGGCTCATGGAATTTAAGCCGACCCCCTGCGCCAATCCACGACGTCTGGCTTTCTACCATGGCACTCATTCTCGCGCCCTCCGCATCCGCCACCAACCTTGCACAATGCACGCAACACACATGGCGGAAGCACCATGGGAGGGGAAGCTAGTGGAATGGCGGTTGCCGCCTCGTGAACGTGGGACGTGGGTAGCCCACAGATCGTGGCTTGGATTCCCCTTCTAAATTCCTGCACGATGCATGGGAAAACCGGAAACTGACTCAAGCACAGGTTAATGAAGAAGCAAAGAAAATCTCAAAGGACGAGCTACCGCAACCCTCTCACCTGTGTACTAGACAGGGCCTACCTCGATGATGCTCGGCAGTGCGTTCGGGCCAGGCCCTGGGGCTCCTGTCGGTGCAACAAACCCCAAGCGTGTGTTGCCCAGACTGTACACTGGCTCAAGAGCAAAGTTGCAACATCGAAGACAAGGCCAAGCCAGAGAGATAGCTCTTTGAGGAATCAAAGGGCGGATCAAGAAGACCAAGAGCAACCAAAGGAGCAAGTTATCACTAAGGAAATACCTCCCTTGCTGGGCAGGCGAGCCTGGCGGGGTTAAGGTTACCCCCGAATACAAATCTCAAGACTGCCCCGGTAAGCTTGCCAGGGACGCCTAGAGCGGATTACCCTGCCAAGGCTCAACCACTCCACCTCACAGCAACACAAGTCACCGATCGATGCAGCGTCGAGCCCCCAAGTGACTAACTAGATATTATTTGGCATGTGGTAGCCACTTTCGAAGGAAATCACCTCCAAATGACATCCGTCCAGGGACGTGTCATGTAGGCAGGCGAGAAGGTGGCCGAACGGCACGACAAGGCTAGCCGGGCTACACCACAATGTGACACTAAGCGGTGCATTTAATGCGCATTGTCATGTATTTAGAGTTAGGTATGATAGCACTGTTTTCTATCTAATCAGTATGCAATGACTGATTTGCCATTGTGGTGACCCCTTGGCCTATAAAAGCAGGGTCGTGGCAACCTTAGAAAGGATTCGGACTCTTGTACACAAATATGCGTGTAGCTGCTATCATCCTGAGGCAACCTTGCCGGGCTAGAGCGTTGCATCTCCACTACGTCCTCTCATAAATCCACCAAAGCAGGAGTAGGGTTTTACGCCTCGCGGCAGCCCGAACCTGGATAAAAACTACCCGTGTGATCGTTATTATGCTGCTCTACGCCCTCCGCTCTTTGTGCAATGTGCCCTTCCCCCCGCCGAACCACAAAGGGGCTGATGGACCCATAGGTGGCCGTATTTTCCCACGACAGTAGATTTTTCGTCCCTTCTTAAGACATGCCCTCTCGGTCATGCACATACATTCTATCTCCTCATTTTATGGTGATACTTCTCGCACACACACTCTTTGTGTCCTTGTCACACACACGCACTCCGTCTTCCACCTCTCTCCCTCATTCTCACACACACACACACACACACACCACACACACACACATGGCCTTTTGCAACAATATACCACTTCCCGAATCTTGAAACCAACCATATTCCTCCTTTATCTCATCAAAACCGCCAAAGGAATATATTTTGACTGAAACATAACATATTTTTAGTGATATACGTATTTCAAAACTAGACTCTTTTCTATCAAATCGGTGAATATGTATTAATCTACTTTGAACGTGTTGCAACACATTGGCACATTGCTAGTTATTACTGTATAATTTTGTGGACACCAGACAAATGGTGGAGTACATATACGAAGAGAAGAGGAGCATTCAAGCAGTCGGTCTCTCGCTGTCTCGCACACATGAGAGTTACATAAAGGCACCGTAAACAAATAAACCATAGGTGCACGATTGCTGCATGCGCGGGTACCGGGTATGTGGTGGGGTGCACCTTTGTAGGAATAGCCAGCTTGCGTAATAATTTAATCCGTAGGAATTGATGGTCGAGGACCACAGGTGAACGACCTGGAGGCGGTGGCTTGCCGAGACAAGTAGACCGACTCCTGCCTGCATTTACTACTATTACTCCACACATCGACTGCTATCCGGCATGCATCTAGTGTATTAAGTTAACAAAAACAGAGTAACGCCTTAAGCAAGATGACATGATGTAGAGGGATAGATCCAATCAATATGAACAAATGCCATATTTTTCTCCTTAATGGCAACAATATAAATATGTGTCATGTCCCCTTCTGTCACTAGGATTGAGCACCACAAGATTGAACCCATTACAAAGCACCTCTCCCTTTGTAAGAAAATCAATCTAGTTGGGCAAACCAAATCAATAAATCAGAGAGAAATACAAGGCTATATAAACCATGCATAAAAGAGTTCAGAGAAGACTCAAATAATATTCATAGATAATTTGATCATAAACCCACAATTCATCGAATCTCAACAAACACACTGCAAAAGAAGATTACATCGAATAGATCTCCAAGAACATCGAGGAGAACATTGTATTGAAGATCAAAGACAGAGAAGAAGCCATCTAGCTACTAGCTATAGAACCGTAAATCTGTGGTAAACTACTCACACATCATCAAAAGGGCAGCAAGGTTGATGTAGAAGCCCTCCGTAATTGAATCCCCCTCCTGCAGAGTACCGGAAAAGGTCCACAGATGGGATCTCACGAAGACAGAAACTTGCAGCGGCAGAAAAGTTTTTTTGGTGTGCCCTTTGGTCTACGAGGAGTATTTGGGTATTTATAGAAGA
>NC_041392.1:383098287-383149758 GCF_002162155.2 Triticum dicoccoides | reverse complement strand
GGGCACAAGCTTGGATGGCGCCCCTGGGGCTCGTCCCCTGAGCTTGTGGCCACCTCGTGGCTGTTCTGGCCTCCTCCCAAAGCTTCCAGGGTGTCTTGTGGTCCAAGAAAAATCCTCAAAAAGTGTCATTCCATTTGGACTCCATTTTGTATTGATTTTCTATAAAGACAAAAACAAGGAAAAAAATAGCAACTGGCACTTTGCACTAGGTTAATAGGTTAGCCCCGAAAAATGATATAAAATAGCATAATAATGCATATAAAACATCCAAGATTGGTAATATAATAGCATGGAACAATAAAAAATTATAGATAGTTGGAGGCGTATCAGTGCCTCATGCCACCAGAAGCCGACCATCAGGCCGACTCAAGGCCCCCAAGGTCATCACAATTGCCGGTCCATTATCCCGTCTCGTGGCCCTCTAAAAGAAAGGACCCGGGGTACTTAGAGCACAAGACAAGGAAGTTGTGTCCAGGAGGACTCCTCCACCGTCTTAGATACCGAATAGGATGTTGTAAACCATAGCCTCGGATATCCTTTATAAGACGAGGCAGGGCTATTCGATATGCATCAATCTTCTTCCTTTGACATACCTGCGATCATTACGGTCACCCTCCTACTCATTGTACCCCATACACTAAGAACAAGAGTATGGTTTTGCCTCCATCGTGAGAACCTGAACCTGGGTAATCGATCCCCTATTTCCTCTCCGGATTTTCCAGCTGGTCGTGATAACCCAGCGAAGGGTTTGTCAGAATCTACACCGACATGTATGTAATTCCTATTTGATTCTCGATGATGAATATGTAAGGGCATTTAGCTAGTAGGTAGGCTAAAGTGAACTAAACAAATGCTAAGACACATAAATTTGTTTCGGTAATGTTTAAAACCCGATGTTCGCTGGAAAGGGTTTTTCAGCAAACACAAGAATTGCCACGCCAAAACAACTAGAATTGCCACAATGTTTGTAAAGAATTTACATATATGAAAGCGAATTGCCTTGCTGTAGAAGACAATTGTCATGTCACGGAGGGTGATTTCTTAGAAGTTGTCATGTGTTCGATCTAGATCCAACGGTTGTAAGGACATTCGCACGAGCTCCTAAAATCTGAAGTTTGCTGGTTATGAAAGTCCAGTTATTTACACAAAATAAGAGAAACTCTGACGCGCAGACCCATTTTGTCCGCGCGTGTCCGTTTGGGTCGCCGCGGATAGAAAAGTCGGCCCAACGCGTCGACCCAAACAGACGCGTGCTATCTTTTCATCCACCTGGCGACCCATTCCTGGCCCAAATTTGGGCCTCATTTGCGTCGGCACGGACACGAAGCAAACAAGTGTAGCGCGCGCCTACTCCTCCCCCTGGCCTGCCAGTCGGTGGCACATTGGCTGTTATCTTCCACCCACATCGACAGCAAGCCGTGGCCCATCCCACCCCGTCGTCGCCCAATTCCAGTGTCCCTGTCAGCAGTGTGTGTCCACACACCTTCCCCACCACACCGCCACCTCCCACGTCACCGCTACCACTGCCTCGCCACCAGGCCAGCGCAGCTTCCCGCCCCCGCCCCAACGTCACCGCGAGCACAAAATTGCCTCCCGCGGCCCGAACCAGCTCCTTCGCCTGATCCAGCCATGCTTGTTGGACACTGCCAGGCCAGCTACCTGGTGTAGGGGGGCACGCATCTCTTCGCCGGCCAGTGATGTCTACTACACAACCTTCTTTTTGTAGACGTTGTTGGGCCTCCAAGTGCAGAGTTTTGTAGGACAGTAGAAAATTTTCCTCAAGTGGATGACCTAAGGTTTATCAATCCGTGGGAGGCGTAGTCTGAAGATGGTCTCTATCAAACAACCTTGCAACCAAATAACAAAGAGTCTCTTGTGTCCCCAACACATCCAATACAATGGTAAATTGTATAGGTGCACTACTTTGGCAAAGAGATGGTGATACAAGTGCAATATGGATGGTAGATATAGGTTTTTGTAATCTGAAAATATAAAAACAGCAATGTAACTAATGATAAAAATGAGCGAAAACGGTATTGCAATGCATTGAAACAAGGCCTAGGGTTCATACTTTCACTAGTGCGAGTTCTCTCAACAATAATAAATTAATTGGATCATATAACTATCCCTTAACATGCAACAAAGAGTCACTCCAAAGTCACTAATAGCGGAGAACAAACGAAGAGATTATTGTAGGGTACGAAACCACCTCAAAGTTATCCTTTTTGATCGATCTATTCAAGAGTCCGTAGTAAAATAACACGAAGCTATTCTTTCCATTCAATCTATCCTAGAGTTCATACTAGAATAACAGCTTAAGACACAAATCAACCAAAACCCTAATGTCACCTAGATACTCCAATGTCACCTCAAGTATCCATGGGTATGATTATACGATATGCATCACACAATCTCAGATTCATCTATTCAACCAACACAAAGAACTTCAAAGTGTGCCCCAAAGTTTCTATCAGAGAGTTAAGACGAAAACGTGTGCCAACCCCTATGCATAAGTTCACAAGGTCATGGAACCCGCAAGTTGATCACCAAAACATACATCAAGTAGATCACGTGAATATCCCATTGTCACCACAGATAAGCACATGCAAGACATACATCAAGTGTTCTCAAATCCTTAAAGACTCAATCCGATAAGATAACTTCAAAGGGAAAACTCAATCCATTACAAGAGAGTAGAGGGGGAGAAACATCATAAGATCCAACTATAATAGCAAAGCTCGCGATACATCAAGATCGTGCCGAATCAAGAACACGAGAGAGAGAGAGAGAGAGAGAGAGAGAGGTAGAGAGATATCAAACACATAGCTACTGATAATACCCTCAGCCCCGAGGGCGAACTACTCCCTCCTCATCATGGAGAGCGCCGGGATGATGAAGATGGCCACCGGGGAGGGATTCCCCCCTCTGGCAGGGTGCCGGAACGGGTCTAGATTGGTTTTCGGTGGCTACGAAGGCTTGCGGCAGCGGAACTCCCGATCTAGGTTATTTTTTGGAGGTTTCTGTATTTATAGGAATTTTTGGCGTCGGGAACAAGTCAGGGGGGTCCCAGAGTCGTCCACGAGATAGCGGGCGCGCATGGGGGGTAGGGCGCGCCCCCACCCTCGTGGACGGCCCGGGACTCTTCTGGCCCAACTCTTTTACTCCGGGGGCTTCTTTTGGTCCATAAAAATCATCAAAAATTGGCACGTCAATTGGACTCCGTTTGATATTCCTTTTATGCGATACTCAAAAACAAGGAAAAAACAGAAACTTACACTGGGCTCTAGGTTAATAGGTTAGTCCCAAAAATCATATAAAATAGCATATAAATGCATATAAAACATCCTTGATGGATAATATAATAGCATGGAACAATCAAAAATTATAGATACGTTGGAGACGTATCAGCAAGCTTCTTCAAAGATGCTCGCAAGGTATTCGACAGTTTGCCCCCAAGGTACAAATGGACTCCGCCGATGAGTTCTCTTTCCACAATTTCCTTTGTGACTTCGACAATTCCTCATCCGATGGTGATGAGATGGTGGCTGCCATGTTGGTCCATGATCACCTTAGTAGGCAGCGGCCATTGTTTCAGGGCTCGATCCCAGGGCACACTCCGACGTTGAATCACAACCGAGAGAGCGGCCATTTCCTTCTTTGGAAGGACTACTTTGAGACAGCCAACCACTCTTCAAACGTCACCAATTCCGGCGCAGTTTTCGTATGGCTAGGCATGTTTTCAATCGTATTCGAGAGGCGTGGTTAGATACAATAAGTATTTCGAGTGCAAGGAGGATGCCCTTGGAAAGATTGGCTTCTCCTCCTATCAGAAATGCACTGTAGCTATCCGGATGCTTGCATACAGAGTGCCCGGTGATCTCATTGATGAGTACATCCGCATGAGCGAGTCTACGTTCCTAGAGTCCATGTATAGGTTCTGCAAGGCTGTGGTTGCTGTGTTTGGCCGTGAGTACTTGAGACTTGAGAGAGCCAACTGCCGAAGATATGACCCGCTTGTCGGCGATGAATACCAGCAGGGGCTTCCCAGGGATGCTTGGCAGTATAGACTACATGCACTGGGAGTGGAAGAACTGCACTTCTACTTGGCAAGGGCAGTATATGCACCATGTCAAGGCTTGCACTGCCATACTTGAGGCCATGGCCTCAAAAGATCTTTGGATCTGGCACTCTTTTTCAGCATGGCCGGATTGCACAGTGATATCAACATGCTTCAATGCTCGCTACTGTTTGCAAATCTTGCCGAAGGCAACAGTCTACCGGTGAATGTTAACATCAATGGCCACAACTATGACAAAGGATACAACCTAGCTGACGGTATCTATCCTCAGTGGACCACTACTGTGAAGACAATCCTTAATCCTGTCAGAGAGAGAGGAGGAGGAGATTTGCCCAAGAGCAAGAGAGTTCCAAGAAGGAGGTAGAGCATGTCTTTGGTGTTCTGCAATCTCGATGGGGCATCGTTTGGTATCCTGCTAGAACTTGGAGCACCAAGAAGTTGTGGGAGGTGATGATTGCTTGTGTGGTCATGCACAATATGATCGTAGAGGATGGGCGCTCGAACCGTATCTACGATCAAAGTTTCATTTTCAGGGTGACAACTAGACCATAATTGCGTGCGTTGCTGCACCCGTTTACTTTTTTCAATATTTTTAATAGGATGATTGGCATTCATGTAAATATATGGTGCATTAAATATGATGGTGTCTATAAATAAAAGAGATGTCGGACCATTGACACAATATAGTACTATACATGCATGGCCACACATAAATATGTGAATTTAATGTCACCACATTAGGTTCGAAACGTATAATTGCTCTTTTGATATCCGTATGGGAGAGGTAATTTTCATCAATATTAAGAATTAAGAAAGACATGCAGTTTCCCCCAAAGGAAGGGCCATCATATCTTATGTACTGCCGTGACTGCCCAATACATGTGCACTATATTCTGTCATGCAAGTATGCAAGCTAGAAAGGATCAGTTAATTCTAGAGGACTGACTCCCCAAATGAACCATATTCTTTAAGCAAGTTAGGTTCAGAGAACCCAAAAACAAATGCAAGACAAACTGCAAGTGTCTCACTAGACCGCATAGCAACTTGAAACATGTTTACGTAAAATTATAAATTAAATAAATATATTATGATTAATGAAATAAATATATTCTCATGTATCTAACAATCACAACACCGTCAAATAGTTTGTTGATATTATCTTGACTCAAATTGTCGGTCAGATAATACATTGTAGTGATTTTAATTGCTTTGGTAACTTATGGTGTAAATATGTAATTGATGGCCACCATTTCTTATGTATTTACCACCTCACGTCAGTAATACTGCAATCAACTATATAAAAATAATGTGTCATCAACATTGGTACTGGAGCATAAACAAACTGATTAAATCGTAGCCCTAAATGTAAAAATTCAAGTAGAGAGAACATAGAAAAAAGGCACAAAGATATGCATAAAGAGCACTTCGGAGGTGATAATCAACATTGTAATGCAGAAAGTTGATTATGTTACTATGTGTAGTTGATCTTCCATGGTGAGATAATCTTATGTTTTAAATGGTCAAAGCTTGCACATCTTCTTTTATTGTTTTCACTGAAATAGTTAAATATTTCTTCTTCTTTTCTGAAATGAAACAAGTCAAATCATTGAATATATATTTTTGTAGACATGCAAGTATACAATATACTTTCTCTAATCTTCTACTATATGGCATGGGTCAGACTATCATCGTGTGAGATTTTACTCAATTTTAGAACTTCAAAAACATGAATCATCCTGGTATGAGAACCTAGCAGTTACCATCATAACTTGTTCAGTTGAAATTGCAACAATCTTTGCCTCTTTGGGCAGCAATCACGGCAATAAGCTCCAGGTAGTTAATTCTCCCTTTTTATGCAGCAAAACATGAAATGTAACCTTTATTAGTCAGGCATATGTATCGTAAAGCAAATATTAATTATATAACTAAGAAACACCACAGAGCATCAAAGGTAAACTAATACTACCTTAGATGAGACTATGGTAATGGGTGTTATAAACTTGCACACTTGAAGTGTTACAACAATACATGTTGTTCCTGGTTCAAAGCTGTGAAATACTTTGCAGGACAACAGGTTAAGTTTCCCTGCATCAGAAAGAGGTAATTCCCTTTTGGATCGAATAGAAGAAAGAGGTAATTCTCTAACCAAGTGGCGGACGGCAATCCCGCACCACCAGTAAAGCACCACAGTTCAGTCATCTCCACCAGTACCTAGAACTCTGCTGTGGGACTCATCGTGATGCCATTGCTAGAGGCTTTGTCCTGGACGCAACGGGCTTGCTTATAGAGTATGAAAGGCGTGACCTGGGGGACTGCCGCTGCGTCGAGGACAATGCCTATGTCACTGTGACTGTGAGGGTTTCCGTCGGACTAACACTGCTGCCGCTGCAAGGATTTTTGCAGGACCTACGATCGTCGAGTGGAGATATAGAGGGACATATAGAGGAAATAGACCGGGAGAAGCAATTCTCCTTCGCCAGCGCAAAGACGAACTGGCACATCATCCATCGTCACGTATTGTAAGGGGAGATGTAGATAACGCACAGGACAAGATCGCATAATTTGTTGTTGGGCCTATGTCATGGTTTTGTCATGGCAGATGTCCTAGTGAAAGGACTTAGTCATGGAGCCATCGCAACGGGTTAGCTTAAAGGGGTTAAAGCGGACAAGGGACGCAAGGAATTATACTGGTTCGGCCCCTTACGATGAAGGTAAAAGCCTACTCTACTTGTGATGGAATTGCTAGGGTTTCGATGACCAGGGAGCGAATCCGCTTTGCCTGGCTCTCGAGTTATTGTTGTCTGTC
Source organism: Triticum dicoccoides (assembly GCF_002162155.2). Classification (NCBI taxonomy): domain Eukaryota; kingdom Viridiplantae; phylum Streptophyta; class Magnoliopsida; order Poales; family Poaceae; genus Triticum; species Triticum dicoccoides. The sequence goes on along the minus strand of NC_041392.1, from coordinate 383,142,874 downwards.
CCTACACCATTGTCGGGTCGTCCCTTTATATACACAGGTTAACGCCCGGCGGTTTACAGAATCCCGAGGCCGGCTCATAAACGTGCCCGGCTCGGTTTCTACCTTTCCTTGCCTTACAACATAAGCTTCATATCATATGGCGGTTTATGCCTACGGGCTCTAATCCGCCTTTGGGCCCTGGGCCTTCATGTTAGAACTCCTCCATAAAGCGCCATACCTCTTGTCTTCATGGGCTTCAAACATGACTAACTCCTTGTGGACATAACCCAGCCCCTCATGACCGGTTTATACTTAATAGTAATCTCCCCAACATTAGGCCCCAGATTGGTTTGAACTCTTTCATGTCAATCTTCAACACTTTGTAAAATTCCTCCTTCTACACCTTCGCGTAGATCTTGTAAACCGTCATGACGTCATCTTCCAGGTTCGTAATAAACCGCCATGACGTCACCTGTTCATTAAAACCGAAGATACCCTTCATTAATGATCCTCCAACAATCGAGGTAACAACTTTGCTGCATATACATTTTTTGGGCTCCTCGATTTCCGCACCGCTTGTCTCCTATCTCTTTATCTTATAAATAGGGCCGAGGGTCCCTTTCCTTTCCTCCCGTTGCCTCTTTGTCTCTCTTCTATCCCGCGTCGCATCAACACTCGAGCGTCGCCGCCGCCGTCGACCTTCGCTTCTGCCTCAACTCCAGCCGCTGCATCACCCTGACCATACCAGAAACCCGCAGTGCCTCTCCCTGTTTCACAGCTTCAGTAAGTTGTTATTCCTTTCCTCTGTAGATTCGCTAGGATTCACGTGAGTTCATAGAAGCTTCGTGGTGTTCTTTCCTTATTCTTCATTAGATCCTTATGTAATGGACTCCAAACTTGATGTACTTCGATGTGGTAGTAATGATAACCCTTATTTTGTCATCAAACCATGTTCTTTGTGCGTAAAATTCTGATCTGGAATTTCCCAAACTGCTCAGGCACCAATTTTTAGGTCTAAATGTTTTCCTTTTCCTGACATGTGGTAGATCCAAAATTCCAATGTGAACCTATGAATCTTTTTTTCCTCACTTAGTCATTTTTTGCTTCAGATCTGTAGTTTCATTGTCCACGTAGGTGGTTTATCCTTTAGAAAATAATATGCCATATGCCATTAGTCCCCTCATAAACCGCCAGTCGCTTTACCATTTATAATAGCATCAACCTCCGGTTTAACAATTTTGCATGCTTGAATGCTTTTTCCTTAACCTGCTATGCTTTATGCTTGCTAACCATGAGTCTTAAACCGGCATCAATCTTTTCCAGCTCCTCATTCGAAATGGCCAAACAATTTTATGCTCGTAATTGGGTCCCTTCCCAGGTTACTGAAGAGCAACTGGATGGATGCATCAGAACTGGTGTTTTATCAAAACAAAGCAAAATCCACTGGCGAGTTCCCGGTCCAGAAAATCCTCCTTTCCCCAAGGATGGCGAGGTAGTGGTATTTGTTGATCACATCAACCATGGTTTTAAACCGCCCGGATCCAAGTTTTTCCATGATGTGCTTGCCAGCTTCCAGATCCAGCCTCAAGATATTGGACCCAACTCTGTGTCCAATATTTGCGACTTTCAAGTGTTTTGTGAAGCCTATCTGCAAGAAGAGCCAACTGTTGAATTGTTCCGGGATTTTTTCTATTTGAACCGTCGTACTGAATTCATAGACGGGCCCAACACTGAACTTGGCAGCGTCTCTATTCAGAAAAGGAAGGATGTCAGCTTCCCTCACGCAAAACTTCACAGTCATCCTAAGGATTGGAACTAGACTTGTTTCTACTGTAAGGATACTTCTCCTGAAGATGAGAACCCTTTGCCGGGTTATCGTGCTCACCGGCTTACCAACACACACCCATTTCCGCAACGGCTGACTGCCAAGGAACGGGCCACATACGCACCACAACTCGCCAAGCTCAGAGCTTTCATGGCTAATGGTTTGGTAGGAGTGGACTTTGTTCGTTGCTGGATATCTTGGAGTATTTTACCGTTAAGCCACTGCCCCGGTTTAATGTGTGAGTACATAGGGGACTCAAAAGACCCTCAACGTCATATTGATATTCATCTAACAGAGGCTGACGTTACTGAGTCTGTTAAGAAGATGTTGAATGAATCAGAAGTTGTCTACAGTAGGACTGGGTTAAGTACCTTTTATACATTGAATAAACCACCAGCTGTAAGAATTGCCTCACTCCTGCTTTGTACTTGATATTCTTAACTGTGCAATCTTTTATATCCTCTGTCAATCTTTTAACAGGGTGACGACCCATTTTGAAAGAAGAAACCTCAAGATTAACCGGCCAAGACCCCTCAACCAAAGACGAAGGTTGTCAAGAGACCTGCCAAGAAGAAGGCAGTTGAATCCACTGGTTTGAACCTCGATGACGATATTGATAATCCGGCCTCAGAGGTAGAACTTGACTCTCTTGGTTTGTTTTTCATACACCTCATTGACAATGATTATTATCAGGATGAAGCTGAAGGCAGCCAAGCCGATGACGCAGAGGTAATTATCCTTTCCTCCGGCTCAGACCCTCTGCCAACACAAAAAATCCGTCAAGCAATCCGGAAAGTAAGATTTTCTCACCCCCTAGCTCACTTGGACCCACACTTTCTTTTGAAGAAGCAGCAACACGAAGCTCGCCAGACAACCCGGCACAGCGGCCAAGTAGTCACTTCAGCCGGTTTACCGAACACTCCGGTTCGGAAGCGTCAATCTGAGGTCTCACCCACTTCTGATCCTTCTTATCCCAAGGCAGGTTATTGCCGACAACCCCTTAATCCATCCGATTCCAATTATCAGGGAATGCCTCATTCATCATCGGGCGAGTCAACGACTACACAAGTTCCTCCTCTTAAGACTGTTCCTAGGTAAATATTTTAAACTTAATCTTTTGACGCTTCATACTTGCATGCTATACTGATCTTCATATCTTTTCCTTTCAGGGACAAGGCCAGACCCAGCAAGGTCATGCTGATAAACCGACAAGCCCGGAATGTACTGATGATAAACCGTCTAGTCCAGCTAAGGCTGCTGATAAACCGTCAACTCCAGTAAAGGCTACCGGTGACAAGGAAGATGATGTTATAATTACTAGTGTTGGCCACACCACCCCTGGCAATCCTGTTGCGTTATCAAAGCATAGTGCCAAGGAGGAACTTTCCTCTATGGGCAAAGGCAAGTGGAGCACAGACTTTTCAAGCTATGCCCACCTCAATGCCTAGGAACTTCATTCTAGTTTTTTAAACCGTTTGTAACAAACCATGACTACGAAGTCGGTTTAGTTAATCTGATGAAGGAGCGATATGAGGTAACTACATAACTGTTTCGCTCTTATGTACAATTTCAAGTACCAACTCTAGTAGCCCCCAAGGGCTGATTTATGATGCTAATCTAAACCGGGACTTTGTAATCTCTCAACCTTGCATGCTTAGCCTCTAAGGGCCGGTTGATCCTTTTAAGATGAACCGGTGTTTTAACATTGTAATCCTGTAACTTTCGCCTGTGTAGTCCCCAAGGGCCGATTTATCTTTTCAAGCTGAATCGGGACTTCAACCAATGTTACTTTGAGCAAATGTACATTAGCCCCTAGTGTCAAGAATAATACTTTTATTGTGCTTGGGACTTGTAAAAAAATTCTGCTAATCAAGCAAATAGGCATTAGCCCCCAAGTGCCAAGTGTATAGCTTGTTATGTGCTTAGTACTTCAAATATTCACTGCCACCTCTTAATATGTCCTTCTCTTATAGGCTGAGCTGAGCAAAAAGGAAGCCCAAACCGCTGATCTTCAACAAAACATCAAATCTCAGCAAGCGGAAACCTCCAAAGCCAAAGAGGAATTGACCAGTGCCTTAGTAGCCATGAAGAAGCTAAAAGAAGCTTTTAATAAGGAACGGGGGGATTGGGGCATAGAGAAAACCGGATTACAAAAGAGAGCTGCAGACGCAGAAGCAGCCCTTAAACCGGTTGTCGAAGAACTGACCGGCTTAAAGCGGCAGATAAATGCCATGACCTCTGTTGTGTCAGTATTCTCATCTGAAGTTTTTCAATATGCATTATCTCATCAGTTGTCGGTTTACTGATGCTTGCAATGACACAGGAACTCGCATTACCCATCTGGGCTCTCACATGCGGATGAAACTGAAGGCTGCCTATACGTTGATAGAACAGTTATATTCCAGAGCCCAACGGGCCATTTGCACCGCCGCTCATAACAGACCGCCTCCAACGTTGATAAAGGAAACCATTGAGAAGCTGTCAATGATGCCTGCCTGGTTGGACGAACTAAAAAGATCAGCTGCAAGGTCAGGTGCGCAGACTGCGCTAATCCGGGCTAAGGCATGGATACCAGATCTTGAACCGTCGGATATAGGCAGCGGCTACCCTGGCGTAAAGGAGGACGGTTCAGAGTTTAACAACGACGATATTCGAAGGTTGACAAGGGAAATGCAACCCTTAGCGAGCAAATTGGCGGAGGAAACAGATCTCTCTCACTATCAGCCGGTTTATGATTCTGATCAGAAAAGATATCCTGCGCCAACACATGATGTAGAGGATCTTATTCCGCCAATCCGTAAGCACACCTATGCCTCCAACCTTATAAGTGATGAAGCTGTGTTCCAAGCTTTGACTGGAATCGATTGGGCAAGCATTGATTTCCAGCCACTGGGTAGAGAGGAGGAGGAGGAGGATGCACCAGCGCAAGACGACCCACAGCCTTCAAGTCAGCCTGGTGACGAGTCATGATCCGGAGGCCGGTTTACCCTTCTGTGTACTGCCACACTTGCTGAAAACAATTATTCTTTTGGTGCCTTAAAGCGCCTTGTAATCGGCTAGTTCAAAATACTTAGTCTGCTATGCCATCGTGCATATTTATGTTGCCTGATACTATGAATCCAGAAAACCCAAGAGCTTGCCTGCCGGTACACCAAAGACACATTTGGCCGGATTAAGCATCATCTTATAAACCCGGAGGTTACCAAAAGTCTCCTTCAAGTCATCTATCAATGTTTCCTCCTTTCTGGACTTCACCACAATATCATCCACATAAGCATAAACATTGTGCCCAATCTATTTATGAAGACAATTCTGGACACGGCGTTGATAAGTCGCCTGGGCACTCTTAAGCCCAAAAGGCATAGATACATAGCAGAAGGCTCCAAAGGGAGTTATGAAAGTTGTCTTCTCCTGGTCCTTAACTGCCATTTTGATCTAATGATAACCAGAATAAGCGTCCAGAAAACACAAACGGTCACAAACCCCCATAGCATCAATGATCTGATCAATATGAGGGAGAGCAAAGGGATCAGTTGGACATGCCTTGTTCAAATATGTATAGTCCACACACATACGCTAAGTGTCATTCTTCTTAAGCACCAGCACCGGATTAGGTAGCCACTCAGGGTGAAAGACGTCCACAATAAACCCTGCTGCCAAAAGCCGGGCTACCTCCTCACCAATAGCCTTGTGCCTTTCTTTATTGAAGCGGCGGAGAAACTGCCTGACCGGTTTAAACTTAGGATCTATATTAAGAGTGTGCTCAGCAAGTTCCCTCGGTACACCTGGCATGTTAGAAGGCTTCAATGCAAAGATGTCCCGGTTCTCATGGATGAACTCGATGAGCACGCTTTCCTATTTTGGATCCAGATTAGCGCTGATGCTGAACTGCCTGGATGAATCGCCAGGAATAAAATCAACCAGCTTAGTCTCCTCAGCCGATTTAAACTTCAAAGCCGGATCATGCTATGTTTGGATGTAAGGCGGTGATCAGCCCAATGATAGAAAGACATAGCTCCTAGCTCGATCAGCGGAGCAGCGGCCCGATTACGGCGTCCGGAGTGCATCGGGTCAAGGGTGAGACTATAATGGAGAAAGCGGTGGGGTTAGCCTATAGTGATCTATCTGGCACGTTAGTTGCTCTAATCAGACGTACAAGTGTCTAAGATCGTTCTGAAGCCTCATAGCTAGCTCTGTTATACTTTTTTTAATGTTGTGCCTGAGCATGGAGGAGGAGCGGCAACGTTTGCACAGTTCACCCAATTTCATCATCAAACGCATGATTGGCAAAACTCACATTCAGCTGTCAGATGATTTGGTTGAGCATATGTGAGCTCATGTTGGCAACCAATAGATGTATCTTTTTTTAAATGTATTTGAGACAATTTAATTTTTTTCCTGCTTGTAAACTAAGATATATTTATTTCGGTTGTGAAACTATGCTATATTTGTTTGCTTGTGAAACTATGTAAAATGTGTGTATATTTATTGAAAAATAGTGGCAAGATGGCCACGCGGGTAAATATGGATCGACACGTTGGGCGCACTGCCGGCCCAAATCAAAAACAGAGCAGATGCCGAGCGGGCTGCTGACTCAAACGGACAAAAAAATCGACAAAGCGCGCGTTCGTTTGGGTCTGAAGTTATATAATTACTACTAGCAAAAAAGCTCGTGTGTTGCAACGGGAAACAAAGTAACACACGCTCTGAACCCAATAATCATGACTCAAGACCTTAATAGGCCCGCGTATTTTAGTTTCACATGGCATCAAATTTGTGTTGCCGACGGTGACCTCAGTGCTCACACAACGAAAACGCGTTTGAATGTGGCCAGTCCTAAGGTCTCTCTCTTTCTCTCTCGCATGCGCGCACACTCGCTGGGATTAAGATGAAAAATATGTTGTTGTTTTCCCGCAATGTTTTTCACAGGTGTGCATGTTTGGTTCTCGATATTTTTTTCTCTCACTCTGGTTTTAGTAGATGTTTATTTGCAATTAGAATCACTGACGGTACGAAAAAAACACGGATCGTGCATTATGGATTAAGTTTGCACCAAAAATAATATTTTAGAAATATTTAACAGCTAAAAATAACATCATATTTAGATTCTACATATTTTTCTAATCAAATTTCATATATAAGTGTAACATGTTAAAATCGAAGTCACGGTTAAAAAGATATGGATAATCTTGTTTTAGATAAACCGTGGATTGATTAACCGAAACATCAAGTTTTTTTTGTGAAAACGGAAAAAAAAAGGTTTTGGCTGACTTAAATATGAACGGCAGGTTGATTATCTAAAATGTTAGGTTTTTTTTTATGAAATGGAAAAAATGGTTTGGTTGTAATTTAAACGTGTATTGCTGGTTGATTTACAGAAAACTGAGGGCTTTATTTGTAAAATGGCGTGACGGACGACTAGAAGCAATCCGTGCTTTATATTAGTCTATATCTATATCTATATCTATATCTATACCTATACCTATTAATAAAGGGGTTATTGCTTTTTATCACTATAATTTCGTCCGTTTTTTGTCCATTCATTTTGCTCGTATTATATTTTTATTATATGAGAGGCGGTTCTATTCTAACGTGCTTGTATGGCATTAGACATAAAAGATGTTTCGCTCTTGGACTTGGGCCTCACATGGCCATCGGCCCACCTACACTTGGAAGTGCAAAAATATTAGGGCCTGTTGTGTCCGTACGAAGGATCAAACTCATGATCAATCATGCAATCCATAGGGCTACAACCAACCGAACATGTTTCTGCTTGTGTTTTAGTACCACCTCGCTCCAATAGATTCAATAGTAGCAATTTAAATACGTGGGTGTAACTTGTACCAACGTGGAAGCTGGGGATTTGTGGGTAAGCTTGATTATAATTAATAAAGGAAAATGTTTTTTTTCAAAAAGGAAAGGAAGATGATTGTGGGGGCTGGTAATTGAAGGAAGAGGACCCCGAGTCGACGTCGGGTAACGTACGTTCTCGTGGCTGGAGCTCTGCCATTCGTGCGCGGGATAAAGGACTGGTGTCGGGGGCTGCGACACCTTCTCATGCATGCGGCATCAAGATTTTTTTTTTGAATGTTGGTAGTCGACCTACCAAATTCATTGACGAGAGGGAAAACGAGCTACAAGGAAGCCCGGTGGGCAAAGCACCTGAGGGAGATGCAAAAGGGGAAAAGAAAAAGGGTGAAGCCCAAACCAAAAAAAGGAAGAAAAAAAGCTAGCCTGGATCAGAAGGGATTCCAGCTCCTGCGAAGTTCCAGAGAAGGATCTCCTCCCTCACCTTCTGTACAAAGATATCCAACTACGGTGTCTTATTCTAAAATAGGCGCATGTTCCTTTCTCGCCATACTTCCCAAGATGTAAGCTGAATAAGACTGAGAGTTCCTTTTTTCCTAGCTTGTGTGGCGTTCGTGTAGCAGCTTTCCAGCCATTGCTTGATGCTACCTGGCTCTCCCCAGGTCGATGGCAACAGTGCTGGCATGCTGGTCAGCGAGGCAATAGTTGTCCAAGCGCGGCGCGTCCAAGGACATTCCGTGAGCAGATGCAAAGGTGTTTCCAAACTTCGTTTGTATAACAGGCAAAAATAGTTGTTTTCCCACCCTCGGCGCAAGAGAGTGTCCGCCATGAGGATCTTTCCAAGCAGCGTCGTCCACAAGAAAAAGCGGCATTTTCCTGGCACCCAGGATGCCCAAATCAGGTTATAGCCTTCCATGGGGACTGCTCCTTCAAACTGAAGGAGATATGCAGGGCGAGCGCTATATTCATTTGATTGCGTAAATCTCCAGGTGATGGTATCGGCTTGGTTCTCATGGAGGACCTATTCGTCAAGCAGCGACGCAAGTCGGGTGAGCTCCGAGGTCATATGCTCAGTAAGGCCGCTAGCCAAGTCCGATAGCCAGGTTTCATTGTACAACACCTCATTCACCATGCAACTTTTTCGTGTTGATATCTTAAAAAGTGATGGGGCGATGACCTTGGGGCATTGTCCATTTAGCCATCAATCGTGCCAGAAATTAGCCTTCCGACCATCCCCTAGGTTGATTTCAGTCGCCATGGAGAAAAACATGCGCTCGTCCTCCAGCAAGGAATGGGAGAGGATGATGATGCGGACAGAGAATGTAAAGGAACCTATGGGAGAGGATGATGGTGGGATAACATGTGGTTGAATGACAGGTGGGGTTCGTGTTTTTTACTATACTTTGGCCGAGCTATTAGTTTTTATGTGGAATTCCAAACAAGTTTGCATGTCAACTCTCTCTGTTGTGGTTAAATATAGTTTTCATGTCTAATTTATGGTAGTTGCCGCGTGCAATCAAACCATAGTTGCCATGTGTGATTAACTACTTGCCACATGTGGTCAAACAAATAGTTGCCATGCGTGTTTACCTACTTGCCACTTGTGGTCCAACCATAGTTGCCATGTATGGTTACACATAATTGCCATGTGTGTTTACTTGGTTGTCACGTACGCGCAACTGCAGTTGCCATCTACCAACAAATCATAGTTGTCATGTGTGTTTATCTAGTTGCCGCATACGTGCAACTACAGTTGTCATCTATCACCGTACGAGCGTCATGTGGGAGAAGAGCAGTTCACCCACACACGCGTGAACTGGTTGGTGACTGTGTGGGCGGGAACTGCTTCGCCCACACGGCGCAGCTGGCAACCATGCGCTGCGGGTCGTGTGGGCGAGTGCTCTAACACCCACACAACACGCTATGCCTATGTGGCACTCAGATTCCTTTAGGATTCGTGCAAAACAGAATCAAGGTGGATCAAGACGTGTGGGCGATATGCAAATATGTCACACATGTAGGTGTTATCATTTGGGTATATATAATATATAATATGCAGGCTATTGTAGAAAAAGAAGAGGGAGTATTTATGACGGAATCCTAGTTTTCTTTGGAGCGAAGCAAAGTCCTAGACAACAAAACCAACAACCCCTTCACTCACCCACATGTCTGGACGGACGGTCGAGATTCTTCTCGCAGTGGAGCAGGTGGACCTAGGCTCAGCCCCCTCATGGTCTCGTCCTCCTTCCTCTAGCCGACGCTCTTTAGATTGAAACCTCACGCGGCAATCGCATCCTCCACTCGGTAAACCATTGCTCGCTGCCGACATGTCGATGCTGGACGCCTTTTTCGGCAAGGGCGGCTGTGACGGCGCCAAGTGGTACGGCTTCTCAGGAGCTGAGTTCTTAGTCTGTGGGGTTTATAATTGGCCGATTCTTTCTGGCCTGATGATTTCAATTTGATTCATTTCCTGGTCCGTGAAAACAAAACAAAAACACACAGCAAGGCGCTGCTCAAGCTATCCATCCCACGGATAAAGTTGTTGCGGAACCGCCGGGAGTTACAGCTGCGCCAGATGCGCTGGGACATCGCCAGGCTCCTTGAGGCCGGCCAGGATGCCACAACAAGGATCAGGGTCCAGATTTCAAGGGACTGTTATGGGTTTATATATACGGCAGTAGAGTGGGATCAGGCCCTTGGGTTTTGGGGGTGATAATTGCTTCTTCCCTATGGTCGCGCAGGTGGAGCACATCATCCGGGAGGAGAACATGATGGCGGCGTAGGAGATCCTGGAGCTCTTCTGCGAGCTCGTCGCTGCCCGCCTACCCATCATAGAGGCCCAAAAGTTTGTCACATGTCCTGTTCTTAGCCAGTAACATAAATGCTACTAGTGTTTGTAAATTTTTGCAATCGTTTTTTTTCTTGAGGTAGATTTGTGCAATCGTTTTTTTCTTGAGGTAGATTTGTGCAACCGTTTTTGTTGATCACGTGCCTTACATACAACCTCATCTAGGCATGTCAAAATCCTGTGGAGTGTGCTGGTGATGTATTGCGCGCCTAGGGTTTGATTCAAGTGGCTGCCTTGAGCTGATTTGGTACTAGTTTATAAATAATGACAAATTTTTTGGCATAGTGAACTTATCGCGCTAAGTAAATCTCTCTAGTCCTAGCGTTCGCCAAAGTCTGTTGTTAGTGCTCTGTTGCACGCAGTTGAATGATGGATGTGGCATGTGACGAGTGCCATTGCTATTCAACTTAGAACCTGGCTTTCTTCCAAAAAAACCCGGATGTGCTCATTTGTTTCAAACGCGTAATGAAATGCATAATGTTAGTTCTTCGCTGTAATAGATATGCCAGATCTTTATTTTTCTGTAATAGAACAACTCATTTACTTGTATATTTTGAGATGATGCATATCTGGTAGAATATATATCCCTAAGCATCAGATTGTTGCCTCCTTTTGACCTTTTCCGAACTGAAGTGAAGTCCTGGCTTTATATGCATACTCCTGTTTGTGCCATGTACTACCTCCGTGCCTGAATATAAGTCATTTTAAAGATGTCATTACAGACTACATATGAAGTAAAATGAGTGAATCTACACTCTAAACCATGTCTATATACATCCGTAAGTAGTCCGTAGTGGAATCTCTAAACAGACTTATATTTAGGAGCGGAGGGAGTAGTTCTTTTGGTCTCCACACTACAAAAAAAATACACTTCTGTGATGATACGTGTTTGTCACAGTAGGTCACGTTTTCTGCCATGCATGTACATCCATGACAAATTTATGACAGAATCAAGATAGTCATACCTATGCTACCGTAGAAGTGTTCCATGACATTACCAAAATTATCATCACGGAAGTGTCCACTTCCATGACGATAAATAGTGCGTCACAGAAGTGCTTTCGTCAAGGGTGACCGGCACATGGCATCCACGGTAACGGAACGCCATTAAGCTATTGGGTCCAGTTTTGGATCCTATAACCCGTTAACAGCCCAGACCAATGGGGATTTTCCACGTGTAAAATTCTGATTGGCTGACAGAAACACGTGTCAGCTTCGCGTTGGCACAGGTGTCACTCATCCAATGGGCGAGATGCGCCTATGATATGTTGACACGTGGACCGGCCCAAAAGTGGCCCATAAAGTTTAAATGGGCCGGCCCAACTAAAGGCCCACAAGATTTTGCAGTCCATAATGGGCCAGCCCAGCAAAAGGCCCATGAGATTTTGCGTACCATAATGGGCCGTCCCAGCTAAAGGCCCGCGAGATTTTACGGGCCATAATGGGTCGGCCCAGCTAAAGGCCCGCAAGATTTTGCGGACCATAACGCGCCGGCCCAGCTAAAGGCCCAACATTGTCAGTTAAGGCCTGTCCTAAACTTGTCATCATCGCGGCCCATGGTCACTTCTGGCTCATTAACAGTCCGCTAAGTGTATGGGCCGAATTACGGCCCGGTGTATTTTCGGCATGTTAAAGGTCCTCCTTCATTTGGGCCCATTTACAGGCCATTGAAACTTTTGGCCCATAAACGACCGTGAAGGATTTGGGTCCTATTCGGCCATGTCTGACATTCGGCCTGTTAGAGGCCGACTATAGATTTGGGCCACTTTCGGCCTGTTGTGATTTTCGGCCTGTTAACCTCGGACGAAATCCATGGGCCATATGTGGCCCAATGTCACATCGGGCCCATTAATGGCCCATATAAAAATGACGAAATCTAGCCCGACCAAACTTCCGGCCTGTTAAAGGCCCGTGTATTAGGTTGGCGCATTTACGGCCCGTCCGAATTTCGGCCTGTGAAAGATCCACATCATAAATGGGCCCAACCCATGTTTGTTATGGGCTCGAGATATTTACACCTATAAACAGACTATTGTTACCGAGGGCCCAAATTATGTTTAGGCCTGTTAAAGGCCCACTATGGGCACAGGCCTACCAGAAAAATATGTGATCTTATGCTAATATAGGCCCAGATATTTTTAGTGGGTTACATGCAAATTTCGGCCCATAATCATTTTTAGCCCAACTGGAATGGGCCCGACGAATGTTGGCATGTTGGGCTCCTACGAAGCTTTCGGCCAAATACATTACTAAGATAAACCTACACTATACAAAAATAGTGTCGTAATTATTGCAGCCTTTGGCAGCATCATAAAATGTTGTATCACAACAAAAGGCCTATTAGCATAAAGTTTACAGTCCTTGCAGATAAAAGCACCATCATATGTATAGAAGCACAGATCATTTGACCTGAGTGCTAATGTTTCAGGCTGTAGAATCTGATGGAGCAGCATGATCTTCACCTTTTTTCTGCCATTTCTCTTGAACAACAAAGTGAATGTCTGATAGTCTGGTTTCAAAACCATTCATATCTTGACGACATTTGTCAACCACTATTCTTGTTTCCAAAACGACGTCCATTAGGGATTGGACTTGTGTCTGGAGCACAGATATATCACTCTGTCTAGCAAGAAGATTTTGTTCAGTAGGCGATTTGGACGAGGTTACCTTGACAACCAACCCAGAATTACGCAGGAAGGTGCTTTTTGCACTGTTAGTGGAGAGATACCGACGCACTGCAGCAAGAGGTGACATTGTGCCTGTGGTAGGCTCGTCACCTTCAGGTGGATGTGGCTGTTCAATCATTTTTTCCATAGCTTCCTGAAAGTTTGAACTTCTAGATTAGTGTACCAGATAAGTTACTAATGAGAAAAAAACAAACAAAGTAGGTTACACATTTATACATAACTTATTTTGGTGAAGTACTGTAATACATTAGCATGTATTGTAGTGCCAACTACATAATAAAATCACTTTCGGAACATATGTCCATGTAGAATGCCTACTGTATTGTCTATTTCCTCACATTCGTTGACATCTAAGGATAAAGAGACATGGTTTAAATTAGGACGAACATAGTATGACATCATTCATATCATGGGCAAACAGATATAAAACAAACAGACTATTTTATCATTGTGTGCGCACATGAACATAACAACTAGAATACAGATCAAGGCCAAAAGAATATCCTTCATCTCTTTTAAACCATGTAAGGTGAAATGATACGTTAAGACAACTGTGTATAGAAGTGAACAGAGTAACTGACATTGGCTGCAAATCAAGTAGTTAAATGAACACATCACAGTACCAATCGGTTCAAAGGCAGGAGGACCGAGGACTTACAACAGCGGCTTGAACTGGTGTGCTCATGCCCTTCATCTTGCTGGTGTGGCAATCCTTGAAGATTTGCACTGCATTCGGTTCAGGTTCTTTTTGGTCCGCATAGGCTTTCCTCTATATTTAGAACAAGTCAATATAGATACGATAATATGGCACAGAAAAAAGAAGGAAGCAGTAGCTATTTACAAGAGCCTCGAAGTGTGCAATATAGCTACGAGATCCTGTTGTCTGTTGGAATTTCAATTTAGAATGGTTGGTCTTGTTCTTCAAACAGTTAGCCTAGAAGAAAATACACTTGTAAGGCACATCCATAAATACAAGTTCAATATGTGGTCTGATCAAATACATATAGCCTACCTGATACTTTGGACCAGACTAGTGTTTAACGAGGGCTGTCCAGTCTTCATCTGTAATATATTCCACTGGAGATTATGCAACTCCCGTTTCTCGGAGGAACACTTTGTGTGCTACCAAACGTCACAACGTAACTGGGTGATTATAAAGGTGCTCTATAGGTGTCTCCGAAGGTATTTGTTGGGTTGGCGTATTTCGAGATTAGGATTTGTCACTCCGATTGTCGGAGAGGTATCTCTGGGCCCTCTCGGTAATGCACATCACTCAAGCCTTGCAAGCATTGCAACTAATAAGTTATTTGCGGGATGATGTATTATGGAATGAGTAAAGAGACTTGCCGGTAACGAGATTGAACTAGGTATTGAGATACCTACAATCGAATCTCGGGTAAGTAACATACCGATGACAAAGGGAACAACGTATATTGTTATGCGGTCTGACCGATAAAGATCTTCGTAGAATATGTAGGAGCCAATATGAGCATCCAGGTTCCGCTATTGGTTATTGACCGGAGACGTATCTCGGTCATGTCTACATAGTTCTCGAACCCGTAGGGTACGCACGCTTAAAGTTCGGTGACGATCGTAATTAGGGTGTGACGCCCCAAGACCGGAGCTTCAGATGCCCTCCAAGGTTTCCGGGTTTCGTCGTGTGATTTGTTTGGTTCTTTGCATTCGTCATTGCATCATGCTGCATTTCATCATGTCATCATGTGCATTGTGTGTTTTTCATACATATTAAGTTGTTGCATGTTCCATGCATGAATCTTGCTTCATCACCTTCTCCTTCCCTCTCACTTCCTTCTTCTTTCATGTCTTTGCAAGCGACCGTATTCCTCCTCCTTTAATGTTCATCTTTTCCCTATAAATCTTGCCTCTTTCCTACACCCTCTCTGTCAGACTTCATCCCGTTCGAAGTTGTTTTGGTCAGGTTCAAAAATGATTGAAGTTTGAGAATAATTCAAACTCTAATTATTTTTCTACCTTCTAAAAATGCCTGAGCAATTTATTCAAACCCTACATAAATCAGGGTTCCAGCTATATAGTTATATATCTCATATCTCTAACCAAAAACCCTTGGATTTTCCCCTTTGCTGGCTGTTTATTTATATAAACAATAATTTATAAAGGAAAGAATTTAGAGGGAGAGGGGGCCAGCAGCCAGGCCGGCCTGCTTCCTCAAGGCCCAGCAGGCCCATCTACCCCCACTCCTTTCCTAACCCTAAACCTCTCCCTGGCCCGACCCTCATCTCCCTCGCATCTCCCCAGCGCCGCCAGGAGCCCTGCGCTCGATTCCATCACCCCTTTCCCTCCCGCAGTGCAGCCACCTCCCTCTCGACCTCCCTCTTGATCTCCCTTCAGCGCACGCCCCGTGCTCGATCCCTCCTGCCATTCAGCGTTGCCGCCCACTCCTCCCTCACCCACGCCTCATCCCGTCCCCTCTGCCTCCGCCTAGCACCTCACTGCTGCCTCCTCGCCAGGGCCCTCGCAGGCTTATCCTCGTCGCAAGACCCTGCTTCGCCGCCAAGTCTCGCTCCTCCTGCCCCGGCTTCAAGCGCGAGGAACGAGCGCCTCCATCCCTCCTCGGTCGTCGGAGCATCCTTGACTTGGGCCTCGTCCGCGGCACCCCGGAGCTACGCGCCCGAGCCCCCCTCCTCGACCTCGCATCCCTCCTGTGCGCCTCTTGCCCGCCGGCAGGGCCTCATTCCTACATCCGGATGCGCCAAGCTCGTCGCCGTCCTCGCGCCTATGAGCTCACCACCGTTCCGCTGCCTCGCTGCAATTGCTGCTTCATCGTCCCTTTCCGCTGCCTCCCGCGTCCGGTCGCCGCCGATGCCCACGACCAGCGATGTGCCTCTGCTCGCGGACGCCGCTGCCAGTGCCCGCACATTGATGCTGCTTCGCCGCCACCTCCCGTCGTTGACCGCCAAGACGGGTCTGTGCTGCCACGTTTTGGTCTCACCAAGTTCCGTCAAGCCGGCCGTGTACGTCTACCATCGCCGGGGGTTTCTTCAAGGTCGACTATGGCATGAAGATATGTACAACTACGCGGGTTCGCCGAGTACGATTACTCATGGGATCTGTCAAGTTCATCTATGTGCGTGTACGACTACTCATCCGGGATGCATCGAGCTCCTCTCAGAACGAACGGGAACGACTACCGTAGCGCCGAAGACCTTGGATGTCCGAACGAGTGCTGACCGAAACGCCTAATTACTACTACTTCCATGATGAACGTTTTTCGCCAAGTACACCTTCGGATGGCCAAGTTCCGTTTCAAAATGTTCTACTACATCCGATGTGGATTTTGTCAGGTACCACACGGAAACGCCAAGTACCCCCTAAGCGCGAAGACGCCAAGACCGTTTCGGGATTCACCAAGTACCGCTACCGATGGCTCAAACATCTTCGAAACATGTACCGTCGACCCTCGAAGCCTCCGTGGACGTCAAGTCCCTCGCCATGATCCCGAACATCTACGGAAAATTGGGCAACTAAGAACGTGGACGACTACCGCCGCCAAGATCACAAGTACCTCTACCGTCGTCATGTACCCCTACTTCCACTACCGAATGTCCCGAGAACGTCTACTTCCCTACACCGCATTGAACTTCAACCCCTTCGATAACGCACGCTTCGAAGGTATAACTCCGAGACGACCGCTCGTGAACGAATGCATGTGTGATGTATGAGATGCTCGTGCTTGCTCCGTGCTCGAATTGTCGGTGCATGTTGCCCCTCCTTTGCCTTGTCATCATCATCGACTCATGGGACACCCGGTATCTGGGAGTGCCCCACCATCCTTGTATGACACGCATCCGCAAACTTCTCCTTTGCATCGGCATCTCAATCGAGTTACCGGAACTGGATCGTTGCCGTGGCACCCCTTTCCTTTCACTATAGTGACAAATGCTTCTTAATGCTCTTGTCAACTTTTAATAAAAATTGCAGAAACTTGAACATGTCATCCGCATCATGTTAACAATTTTAAGATGGTTAAAATTTATTGTTGCATTAAAATTGGTAATGCATATGGGAACTTACCGGATTTGTTATTTGTTATATCCGGCCCCATTTAAATTGTTTAGATGATATAGTTTTGTTATGCTTCACCTCTTGCCATGTTAATCAACATTTAATATTGTTGAGTACCTAACCAAGAGTGAACTAAATAAGTCATGTAGTGATTCGTCAATATGCTACTCGTAGCATATTGAGCTCCAATTAATTTGTAGTATTGGTTGTGCACTTGACCATGCCATGCTTCATTAAACCGGACATGCATCAGACTTGATTGTGCATCATGCCATGTTTATGTGTTGTTTGTTTACTATGTTGTGTGCTTCTTTACGGTATTGCTTCTTCGGGTTGGGTCCGATAACGTCGCGTTTGTGAGGACCCGTTCGACTACGTCCGTTTGTCTTCTTCATGGACTCGTTCTTCTTTCGTGCGGGATTTCAGGCAAGATGACCATACCCTCGAAATCACTTCTATCTTTGCTTGCTAGTTGCTCGCTCTTTTGCTATGCCTATGATGCGATACCTACCACTTGCTTATCATGCCTCCTATATTGTTGAGCCAAGCCTCTAACCCACCTTGTCCTAGGAAACCGTTGATTGGCTATTTTACTGCTTTGCTCAGCCCCTCTTATAGCATGCAGGTGAAGATGAAGTTTATTCCTTGTTGGAAGATGGAGATGTGGTTCCTTGTTGGAACATGTTTATATGTGGGGATATCACATTATCTCTTATTTAATTAATGCATCTATATACTTGGTAAAGGGTGGAAGGCTCGGCCTTATGCCTGGTGTTTTGTTCCACTCTTGCCGCCTAGTTTCCATCATATCGGTGTTATGTTCCCAGATTTTGCGTTCCTTACGCGGTTGGGTTATAATGGGAACCCCTTGATAGTTCGCCTTGAATAAAACTCCTCCAACAAGGCCCAACATTGGTTTTACCATTCGCCACCTAGCCTTTTCTTTCCCTTGGGTTCTGCAGACTCAAGGGTCATCTTTATTTAAACCCTCGGGCCAGTGCTCCTCTGAGTGTTGGTCCAACCTGTCAGCTGCCGGTGGCCACCAGGGGCAACTCTGGGCTGGCCTACCAGAACCTTGGACAATCCGGTGTGCCCTGAGAAAGAGATATGTGCAGCTCCTATCGGGATTTGTTGGCACATTCGGGTGGCTTTGCTGGTCTTGTTTTACCATTGTCGAAATGTCTTGTAACCGGGATTCCGAGTCTGATCGGGTATTCCCGCTAGAAGGAATATCCTTCATTGACCGTGAGAGCTTGTGATGGGCTAAGTTGGGACACCCCTGCAGGGATTTGAACTTTTGAAAGCCGTGCCCACGGTTATGGGCAGATGGGAATTTGTTAATGTCCGGTTGTAGAAAACCTGAAGTTGACCTTAATTAAAATGCACCAACCACGTGTGTAACCGTGATGGTCTCTTCTCGGCGGAGTCCAGGAAGTGAACACGGTGTTGGAGTAATGATTGATGTAGGTTGTTATAGGATCACTTCTTGATCATAGTTGTCCGACTGTGCTTTGCCTTCTCTTCTCGCTCTCATTTGCATATGTTAGCCACCATATATGCTAGTCGCTTGTTGCAGCTCCACCTCGTACCTTTTACCCTTCCTATAAGCTTAAATAGTCTTGATCGCGAGGGTGTGAGATTGCTGAGTCCCCGTGACTCACAGATACTTCCAAAACCAGTTTGCAGGTGCCGACGTTACCGAGCAGGTGACGCAACCAAGCTCAAGGAGGAGCTCGATGAAGATCTTGTGCTTTGTGTTGTTCCATTTCAAGTTGATCAGTAGTGGAGCCCAGTTGGGGTCGATCGGGGATCTGTGTAGCATTTGGGGTAGTCTTCTTTCATTTTGGTTCCGTAATCGGACCTTGATTGTATCTGGTTGATGTAATGCTTTATTCATGTAATTGGGTGAAGTGGCGATTGTAAGCCAACTACGTGTCTCTGTCCCTTATGTATTACATGGGTTGTGTGAAGATTACCTCACTTGCGACATTGCTTTCAATGCGGTTATGCCTCTAAGTCGTGCTTCGACACATGGGAGATATATCCGCATAGAGGGCGTGACATAGGGTTTTTGTGTTTTGATGTACTGAAGGTTGTTCGGTGTCCCGGATGTGATCACAGACATGACGAGGAGTCTCAAAATGGTCAAGATATTAAGATTGATATATTGGAAGCCTATATTTGGATATCGGAAACGTTCCGGGTGAAATCGGGATTTTACCGGAGTATCGGGGGGTTACCGGAACCCCCCGGGGGTTATTGGGCCTACATGGGCCCTAAGAGAGAAGAGGAGGGCCGGCCAGGGCAGGCCGTGCGCTCCCTCCCCCCTAGTCCGAATAGGACAAGGAAGGGGGGCGGCGCCCCCCTTTCCTCTTTCTCCCTTCCCCTTCCTTTTCCAACAAGGCAAGAGGGGGGAGTCCTACTCCCGGTGGGAGTAGGACTCCTCCAGGCGCACCCTTTGGGTCGGCCGCACCTCCCCCTCTCCCTCCTTTATATACGGGGGCAAGGGGGCACCCCATGACACACAAGTTGATCTTCGTGATCGTTCCTTAGCCGTGTGCGGTGCCCCTTCCACCATATTCCACCTCGGTCATATCGTAGCAGTGCTTAGGTGAAGCCTTGCGTCGGTAGAACATCATCACCTTCATCACGCTGTCGTGCTGACGAAACTCTCCCTTAACACTTTGCTGGATCGGAGCTCGAGGGACGTCGCCGAGTTGAACGTGTGCAGAACTCGGAGGTGCCGTACGTTCGGTACTTGGATCAGTCGGATCGGGAAGACGTACGACTACTTCGTCTATGTTGTGTCAATGCTTCCGTTGCCAGTCTATGAGGGTACGTAGATAACACTCTCCTCTCTCGTTGCTATGCATCACCATGATCTTGCGTGTGCGTAGGAATTTTTTGGAAATTACTACGTTCCCCAACAAAAAGAATGTGAGTCTTATTAGGAGGAAGCTAGAAAGTATGGGACAAAGCAAGACAATATTACTAATTGCGATGAATAACATTACTTACGGATAAATGGTCAAGGAAGGTGTTAAACTGGGTATTGTCTTTCTCATTCCTGTACTGGATCCACATTGGGAGGATACATGCATGACACCTAACGGCAATGGCTGCCTCTGATACTAACTTGGCTGACTCTGTAGCATCACGTGGCCTTTTTAAACCTGCCTCAAAATGGATCTCCATTCTTCCTCCTTTAGATTTTGCTAATCTGTCAAGCATTATCCCTGATATCTGTTTCCGCTTGCGTCGTGGTGCTAGTTCAACAACGAATATGGAAAGTGTTACTGTACATCAAACTGTGAGAGTACATATAAAGGAGCATGCAACTGCGACTTGACTTGGTCAGGTACCGTCTTGGTGTTGATGCTCATGAGGTTCATCTGATCTTGCCAAGTCCTGTTGTGTCAGCAGTGCTTCAGAAGTAGTGTTAGGTGTGAAGGTAGCTTGGGAACTGTCCAGTTCCGAAGTAAACGAACGAGTAACTCGTTGAGATGCTGGTACAGTTGAAGGATGTTGCAGCTGGTGGAGCAGGTGATACTGTGTTTGTAGATTTAGCTGGTGGACTTGGACCTTCTACTGCACTATAAGTACCAGCAGAATCTGGACGGCAGATCCTTTTCTGTTTCACCCGACGAGTAACACCACTCCCTACTATATTATTTTCCTTGCTCTTTTTTGACTTTGCCATGTCAAGCCATATCCACAACACAAAACAATAAAATCGCTCTTCAGAACTCATTGATGCATGATACAGACAAGCAATACTTTGATGTAAGACAACCATATGAGGATAGAATATGTAAGAAAAATAGGACGACATGACATATTCACAGCTACGATGTGGAAACTAAGCAGAAGGATTTTCAATAAAATAGAAGTAATGCAAGCTAGACACCATATGAAAGATGCAACCAATATTACTCTGCCAAGTTAAAAGTGTCGTGTCATAAGTGGCAATTCAAAAAATTAGAAGCAGTACAACATAGGAATCAATGCAAGATGCAACCACTATCAAACTGCCATGTTAAAAGTGTCCAATCATGAGTGACTGATGCGGGATACACAACAACAGTACTTTGATATAAGAACATGGTATGATAGATAGATGCAGTGTATTCTAGACACAGAACGCCATGTCATATGCACATGTATAACATATGAACTCAGAAGGTGCAATTTAATCAAAATAGAAGAAATACAGGCTAGGCAACATATGCAACATGAAACCAATTATCACACTGTCAACTTAGAGCAAGCACGGCGATGGTGGAGTATGGGAGATGAACTCATCATGTAGACTTGGGACTTCAACTTCATTAGCAGTAGCAGTGGCAAATCTAGAGAGTCTCTGTCTGCGTCGGTGCGAAGGACCACCAACATCCCCTAACTTACTCATTTCCTTCCTATTTTTTGATATTGCCTTATGAAGTCAAACCCACAAGAAGATGAAAAAATTAGCTCTGCATAACTAGTTGATGCATGATACAGATGAACACTACTTTGATGTAAGGCAAGCGCAGGATAGGAGGATGGAATATCTACAAAAAAAGACAACGTTTCATATTCACACATACGATATGAGGATGGAATATGTATAAAAAAAGTAAGCGGAAGGCATTTCAACAGAATTAGAAGAAATGAAAGCTAGGCACCATATGAACATGCAACCAATATCACTCTATCAGGTGAAAAGTGTCTCGTCGTAAGTACCATTTCAAGAAATTAGAAGCAGTACAAGCTAGAAGACAATGCAAGATGCAACCTACATAATTGTCCCAAGTTAAATGAGTCTTATGGGTAAGTGATCGTTGCAGGTATAAGTTGTAAGCTATGCAAATGCAATTCAACATAATCAGAAGCAATACAAACTAGACATCATACGGAAAACGCAACCACATATAATAGTTCCAAGTTAGAGCAAGCACCTGTGATGGTGGAGTAGGGGAGATGTGCTCATCATGTACACGTGTGTTCTAGAAACAGGAACACGTGTCATATTCACAGGCATTATGTGTAAAGTAATCAGATGCAATTCAACAAAGTTAGAAGCAGTACAAGCTAGACATCATACGCAAGATGCAACCACATATAATAGTGCCAAGTTAGAGCAAGCACCTGTGATGGTGGAGTAGGGGAGATGTGCTCATCATGTACATGTATGTTCTAGAAACAAGAACACGTGTCATATTCACAGGCATTATGTGTAAAGTAAGAAGATGCAATTCAACAAAGTTAGAAGCAATACAAGCTAGACATCATACGCACAACCACATATAATAGTGCCAAGTTAGAGCAAGCACATGTGATGGTGGAGTAGGAGAGATGTGCTCATCATCTACACAGCTTCGTTGACTGTCTAGCCTTGCGTTGTCTTGCGAATCTTGTTGGGAGGATGGCGGAGTACAATCTGTAGAGAACCTCCATTTCAGTTGCTCGGAAGGACCACCATCATCCAATGCCTTGCCAATTTCCTTCAGCTTTATTGATTTTGCATTGTGAGGTCAAACCGACAAGAAAAAGGAATATAATTCGCTCTTCAGAACTCATCCATGCATGATACTGACAAACACTACTCTGATAAAAGGCAAAGTCATGATACGAGGATGGAATATGTATGAAAAAATGGACGGCTTGACATATTCACACCTATGATGTGGTAACTAAGCAGAAGGCACTTCAACAAATTAGAAGCACTACAAACTAGACACCATATGAAAGGTGCAATCAATATCACTCTGCCAACTTAAAACTGTCTCATCATAGGTGGCGTTCATCAAACTAGAAGCAATACATGCTAGAAATCATATTCAAGACGCAAACCAATCTCACACTGCCAACTTAAAGGTGTTCCATCATAAGTGACTGATGCAGGATACACAAGAAGAGTAGTTTCATGTAAGAACATGGTGTGATAGACAGATATAGTGTGTACCAAAAACAGGAAAGCGTGTCATATTCACACGTATCATGTGTAAGCTAAGCAGATGCAGTTTACACTAATTAGGAGCAATACAAGCTAGACACCATATGCAACATGCAACCAGATATCACACTGCCAAGTTAGAGCAAGCACCTTGGATGGTGGAGTAGGGGAGCGGAGACTTGGACCTTGTAATGCACTATCAGTACAAGGAGAATTGGTACAGATGCTCCGTTTATGTTGCTGCAGACGACCACCATCATCGCTTTCCTTACTCTTTTCCTTCATGTTTCTTAATTTTGCCTTGTCAAGTCAAACCCACAAGAAAAAGGAATAATATTTGCTCTTCAAAACTCATTGATGCATGATACTGACGAACAGTACTTTCATGTAAGGCAGCCGCATGATAGGAGGATGGAATATATATATATATATATGAAAAGCAGGACGGCGTGACATATTGACATGTATGATGTATAAAGTGTAAACTAAGCACAAGGTGTTGGAACTTGTTAGAATCAATGCAAGCTAGAAACCATATGAAAGATGAAACCAATATCACTCTGCCAAATTAAAAGGGTGCCCTAACAAATGTATTTAACCAAATTAGAAGCAATACATGGCAACAGGCTAGAAATAATATGCAATATGCAACGAATAAAGGTGACTCATCATAAGTGATTGATGTAGGATATAGAAGAGAGGTAGTTTCATGTAAGAACAAGGTTCACACATGTAACGCCCTCGATGCGGCTATATCTCCTACGTGTCAAAGCACGACTTAGAGGCATAACCGCATTGAAAGCAATGTCGCAAGTGAGGTAATCTTCACACAACCCATGTAATACATAAGGGAAAGAGATACATAGCTGGCTTACAATCGCCACTTCACACAATTACATGAATAAAGCATTACATCAACCAGATACAATCAGGGTCCGACTATGGAACCAAAATAAAAGAAGAACCCCAAATGCGACAAGGTCCCCGATCGACCCCAACTGGGCTCCACTACTGATCAACTAGAACGAAACAACACAAAGGACAAGATCTTCATCGAGCTCCTCCTAGAGCTTGGTTGCGTCATGTGCACAGACTCATCGGCACCTGCAAGCTGGTTTTGGAAGTATCTGTGAGCCACAGGGACTAAGCAATCTCGCACCCTCGCGATCAAGACTATTTAAGCTTATGGGTAAGGTAAAGGTATGAGGTGGAGCTGCAGCAAGCGACTAGCATATATGGTGGCTAACATACGCAAAAGAGAGCGAGAAGAGAAGGCAAAGCACGATCGAGAAACTATGATCAAGAAGTGATCCTAAAACAACCTACGTCAAGCATAACTCCAACACCGTGTTCACTTCCTGGACTCCGCCGGAAAGAGACCATCATGGTTACACACGCGGTTGATGTATTTTAATTAAGGTCAACTTCAGGTTTTCTACAACCGAACATTAACAAATTCCCATCTGCCCATAACCACGGGCACGGCTTTCAAAAGTTCAAATCCCTACAGGGAGTCCCAACTTAGCCCATCACAAGCTCTCACGGTCAACGAAGGAATAGACCTCCTCCCGAGACATTCCGATCAGACTCGGTATCCCGGTTCCACAAGACATCCTCGACAATGGTAAAACAATTCCAGCAAGACCACCCGATGCACCGACATCCCGATAGGAGCTGCACATATCTCGTTCTCAGGGCAACACCGGATAAGCAATCCGTACAACTAAAACCAGCCCTCGAGTTTCCCCGAGGTGGCGCTGCAAGGGGCTCTAGTTTGGACCAACACTTAGATAAGCACTGGCCCGGGGGGGTTAAAATAAAGATGACCCTCGGGATGCACGACTCCCAAGGGAAAAAGGCTAGGTCACGAATGGTAAAACCAAGGTTGGGCCTTGCTGGAGGAGTTTTATTCAAGGCAAATTGTCAAGGGGTTCCCATTATAACCCAACCGCGTAAGGAACGCAAAATCCAGGAACATAACACCGATATGACGGAAAGTAGGGCGGCAAGAGTGGAACAAAACACCAGGCATAAGGCCGAGCCTTCCACCCTTTACCAAGTATATAGATGCATTAATTAAATAAGATATATTGTGATATCCCAACAAGTAAAACAATGTTCCAACAAGGAACGATCTCCATGTTCCAACAAGGAACAAACATCAATCTTCACCTACAACTAACAACGCTATAAGAGGGGCTGAGCAAAGCGGTAACATAGCCAATCAACGGTTTGCTAGGACAAGGTGGGTTAGAGGCTTGGTTCAATAATATGGGAGGCATGATAAGCAAGTGGTAGGTATCGCAGCATAGGCATAGCAAAAGAGCGAGCAACTAGCAAGCAAAGATAGAAGTGATTTCGAGGGTATGATCATCTTGCCTGTAATCCCGCAAGGAAGAAGAACGAGTCCAAGAAGAAGACAAACGGACATAGATGAACGGGTCCTCACAAACGCGATGTTATCGGAACCAACCCGAAGAAGCAACACCGGAAAGAAAGCAAACAACATAGTAAACAACCAACACATGAACATGGTATGATGCACAACCGAGTATGATGCCTGTCCGGTTTAAAGAAACATGGCATGGCAAAATGCACAAAACAATCCTACAAATTAGGTGGAGCTCAATATGCAACGAGTTGCATATTGACGAAACACCACATTAATTAGTTAGTTCTCTCTCGATTATGTACCCAACAATATTAAATGTTGTTAAGCATGTCAAGAGGTGAAACATAAAGGGATTATCTATCTAAACAATTTAAATGGGGCCGGATAAAGCAAACAACAAATCCAGTAAATCCCCATAAGCATTAGTAAATTAATGCAAACAACAATTTAAACCATCTTAATGTTGTTAGCATGATGCGGATGACATGATCAAGTTTATGCAATTTTATTAAAAGTTGACAAGAGCAATATGAAGCATTTGTCACCGTGGTGGAAAGGAAAGGGGTGCCACGGCAACGATAACGAAAACGGTGCCACGGCAGCGTTCCGGTTCTGGTAACTCGATTGAGATACCGATGCAAAGGAGAAGTGTGCGGTTGCATGCAGAAGATGGTGGGGCGCTCCCGGATACCAGGTGTCCCACGAGTTGGCGACAAGGAAATGAGTGACAAATTGGACACAGTGCAAACATGAGCATCTCAAACATCGCAAGCATTCGTTCACGGACGTCGTCTCAGGGTTATACCTTCGGAGCGGGCAAAGGGGACGGTTCTCGTTCGTAGAGGGAAGTAGGAGTTCTTGCGACGACGGTAATGGAAGTAGTCATTCTCGCTGCGGTAGTCAAACTTGGCGATACCGTTACACGAGTCTTCGTCAATGGTAGTGGTACCCATTTGTAGTCGTGCACATTCGTAGATGTTCGAGGTCACAGCGAGGATCTTGACGTCCATGGAGTCTTCGAGGGTCGACGGTAGTGGTACTCGGGTCGTCGACGATGGTAGTTGTACAAGGTCGTCGTGGGAGGTAGAGGTACTCGCGAACTTGTTGGATCCACGGCGATGGTAGTGGAACCTCACGGATTCGTGGTCTCCGGGCGGTCTCGGTCTTGACAGTGGGGTACTTGACACATCCCGGATATGTAGTCGTACTTGACGAATCCAAAATACTCCTGCTCGGCATGGGTGCAACGGAGGCATCGTCTTGCGTTTTGAATCTGGGTCATGTTCGTATAACCGTTCGCATCAATGAAAAAAGGGCTTCGTCTTGAGGTGCTTGGCCGTGGGCGACGGAGCACATGGTGGACAGGGCGCCCCTGGCCTTGAGGTCACAGCAGAGCTCGGGTCAACGACAACGAAGGTAGGGAGCATGGCTGGAGGCGCTGGGAACAACAGCAGGCGACGGCAGCGGACAAGCGAGGCGAGGCGGAAAGCTGGTGGCGGCGCTTCTGGTCCCAGCGGGAGGAAAGAGGATCCAGGAGCTGCTCGGGAGGCGCGATGCAGAGGGAGGAGAGGAGGCTGCAGCTTGGTCGTGGCCTCGTCGGCCGGTGGGGTGGAGCTCCGACGGTGGCTATCCTCGGCCAGGGAGGAGGCAGGAGCCTGGGAGCGCGGTTGACGACGGGAGCGAAGAGGGGGAAGGCTGCATGGAGGAGATACGGCGCCTAGGAGACCCAGGCGAGCTTGATGACCAGGGCCATGGTCGCGGGCGCACGAGGAAGAGAAGAAGAAGGCGAGCACGAGGCAGATGCAGATCACCATGGGAGGCTACTAGGAGACGGGCGGAGGAGTTGAGGCCTCTTGAAGGTCGAGGTCACCGGCGGGGCCTGGAAGTTGCCGCTGGAGGGCGCGCGAGGAGAGAGGGTGAGGGATCAGTGCTCGAGCGAGGGAGGGATCGAGAGGGAGATCGAGAGAAAGAGGGGGGTCGCGCCTGCGTGCGTGTGTCTCTGGCGGCGTAGGAGGACGAGGGCACGATCGAGGGGAGTGGGTGCACGCTAGGGTTAGGAAGGTTCGTGGGCATTGGCCTTGGGCCGGCCCAGTAGAGAGGGAGGGGCTGCTCCTAGAGAGGCCGGCGGCTGGGCCTTAGGCCAAATTGGTGGGAAGGAAAAGGCCAGAGGCCTGGTCTGCTGTCTCTCCCTCATACTTCTCTTTATTTGCCAAAACAACAAATAACAAAGAAAGAAAATGAGAGAAAAAAAGGTCGGAGAAGGAATTTGGGCACGGGGATAATTTCCCCGGACTCACAAAAATGTGCACGGTCAAAGAAAAGTAGGAGTGGACATGATTGCAAGAATTAAATTCAAAGTCATTTGAATTTAATTGAAAAGGTTTGAACAAGGGCTAGGAATTAGAAATGTCCAAAAATGTTGAGAATTTAGGTGGAGTTCCGGAAAATGACGAAAGGATATATGACAAAGTTAGAGGCCAAGAGTTTGTGATAACAAAGGCATTGAGATTTATTTTGCAAGTGTGTTCTGGTTAATTCCAACAAATGAAATATTTAATATAGCTCCCTAATATCGGGAGGATATGTTATAAAGAGAATCACCATGTGAATTCCCTCGATTTAAATGGATCAAAGATCCATGCCATTTATTTAGTTGAGTTGCAAAAGATTTATGAGATGATGGCATGATGACATGATGCAATGCAAAAATAAAAGGGCAGGCACAAATGAAACACACGGCAAAACTCGGAACATATGGAAGTATTCTCGCGCATCGGTCTCGGGGCGTCACAACACTCCACCACTACAAGAGGATCTCGTCCCGAGATCTAGGATGGCACCGGAGGGGAAAACGGAAAAGAAAGAGAAGAGGTAAAACTAAGTTGCTTCTTTGACAAATGAGAGAAACCAAAGAACCTTGAGAGGTTAAGCCATTTCGAGAAAAAGAATACAACGGAGATGCACGAAGTTGAAGAACACTCCGTTAGAAAAGAGGGACAAGGAAGAACAAATTCGGACAGCACTCCGGTAGAAAGAGACATGAAACTTGATAAGACGAAAAGAACTTGAACAGAAGGGCACAACACTCCGATTAAATGGATAGGCATGAAAAGAACATGATCTTTGACAAAACGAGATGATGGGTGAAAATAACAACATCGCAATGCCTCCGGAACGAAAGAATAGAAGATAGATAATAGAAATAGGAGAATGGAGAAGAAAATGCCAACTTCTACCACAAAAGAGTTTGAAAAGGCATCTTTAGGAGAAGGGTCGAACGAAGTTGTTGGAAGACCCACAACGAAAAGAAGAAGGTTGTAGTGGACTTATGTGAAACATCTCAAGACTAAATTGGCGAGAAAGTATGTCGCACCGGAAAGGATAAATGAAGAAATTGGATCATTTATAAGCACCATATAACAACAATCCTTAGGGAAGGCTTTAGGTGAAATATAACCCAAGACAAATCCAACGAATAGGTTGATGGATTTAAAATACCTCATTATTAACAATGTGTGAATCATGAAGCATGAACTCAAATTATCAAGAATGATGTAAAACCACCTCCAATGATACGGTAGAAAGAAATGCACTCCGGATTGCAAGATGAAGAAATACTTGAGATCTTCTGAAAATAATCTTGCTGAACGTTTCGAGAACGGATTAAGTCCTTTATGGACCATCATGTAGAACCTTCATGAAGAACTCCGGTAACAAAAGGAATGAATCAAACGAAAGGAAAGGGAAGTTGAAGACCCAAGGTGAATCCTTGTAATGATTTATTTGAATCTCCGTGGTGATATAATTGCGAGAGGTAGGAACTCCGGGACAAAGATAAAATGAACATTGAGATCAAGAATTTTGATGAACCTCCGGAATAGGGACTTAATCATTTGGATGGAACAAGAATAAGAATTATGTTATGCGTATCCTTCAACAATTTAATTGCTGACAAGCAACGGATTTGACATACTACTTATCCTCGTAGAAAGATTAAGATAGATATAGCGCAAACTTGAGAAAGTCTTCAACGATCCACCAGTAGAATTTGAAAAACACGAATGAATTGATATGATAACAAGGTAAGAAGAATCTTGAACGAACCACCGTAAGAATTGAAAATGAACGAAGAAGAGAAAAAAAATAAAGAAGCACCGGGAAGAATTAGAGAAGAAATGAAGATACTTGAGGGGAATTTAGATAAAAGATAATGAAGAGATCACGAACTGATTAGAGATCACTTGAATGAAGCACCGGTAGGATTGGAGAATGATAACTGAAAGCAGAGAATTAATAAATCTTCTGAAATGATGGGCTCCGGAGAAACAAACTAGAAAGACTCCTGAATTACTCCGGCTGGGTGAAAAGAATTCTCACAATCGAAAGCAATTATGAGAGGAAGGCAACAAGCTAGAATCACGAATCTTGAAGAGAATGGAGCAAGATTAAAGAGAAACTCTTCTTCGGTCTTCAAAATCCGAGAATGACGACGAGAAACACCACCATGAATTATTGAGATACTCCGGGATAAAAATTAGAAAGGTTGAACCAAAGATGAAAAGAATTTGAAAGATCTTGGAGAAAAACATATGACTGATGATAAATCATTCTTACGTCAAACTTCAAAAGAATTTGAGGATAGCTCCGGGAAAAATAGAAGAGTCAGGTAAGATCCTGGGAAAGACCTGTGGGTTAGGGCCCACTCAAAGAAACACCATAGAACAATTCAAAAGAGAGAAAGCACCGGTTGAATTAAATGACTTGAATGAGGGAACATCCTCGAAAGAGCTTGAACGAATGCAGAGTGGAAGCACGAACCTTCGAGACATCTTCAGCACTCCGGAACAATTGAATAACGAGAGGAGAATGAATATGAGGTGCACCGGCATGAGAAGGTATTTGAAACGAGGAAAAAGGATATGGTCAACACCGCAAACTTGGATTAAATCTACTGGAGAAGGGAAAAGAATGAAGGATGACGAACTTGATGCTCCGTTAGTATCTTCATGAGAATCACCGGATAAGAACATTGAAGGAAAAGAATGGAGAGACTTCACATCAATAAGATGGATACTCGATTAAGAAATCTAAGTCCTTAAAGAAAAACAAGGGAGGGATGGCGGGAAAAAACAAAAGCAACTTAGAGATGGATGAAACAAACAACATTGAGAAGAACTGATAATTGATCTTGTGAATGTTGAAGTGATCGGATCCACTTGAAGAGAGACACCCCGGTAGAACAAGATTGGCATAACAATCTCGATTATCGAGAAGGATCAGTATTCACATCAGAGTACGAGAACACCATTTGGGGAAGGTATGGAATCAACACTTGACATTGAAGCAACTCGAATACCACAACTCAAAAACAAAACAAAGGATTGGCTTGCAAAATAAGCCGGAACAAACATATGATAGAGATTTCGTCCGAAGTTTTCGTGGTGGGGCCTACACGGGCTCGATCGTACAGCACCATCATGTACAAGGCAGTGCACATGACATACGAAGCGTCCCCGAGTCGGCATAGACAAGGACTCTTTAAGACACAACGAGACCACTGTAAAACCGACCGTGAATAGGTGGACCACTAGACGTCGAACCCCAATTTCATATCATACACCTATTGGAAAGATATCCTAAGAGCTACTTGAATTCCCACTTACGAAACTCCCGAACCTTTCCGGTTATGCAATCAGGTGTTGGGGATACAGGGGAAGCATAATATCTCACCCAAAACTAGCAAATCCTACATCCAGTTGTATCCATCCTTCAACACATAACCAAGAAACCTTCGGAAATCGTCTACCTCAACCTTCAAAAAGCATCCGTTATACAAGTTATGGCAATACTCCCGAACTCCCACCCCAGTACTGGGTGGCGTCGAGGTTATCTCACCAACAACTGCATAAAAGAGATTTCCAATGTCGGCGAACTAAACTCAGGTATTCCAGAACTGTAACGATAAAATTGTGACGACAACACCTTGGAGCAACTATATGGGAGGCATGATAAGCAAGTGGTAGGTATCGCAGCATAGGCATAGCAAAAGAGTGAGCAACTAGCAAGCAAAGATAGAAGTGATTTCGAGGGTATGATCATCTTGCCTGAAAACCCGCAAGGAAGAAGAACGCGTCCATGAAGAAGACAAACGGACATAGACGAACGAATCCTCACAACACGACGTTACCAGATACAACTCGAAGAAGCATCACCGGAAAGAAGCAAACAACATCGTAAACAAACATCACATAAACATGGAATGATGCACAACGAAGTATGATGCATGTCCGGTTTAAATATGCATGGCATGGCAAAGTGCACAAACAACACTACAAGTTAAGTGGAGCTCAATATGCAACGGGTTGCATATTGACAGAACACCACATAAATTATTTAGTTCTCTCTCATTTATGTACCCCAACAATATTAAATGTTCTTAACATGTCAAGGGTGAAGCAAAGTAAACTACCTATCTAGTCAAGTTTAAATGAGGCCGGAAGCAACGAACAACAAATTCCGGTAAATCCCCATATACATATTTTAGATTTGGTGCTGTTCTGCCCTAAACACAATTTTAGAGTTGTTAAACATACAAAGTGATGCCACCATGTTAAACTAGGCATTTTTCTACCCCATTTACATATAAAGATTATTTAATTTGGAGCTACGGTTATTTAGTTATGAATTAAATCATTTTAACATGGCAATAGGCAAATATAAGCAAACATCATTTTAAACATTTTAAACATAGATGAAAGTTGCAAATTATTAAACTAGATGAAAATCTAAGCAAGTTTCATATATAAAACATTTTGATATGATGCACGGTTCATGAGTAATTATATGCATGAAGTGCAAGGGTTTTTCTGCAATTCTGCAATCTCTGGGATAAAAGAAAAAACATAACAGAAAAAAAAACACGAATGGGCCGAAACTGGTTGGCTCATCAGTGCACAGGAGGGGCTGGGGGTTCTCACAGCGGGTCTTGGGCCGGACGGTGGTGAGGTAGGCCGGATCTGGGCTTGGAGGCTACTGGGCCGCAGCTGGAGAGGAGGCCGGCCCAGGCGAGTAGCGAGGCCGCTCGGTCAAAACGGAGGGAGTCAACGAGGCTCCGCTAGCTCGTCTTCGGCGCAGAGGAATCAGGGGCGCGGCGGCTGGGAGTCGAACTCCGGCGAGCGGGGCATAGGGGCGGCGAGGTGAGGGACTTGGCGATGGAGGCGGACTACAGGTGCGGCGGCCTGGAGCGGCAGCGAACCAGTCGTTGGAGTGGGCGTTGGAGCGGCTCGGCTCGATGCATAGGAGGCGCGGGGTGAGCAGGATGGAGAGGATGCAGCAGCGGGACTCGAGGAGCTCGGCGAGAATCGAGCACAGAGGAGGCTAGGAGGCGTGGGGACGGCGGATCTAGGCAGCGAGGCGGTAACCCGGCGAGATCCAAGGCGAGGCAGGGGTCGGTGGCCATGGTGTTTTCCTGAACAGAGAGAGTCGAGAGGGAGTTGAGGACACATAGAAGAAAAAGAAGGAAGGAAGGAGGAGAAGGACGGCGCACGAGGGACGGGCCTGGAGGTCGCTGGCAGGACGGGCTCGCTGGCACGACGCGAGGAGGCTCGGGAGGCCCTCTCCAAGGGTGCTCGGGTGAAGGAGCTCTGGAACAGGGAAGCGAGGTGGTTTGAGGTGGAGGCACGCAGGGGATCCGGCGGCCGCGGGGTTGAGGACGAGGTGGAGGCAGCGCGGTCTCCGGTTGCTGCTATTACTCCGGCGAGGTGGCTCGGGCACGCTGGTTCCTCGGGCACGAGGGATCGAGCAAGGAGGAGGGGGTTACGCTGGTTGGTGGGTTGGAAAAATCGAGGGGGGATTTTTGGACTTGGAGAGATCCCGAGGTGGGATAAAGTGCGGCGGCGGTGGCAGGGACAAATCCCCTAGATTTTAGGGTTGGCTTGATTGGGTAGGTGGTGGACTATATATATAGGGACAAACGGATTAGGTTTGGACCCTCCGATCAAAATCAGACGGTCTCGGATATATAGGTTAGGGAGCCCAATTAAGAAAATGGAGACGTTTTGTAGATGTTCGGGGATGATCCGGACACAACGGTGGCGACAGTCCGGGTCGGGTTCGGGACAACTTTTGGACGCGTGCGAGGGGGGCTGCGGGCTGACAAGAGAGGTTAGGTTGGACCTGGCGGTAGGTAGTGAGATGTGTAGAAAGTCTCGAGCTGAGAGAAGAGAAGAGAGGGAGGCCTGACGACTGTTTCCGGAGACCGAAAACGTCCGACGAAAAGACCGGCTATATTGCCGCTATAGTTAATCGTTGGGGCGTCAAGCGAACTCCAAATGCGATGAAACTTGGCAGGCGGCCTACCTACACTATAATAAGACCACACGCCAACTTTCATCCCATTTCGAGAACATTTTCCGGCCACTTATACAATACTATTTCGAACATGTCGCGGACGCGTGCAAGTGTGATTGGACTCAGAACGGACAACGGAAGGAACGGGGAGACCCGGACGGATGCAAGTTTTGAAAACATGATGATGCAATGCACATGATGACATGGCAAGATGCAACACGCAAGAAAATGACATGGCAACAACAGCGAATAACAGGATGACACCTGGCACATTGGTCTCGGGGCGTTACAACACATAGATGTAGTGTGTACCAAAAATAGGAAGGCATGTCATATTCAAAGGTATAATGTGTAAACTAAGCAGATGCAATTTACCCTAATTAGAAGCATTACAAGCTAGACACCGTATGCAACATGCAACCACATATCACACCGCAAAGTTAGAGCAAGCACCTGTGATGGTGTGGGGGAATTGTGGTCATCAACTAGAGAGCTACGTTGACTATCTTCATTTAGCCTTGTTGTTTCTTGAGAATCATGTGGGGAGGATGACACTGCACTCTTTAAACGAGTATGGCGTCTCATAGTAACCCACCCGGGTGACTGTCTCATCATAAGTGATTGACGAGGGATACAAAAGAGCATTAGTTTGATGTACGAACATGGTTAATAGACATATGTAGTACTCCCTCCGTATGGAATTACTTGTCACAAAAATGGATGTATCTACAACTAAAATACATCTAGATACATTCATTTCTTGGACGAGTAATTCCGAACGGAGGGAGTATGTATCAAAAACAGGAAGGCATGTCATTATCAAAGGTATAATGTGTAAAGTAAGCAGATGCAATTTAACCAAATTGGAAGCAATACAAGCTAGACACCATATGCAACATGCAACCACATTTGACAGCGCGAAGTTAAAGCAAGCACCTGGGATGGTTGTGTGTGGCAATTGAGATCATCAAATGCAAAGCTATGTTTACTGTCTCCAACTACTGACACTTCATCCTTTAGAGCGCTAAAACACTTAGTGCTTATCTTCGAATTACACTAGAGCGGCTTCTGTCTTTTCTTTTCAGCATTCATCAACACTGCGTCAGAGTCTGAAATACCCATGCATAAAAAACAATAGTGAGAGTATGGGTGAAGTGTGTGCACAATTAGTACAGTGTAAAGGTAGCAGATAGCAGGTCGGTGAGAAATAGATGACGGGAGACATATGATAATTCTGCAACATGCATGGCACACTAAATTACTACAGGATTCTATGAAAATAACATTCAACTGAAAACAAATAGGTCAGTCCATTTTTTCTGCACCGTCCGATGTACAAAGAACGGGCAGATCGCCTTCATCTACCTCTAGCCAGTCAGTGTTGACGATCTTCCTTGAAACGGCAGCGACCACCGGTCCAGTCCCCTACCTGTGCCCTCCCCTCGACCTCACCGCACCGTCATGCTTGGCACCGCCCCCCGGCAATCCATTCAAGCCCCGCCGACCTCTAGATCGGGCGCAAGCAGCTCCTGCACCACACACCCCTATGATAGACACCGATGTGCCGCTTCCCCGGCGAACAGGCGGACTAGGTGCTCCTTGCACCTAAGCGGGTGCTGCTTCTTTTAATTGCGGTTCGACTGACCCTGAATTGAAATCCGGGCGGGCTACTGACCTCTAGCAAAGGTGAAATAGTAAAGGGAGGAAACCTTGTGCATTTAGTATCACGAAGAAGATGCAGTAAGAAGCGCTCAACTAGTTTCTTTCATGGGATGAATACGGTGTGAGCAGAGTGATATGTCTCCATCATATCTATAATTTTTTATTGTTCCATGCCAATATTCTACAACTTCATATACTTTTGGCAACTTTTTATACTATTTTTGGGACTAACATATTGATCTAGTGCCCACTGCCAATTCCTGTTTGTTGCATGTTTTTTGTTTGTCAGTAAATCCATATCAAGCGGAGTCCAAACGGGATAAAAACTGATGGAGATTTGTTTTGGAATATATGTGATTTTTTGGAAGAAAAATCAACGCGAGATGATGCCCGAGGGGGCCACGAGGCACGGGGGCGCGCCCTGGGCCCTCATGGCCACCCCGTAAGGCGGTTGATGCCCTTCTTCCGCCGCAATAAAGCTAATATCCAAATAGAGATCGTGTTAAAATTTCAGCCCAATCGGAGCTACGGATCTCCGGGAATATAAGAAACGGTGAAAGGGCGGAATCTGAGAACGCAGAAACAAAGAGAGACAGATCCAATCTCGGAGGGGCTCTCGCCCCTCCCATGCCATGGAGGCCAAGGACCAGAGGGGAAACCCTTCTCCCATCTAGGGAGGAGGTCAAGGAAGAAGAAGAAGAAGGTCCCCCCTCTCCCCTTCTCTTTTGGTGGCGCCAGAACGCTGTCGTGCCCATCATCATCATCACCGTGATCTACACCAACACCTCCGCCATCTTCACCAACATATCCATCACCTTCACCCCCTCTATCTATAGCGGTCCACTCTCCCGCAACCCGCTGTACCCTCTACTTGAACATGGTGCTTTATGCTTCATATTATTATCCAATGATGTGTTGCCATCTTATGATGTCTGGGTAGATTTTCGTTGTCCTATCGGCGGTTGATGAATTTCTATGATTGATTTAATTTTCTTGTGGTTATGTTGCTGTCCTTTGGTGCCCATCATATGAGCGTGTGCGTGGATCACACCATAGGGTTAGTTGTATGTTGATAGGACTATGTATTTGTAACGCCCCGAGACCGCTACGTCAGGTGTCTTCCAGTTATTCGCCGTTGTTGCAATGTGATTTGCTTGCGTGTTGTATCTTGTCAAGTCATCATGTGCATTGCATCAACATGTTTTCAAAACTTGCATTCGTCGCGGTCTCCTCGTTTCGTCCGTTGTCCGTTCTGAGCCCAGACACACTTGCACGCGCCCGCGGCATGTCCGGTTTATTATTTCATAAGTGGCCGGAAAATGTTCTCGGAATGGGATGAGAGTTGACGTGTGGTCTTATTATAGTGTAGATAGACCGCCTGTCAAGTTTCATCGCATTCGGAGTTCGTTTGATAGCCCAACCGTTAAACTATAGCGACATTATAGTCGGTCTAACGTCAGACGTTTTCGGTCTCCGAAAACGGTTGCCGGGCCTCTCTCTCCTGTCTTCTCAGCCCATCTCTATCTAGCACAGCCCACTAGCCCACCTATCTAACCCCCCTCCGCTCCGGGTCGTCTGATCGAGATCGAACGGCTCCGCGAAACAGCCTCAACCCTCCTAACCCTAGCCCCCTTGCCTTATATAGACCCCCTCCATGCCATTTTTGGCATCCCTAGCCCTCCACCTACCTCTAGCCCCCCTCCCCTCAATTTCAGCGCCGAACTCCTCCCTGGCCTCCACTTGTCGCCGCCGCCCTTGGTCTCTTCCTGCACCGCCTCCTCGCCGGCGCCACATGGCGCGCTCCTAGTGGCCAGCCGCCACCGTGTGGTCACATGCAGCCAACGGGACGATGCCACGTCGCCCCTGGCCTCCTACCACCTCCCGCAGCCCTGCCAGGCCCGAGAGGGGCTCGCAGAGCCCAACTGTCGCCGCCGTCGCAGCCCACGCGCACTCGCGCGACCCGGCCTCCCGCTTCCTCCTCGATCCCGACTTGGATCGAGGGACTCTACCCCGCTGCGCCATCTCCTCACCGCCGACAAGCTCGCCGGAGCCTGCTCGCGTCGGTCACCTTGGCAGCAGGCCAGTGCCGCCCTCGCCTCCCTCTCATTCCCTTCCCGTTCTTCTCCCCCCCCCGTCACCGGATCTCTCTCTCCTTCGCAGCAAGCCTCCACTGCTAGGGACGCCGGCCTCGAGCTCGCCTTCGCCGTCAGAAATGGAGAAGGGGCCACTAGATCGTTCGTCCCCGTGCTAGATCCGGCGCCCCGAGGTTCCCTCGCCAGGATCTGCTCATTCCCGACCTCGCCGACCGCGCCCGTCGTCATTTACCTGCACGCCGCGCTCGCCGGAGTTCGGCCGCCGTCGCCAAGGTTGTCAGAATCGTGATTTTGAATCGGATCGGAGCTTCGATGGCAGGATCGCAAATCGTAGAATCTTCACTATCGGGATCGTAGAAACGTAGATTCTAAGAACTAAAGTCGTAGAATCATAGGGGTTAGTTTGGATCGTAAAGTCGTAGAATCTTCTAACAGAATCATGATTCTGACAACCTTGGCCGTCGCCGTGGTTCTTTGCTGATCGCGCCTGCGTCGACCGCACGCACCTGGGCTGCCTCCCCTTCAACCGTTGACCGCGGCCCAGCCCACACCTTCCCACCGCCCTGGGCCAGGTCCAGCTAGGTGAGCGCCAGCCCCTCCACTCTGCTAGGCCGCCAACCAGATCCGGCCCGTAACCTGTTTTTTTACAGAGAACGTTTTTTTCTATTTTCCAGAGTCAGCAGTTTTTACAGAAAAACCCTCCTGTTTCATGCATATAATAACTCATCATCTATGCACCGGATTAAAATGATTTATATATGAAAGTTGCTTAGAATTTTGTGTAGTTTCATAATATGTCAGTTCCATCCATGTTTAAAATGCTTAAAATGATGTTTGCTTTAATTTGCTCCTATGCCATGCTAAAATGCTTTAAATCATAACTAAATAACCATAACTCGGAATTTAATAATCTTTATATGTAAATGGGGTGGAAAAATGCCTAGTTTAACATGGTGGTTTTATTTTGCATGTTTAATAACTCTAAACTTATGTTTAGGGCAGAACAGTACCAAATCTAATTTATGCACATGAGGATTTTTCGGATTTGTTGTTCGTTGCTTCCGGCCTTATTTAACATTGACTAGATAGGTAGTTTTACTTTGCTTCACCCTCTTGCCATGTTTAACAACATTTAATATTGTTGGGTACATAAACGAGATCGAACTAAATAACTTGTCGTGGTGTTTCGCCAATATGCAACTCATTGCATATTGAGCTCCACTTAATTTGTTGGATTGCTTGTGCACTATGCCATGCCATGCCCTCTTTAAACTGGACATGCATCATTCTTGTTTGCGCATCATGCCATGTCTATGTGGTGGTTGTTTACTAGGTTGTTTGCTCTTTTCCGGTGTTGCTTCTTCGGGTTGGTTCCGATAACGTCGCGTTTGTGAGGAACCGTTCGACTACGTCCATTTGTCTTGTTCATGGACTCGTTCTTCTTCCTTGCGGGATTTCAGGCAAGATGATCATACCCTCGAAATCACTTCTATCTTTGCTTGCTAGTTGCTCGCTCTTTTGCTATGCCCATGCTACGATACCTACCACTTGCTTATCATGCCTCCCATATTGTTGAACCAAGCCTCTAACCCACCTTGTCCTAGCAAACCGTTGTTTGGCTATGTTACTGCTTTGCTTAGCCCCTCTTATAGCGTTGTTAGTTGCAGGTGAAGATTGAAGTTTGTTCCTTGTTGGAACATGTTTACTTGTTGGGATATCACAATATATCTTATTTAATTAATGCATCTATATACTTGGTAAAGGGTGGAAGGCTCGGCCTTATGCCTGGTGTTTTGTTCCACTCTTGCCGCCCTAGTTTCCGTCATATCGGTGTGATGTTCTCGGATTTTGCGTTCCTTATGCGGTTGGGCTATAATGGGAACCCCGGTCCAGTGCTCCTCTGAGTGTTGGTCCAACCGAGTAGACTGCGGGGCCACCTCGGGGCAACTCGAGGGTTGGTTTTACTCGTAGGATGTCTCATCTGAGTGTGCCCTGAGAACTAGATATGTGCAGCTCCTATCGGGATTTGTCGGCACATTCGGGCGGTGTTGCTGGACTTGTTTTACCATTGTCGAAATGTCTTGTAACCGGGATTCCGAGTTTGATCGGGTCTTCCCGCTAGAAGGAATATCTTTCGTTGACCGTGAGAGCTTGTGATGGGCTAAGTTGGGACACCCTGCAGGGATTTGAACTTTCGAAAGCCGTGCCCGCAGTTATGGGCAGATGGGAATTTGTTAACGTCCGGTTATAGAAAACCTGAAGTTGACCTTAATTAAAATACATCAACCGCGTGTGTTACCGTGATGGTATCTTCTCGGCGGGGTCCGGGAAGTGAACACGGTGTTGGAGTAATGTTTGACGCAGGTTGTTCTAGGATCACTTCTTGATCATAGATTCTCGACCGTGCTTTTGCCTTCTCTTCTCGCTCTCATTTGCATTGTTAGCCACCAAATATGCTAGTCGCTTGCTGCAGCTCCACCTCATACCTTTACCTTACCCATAAGCTTAAATAGTCTTGATCGCGAGGGTGCGAGATTGCTGAGTCCCCGTGACTCACAGATACTTCCAAAACCAGCTTGCAGGTGCCCATGGGTCCGTGCAGATGACGCAACCAAGCTCAGGAGTAGCCCGATGAAGATCTTGTCCTTTGTGTTGTTTCGTTCTAGTTGATCAGTAGTGGAGCCCAGTTGGGGTCGATCCGAGATCTGTGTAGCATTTGGGGTAGTCTTCTTTTATTTTGGCTCCGTAGTCGGGCCCTGATTGTATTTGGTTGATGTAATCCTTTATTCATGTAATTGTGTGAAGTAGCGATTGTAAGCCAACTATGTATCTCTTTCCCTTATGTATTACATGGGTTGTGTGAAGATTACCTTATTTGCGACATTTCTTTCAATGCGGTTATGCCTCTAAGTCGTGCTTCGACACGTGGGAGATATAGCCGCATCGAGGGCGTTACAAGTTGGTAATCAGAGCCTTCCCCGACCTTAGGAGCCCCACTGCTTGATCGAATTAGCGGACGAGTTGAGTCTAGAAAAAATGTTTTGAGTCATTTACGAATTATATATCGGAGAGTTAGGAATTCTTTTTACTCCTGAGTCTCTTTGTCGCTCTGGTGAGGCATCCTGACGTAGAGTTTTGACTCTTCTCTTCTCAAATTTTTCACAAACAAATTTTTTAGGATCACGCGGGTATCTTGGAATCGTTCCGATGGTTTTGTGACGAGAACATTGTTCTTGGTGCCTCCTGTCATTTAGGGGTTGTGGCAGTGTCCCGGGGAGTTGAGCTCCGAGGTGTTGTCGTCACAATTTTATCGTTGCAGTTCTGGAATACCTGAGTTTAGTTTCGCCGACATCGAAAATCTCTTTTATGCAGTTGTTGGTGAGATAACCTCGACGCCACCCAGTACTGGGGCGGGAGTTCGGGAGTATTGCCATAACTCGTATAACAGATGCTTTTCGAAGGTTGAGGTAGATGATTTCCGAAGGTTTCTTTGTTATGTATTGAAGGATAGATACAGCTGGATGTAGGATTTGCTAGTTTGGGTAAGATATTATGCTTCCCCTGTATCCCCAACACCTGATTGCATAACCGGAACGGTTCGGGAGTTTCATAGGTGGGAATTCAAGTAGCTCCTAGGATTTCTTTCCAACAGATGTATGATACGGAATTGGGGTTCGACGTCTAGTGGTCCGCCTATTCACGGTTGGTTTTTCAGTGGTCTCGTTGTGTATTAAAGAGTCCTTGGCTATGCCGACTTGGGGACGCTTCGTATGTCATGTGCACTGCCTTGCACATGATGGTGCTGTACGATCGAGCCCGTGTAGGCCCCACCACGAAAACTTCGAATGAAATCTCTATCATATGTTTGTTCTGGCTTATTCTGCAAGCCAATTCTTTGTTTTTGTTTTGAGTTGTGGTATTCGAGTTGCTTCGAAGTCAAATGTTGATTCCATACCTTCTCTAAACGGTGTTCTCATACTCCGATGTGAATACCAATCCTCATGATAATCGAGATTGTCATGTCAAACCTTTTCAACCGGCGTGCTTCTCTTCAAGTGGATCCGATCACTTCAACATCCGCAGGATTCAATCTTAGTTCTTCTCAACGGTGTTTGTTTGTTTTCCCGCCCTCCCTCCCTTGTTTTCTTCAAGGACTCAGATTTCTTAATCAAGTATCCTTTTATTCTCGTGAAGTCTCTCCATTCCTTTTCCGTCAATGTTCTTATCCGGTGATTCTCAGGAAGATTCTAATGGAGCTTCAAGTTCGTCATTCTTCATTCTTTTCATCTCTGGTGGTTTCAAGTCAAGCTTTTTTGATCATATCCTTTCCTCGTTTCAATGTTTTCTCATCCCGGTGCAATTCTTAATCATTCACCTCTCGCTGTTCAATTGTTCCGGAGTTCTGAAGATATCTCAGAAGGATCGTCTTGTCATTCAAGATCCGTTAATCCTATTTTGAGGATGTTTATCTCATTCAATCCTTTTAATTCAACCGTTGCATTCTCTCTTTTAAATCGTTCTATGGTGTTTCTTTTGAGTGGGCCCTAACCCACAGGTCTTTTCCCAGGATCTTACCTGACTCTTCTTATTTTCCCGGAGCTATCCTCAAATTTCTTTTCGAAGTTTGACATAAGAATGATTTATCATCAGTCAAATGTCTTTCTCCAAGATCTTCCAAATTATTTTCATCGTTGGTTCAACCTTTCCAATTTTAATTCCGGAGTACCTCAACAATTCTTGGTGGTGTTTCTCATCGTCATTCTCTGCATTTGAAGACCGAAGAAGAGTTTTTCCTCCATTTCTTGCTCCATTCTCTTCAAGATTCGTGGTTCTAGCTTGTTGCCATCCTCTCGGTTGTTTTCGATTGTGAGAATTCTTTTCACCCATCCGGAGTAATTCAAGATTCTTCTCAGTTTGTTATCCGGAGTCCATCAATTCTGGATTATTCATGTCAGCTTCCAGTTATCATTCTCCAATCATACCAATGCATTCAAGTATATTCTCTAATCAGCTCATGATCTTTTGTTCTCGTGGATCTAATTTCCCTCAAGTATTTTCATTCGTTCTCTAATTCCTTTCCGGTGATTTATCCCTTTACTTCGTTCTTTGTCAATGCTTATGGTGGTTCGTTCAAGATTTTTCTTCTTTCTTATCATATCAATGCATTCGTTGTTTCCTAATTCTACCGGTAGTTCGTCGAAGACCTTCTTAAGTTTGCGCCATATCTATCTTCATCCTTTCCATGAGAATAAGTAGTGTGCCAAATCCATTGTTTGTCATCAATTTAATTGGTGAAGGATAAGAATAATGTAATTCTCATTCTTGTTTCATCGAGTGAACTTAATTCTTTATTCCGGAGGCTCATCAAATTCTTGATTTTCTTTTGTTCATCTTTTCTTTCTCGGAGTACCAAGCTCTAATTATCACGGAGATCCATCTAAATCGGTACAAGGATTCACTTTGTGTTTTCAACTTCTCTTTACTTCTGTTTGATCATTCTTTTGTTTAACGGAGTTCTTCGTGGAGTTCTACATGATGGTTCATCAAGGATTTAATTTCCTTCTCGAAGTGTTCATCAATTCTTTTAAGAGGAGCTCGAGATTTCTTCATCTTTCAATCCGGAGTGCAGTTCTTTCTACCATATTATTGGAGGTGGTATTATGTCATTCTTGATAATTTGGGTTCATGTTTCATGATTCAAATGTTGTTAGGAATGAGGTATTTTAAATCCATCAATCTCTTCTTTGGAGTTATCTTGGGTTATATTTCACCTAAAGCCTTCCCTAAGGTTTGTTGCTATCTATGATGCTTATAAATGACCCAAGTTCTTCATTTATCCTCCCGGAGAAATAAGTTTCTCGTCTCCTTGTTCATATCAATCCAATTCTTTTTCCCGTGAGTGGCAGGTTGTCACCTCAT
Source organism: Triticum dicoccoides (assembly GCF_002162155.2). Classification (NCBI taxonomy): domain Eukaryota; kingdom Viridiplantae; phylum Streptophyta; class Magnoliopsida; order Poales; family Poaceae; genus Triticum; species Triticum dicoccoides. Next base: position 383,099,333 of record NC_041392.1, on the reverse strand, counting down.
AATTTGTGATGTATACCATAAGACCATATCAAGTTTACTCTTTTTGTTGTTGGTTTCCAACAACTCCGTGCGACCCTTCTCTTTAAGATGCTTTTCAAGCTCATCGGAGGTAGAAGATGTTGTTTTCTTCTCCGTTCTTTTGTTCCGTCGATACAACTTCTATTCTTTCGTTTCGGAGGCATTGTGTTGTTGTTTTCTTCAACCCATCATCTTGTTTTGTCAAGAACATGTTCTTTTCATGATTGTCCATTTAACCGGAGTGTCGTGCCCTCTTTTCAAGTTCTATCACCTAATCAAGTTCTTATTCAATTCCTTTCTTTTCAAACGGAGTGCTTCAACTTTGTTCATCTCCGTTGTATTCTTTCTTTCAATGTGTTCAACCTCTCAAGGTTCTTTGGTTTCACTAGTTTGTCAAAGGAGCAACTTAGTTATTACCTCTTCTCTTTCTCTTCCATTTTCCCTCCGGTGCCATTCTAGATCTCGGGACGAGATCCTCTCATAGTGGTGGAGTGTTGTAACGCCCCGAGACCACTGTGCCAGGTGTCTTCCAGTTATTCGCCGTCGTTGCAATGTAATTTGCTTGCGTGTTGTATCTTGTCATGTCATCATGTGCATTGCATCATCATGTTTTCAAAACTTGCATTCGTCTCGGTCTCCTTGTTTCGTCTGTTGTCCGTTCTGAGCCCAAACACACTTGCACGCGCCCGCGGCATGTTCGGTTTATTATTTTATAAGTGGCTGGAAAATGTTCTTGGAATGGGATGAGAGTTGACCTGTGATCTTATTATACTGTAGATAGACCGCCTGTCAAGTTTCATCGCATTCGGAGTTCGTTTGATAGCCCAACCGTTAAACTATAGCGACATTATAGTCGGTTTAACGTCGGACATTTTCGGTCTCCGAAAACGGTTGCCGGGCCTCTCTCTCCTCTCTTCTCAGCCCATCTCTATCTAGCACAGCCCACTAGCCCACCTATCTACCCCCCCCCCTCCGCTCCGGGTCGTCTGATCGAGATCGAACGGCTCCGAAACGGCCTCAAACCCCCT
>NC_041392.1:383095677-383097925 GCF_002162155.2 Triticum dicoccoides | reverse complement strand
CCTTATATAGACCCCCTCCATGCCATTTTTGGCATCCCTAGCCCTCCACCTACCTCTAGCCCCCCTCCCCTCAATTTCAGCGCCGAACCCCTCCCTAGCCTCCACTTGTCGCCGTCGCCCTTGGTCTCTTCCCGCACCGCCACCTCGCCGGTGCCACATGGCGCGCTCCTAGTGGCCAGCCGCCACCGTGTGGTCACCCGCAGCCAACGGGATGATGCCACGTCGCCCCTGGCCTCCTCCCACCTCCCGCGGCCCTGCCAGGCCCAAGAGGGGCTCGCGGAGCCCAACTGCCGCCGCCGTCGCAGCCCACGCGCACCCGCGCGAGCCCGGCCTCCCGCTTCCTCCTCGATCCCGACCTGGATCGAGGGACTCTACCCCGCTGCGCCATCTCTTCGCCGCCGACAAGCTCGCCGGAGCCTGCTCGCGTTGGTCACCTCGGCAGCAGGCCAGTGCCGCCCTCGCCTCCCTCTCATTCCCTTCCCGTTCTCCTTCCCCCCCCTCACCGGATCTCTCTCTCCCTCGCAGCAAGCCTCCACTGCCAGGGACGCCGGCCTCGAGCTCGCCTTCGCCGCCGGAAATGCAGAAGGGGCCACCAGATCGTTTGTCCCCGTGCTAGATCCGGCACCCCGAGGTTCCCTCGCCAGGATCTGCTATTTCCCGACCTCACCGACCGCGCCCGTCGTCGTTTCCCCGTGCACCGCGCTCGCCGGAGTTCGGTCGCCGTCGCCGTGGTTCTTCGCTGACCGCGCCTGCGTCGACCGCACGCACCTGGGCTGCCTCCCCTTCAACCGTTGACCCCGGCCCAGCCCACACGTTCCCACCGCCCTGGGCCAGGTCCAGCTAGGTGAGCGCCAGCCCGTCCTCTCTGCTGGGCCGCCAACCAGATCCGGCCCGTATCCTGTTTTTTACATAGAACGTTTTTTCAATTTTCCAGAGTCAACAGTTTTTACAGAAAAACCCTCCTGTTTCATGCATATAATAACTCATCATCTATGCACCGGATTAAAATGATTTATATATGAAAGTTGCTTAGAATTTTGTGTAGTTTCATAATATGTCATTTCCATCCATGTTTAAAATGCTTAAAATGATGTTTGCTTTAATTTGCTCCTATGCCATGCTAAAATGCTTTAATTCATAACTAAATAACCGTAACTCAGAATTTAATAATCTTTATATGTAAATGGGGTGGAAAAATGCCTAGTTTAACATGGTGGTTTTATTTTGCATGTTTAATAACTCTAAAATTATGTTTAGGGCAGAACAGTACCAAACTAATTTATGCACATGAGGAGTTTTCGGATTTGTTGTTCGTTGCTTCCGGCCTCATTTAACCTTGACTAGATAGGTAGTTTTACTTTGCTTCACCCTCTTGCCATGTTTAACAACATTTAATATTGTTAGGTACATAAATGAGATCAAACTAAATAACTTGTCGTGGTGTTTCACCAATATGCAACTCGTTGCATATTGAGCTCCACTTAATTTGTAGGATTGCTTGTGCACTTTGCCATGCCATGCCCTCTTTAAACCGGACATGCATCATTATTGTTTGCGCATCATGCCATGTCTATGTGGTGGTTGTTTACTAGGTTGTTTGCTCTTTTCCGGTGTTGCTTATTCGGGTTGGTTCCGATAACGTCGCGTTTGTGAGGAATCGTTCGACTAAGTCTGTTTGTCTTCTTCATGGACTCGTTCTTCTTCCTTGCGGGATTTCAGGCAAGATGATCATACCCTCGGAATCACTTCTATCTTTGCTTGCTAGTTGCTCGCTCTTTTTCTATGCCTATGCTACGATACCTACCACTTGCTTATCATGCCTCCCATATTGTTGAACCAAGCCTCTAACCCACCTTGTCCTAGCAAACTGTTGTTTGGCTATGTTACCGCTTTGCTCAGCCCCTCTTATAGCATTGTTAGTTGCAGGTGAAGATTGAAGTTTGTTCCTTGTTGGAACATGGAGATGTTGTTCCTTGTTGGAACATGTTTACTTGTTGGGATATCACAATATATCTTATTTAATTAATGCATCCACATACTTGGTAAAGGGTGGAAGGCTCGGCCTTATGCCTGGTGTTTTGTTCCACTCTTGCCGCCCTAGTTTCCGTCATATCGGTGTTATGTTCCCGGATTTTGTGTTCCTTATGTGGTTGGGCTATAATGGGAACCACTTGACAGTTCGCCTTGAATAAAAATCTTCCAGCAATTCCCAACATTGGTTTTGCCATTCGCCACCTAGCCCTTTTCT
>NC_041392.1:383073838-383095497 GCF_002162155.2 Triticum dicoccoides | reverse complement strand
CTGACCGAGTAGACTGCGGGGCCACCTCGGGGTAACCCGAGGGTTGGTTTTACTCGTAGGATGTCTCATCTGAGTGTGCCCTGAGAACGAGATATGTGCAGCTCCTATCAGGATTTGTCGGCACATTCGGGCGGTGTTGCTGGACTTGTTTTACCATTGTCGAAATGTCTTGTAACCGGGATTCTGAGTTTGATCAGGTCTTCCTGCTAGAAGGAATATCCTTCGTTGGCCGTGAGAGCTTGTGATGGGCTAAGTTGGGACACCCCTGCAGGGATTTGAACTTTCGAAAGTCGTGCCCGTGGTTATGGGCAGATGGGAATTTGTTAATGTCCGGTTGTAGAAAACCTGAAGTTGACCTTAATTAAAATACATCAACCGCGTGTGTTACCGTGATGGTCTCTTCTCGGCGGGGTCCGGGAAGTGAACACGGTGTTGGAGTAATGTTTGACGTAGGTTGTTCTAGGATCACTTCTTGATCATAGATTCTCGACCTTGCTTTTGCCTTCTCTTCTCGCTCTCATTTGCGTTGTTAGCCACCAAATATGCTAGTCGCTTGCTGCAGCTCCACCTCATACCTTTACCTTACCCATAAGCTTAAATAGTCTTGATCGCGAGGGTGCGAGATTGCTGAGTCCCCGTGACTCACAGATACTTCCAAAACCAGCTTGCAGGTGCCCATGGGTCCGTGCAGATGACGCCACCAAGCTCAGGAGGAGCCCGATGAAGATCTTGTCCTTTGTGTTGTTTCGTTCTAGTTGATCAGTAGTGGAGCCCAGTTGGGGTTGATCGGGGATCTGTGTAGCATTTGGGGTAGTCTTCTTATATTTTGGCTCCGTAGTCGGGCCCTGATTGTATTTGGTTGATGTAATCCTTTATTCATGTAATTGTGTGAACTGGCGATTATAAGCCAACTATGTATCTCTTTCCCTTATGTATTACATGGGTTGTATGAAGATTACCTCATTTGCGACATTGCTTTCAATGCGGTTATGCCTCTAAGTCGTGCTTCGACACGTGGGAGATATAGCTGCATCGAGGGCGTTACAGTATTGGAGGGCACGAGTGACAGAAGCTTGAACCTAGCATAGAAATTGATGCATCCGGGATTGAAGGGGGACCAATATATCTTAATGCTATGGTTGGGTTTTACCTTAATGAACGTTAGTAGGTGCGGATGCTTGCTAATAGTTCCAATCATAAGTGCATAGAATTCCAAGTCAGGGATGACTGTTAGCAGTGGCCTCTCCCACATAAAACTTGCTATCGGTCTAGTAAAGTAGTCAATTGCTTAGGCACAATTTCGCAACTCCTACCACCACTTTTCCACACTCGCTATATTTACATTATTGTGTCTTTATCTAAACAGCCCCTACTTTTTATTTACGCGCTCTTTATTATCTTGCAAACCTATCCAAAAACACCTACAAAGTACTTCTAGTTTCAAACTTGTTCTAGGTAAAGCGAACGTTAAGCGTGCGTAGAGTTGTATCGGTGGTCGATAGAACTTGAGGGGATATTTGGTCTACCTTTAGCTCCTCGTTGGGTTCGACACTCTTACTTATCGAAATAGGCTACAATTGATCCCCTATACTTGTGGGTTATCAAGACCTTTTTCTGGCACCGTTGCCAGGGAGCAATAGCGTGGGGTGAATATTCTCGTGTGTGCTTGTTTGCTTTATCACTAAGTAATTTTTTTTTGCTGTTCTAAGTTGTTCTCTATCTTTAGTTATGGATATGGAACACGAAATACCAAAAAAATTAGGTGTACCTGCTACTCATGGAGATGGGGAACCTCCTAAAACCCTCGATGCTGGTTATGTGAAAAAAGTATGTACTACTTTGATAATCCTGAGAAAACCCTATTCAATTATGTAATGGGAGACACGTTGGATCAACGTGAATACTTTAGGGATTATCGCTTGACTCAAAAAGGGAAACTATTATGGGATCAAATTCATATGTTGCATTGGTATGCTCGCGAACTATGCTTGAGATATGATTATACTTGTTGCTCTAGGATGAAGGCTCCACACCTTCCCTTTTCATGCAAATTTAATGATGATAAAACCTTGGCTTCTTATGCTAATGGTATATATGATTACTATGATGTGGAACAAATAGAAGAATTTGTTGCTTTTATGGGTGCTTATGAAATTGAATCTTTGTTTAAAGAGGGTGAAAATTTTGATGATTCAGTTTATAGACCTGAAAATTTAGCTATCCTTAAATATTGCTATGAGAATTATGAATTCAATTCCGATATTGATGATTTTATTGAGAGAGTCTCCGCTGTCCAAGAAGAGACTAATATTTTGCAGGAGTCTATGGAAGAAGAAATTGATGAAACTATGAGCTCGTTGGATGAAAAAGATGAGGAGGAGAGCGAAGAACAAAAGGAGGAAGAGTGGATTGATCACCCGTGCCCACCTTCTAATGAGAGTAACTCTTCAACTCATACATTGTTTAATTTCCCTTCGTGCTTACCAGAGGATGAATGCTATGATGATTGTTATGATCCCGTTGATTCTTTTGAAATATCCCTTTTTGATGATGCTTTCTATGCTTGCGGCCAAGATGCCAATATGAATTATGCTTATGGAGATGAACTTGCTACAGTTCCTTATGTTAAACATGAAATTGTTGCTATTGCACCCACGCATGATAGTCCTATTATCTTTTTGAATTCTCCCGACTACAATATATCGGAGAAGTTTGCTCTTGTTAAGGATTATATTGATGGGTTGCATTTTACTATTACACATGATGATTTTGATAGATATAATATGCATGTGCTTGCTTCTCCTACTTGCAATTATTATGAGAGAGGAACTACATCTCCTCCTCTTTATGTCTCCAACACGGAAAAATTGCAAGACATTGTTTATACTATGCATTGGCCTTTACTTTGTGTGCATTAATTGTTCTTTTATGACATGCCGATGCATAGGAAGAGAACTAGACTTTGTCACTACATGATATATGTTACTTTGTGCTCACTACTAAATTACAAATCATTGTGAATTAAAATTGGCTTTGATATACCTTGGGATCCGGGTGGATCCATTACTTGAGCACTATATGCCTAGCTTAATGGCTTTAAAGAAAGCGCTGCCAGGGAGACAACCCGGAAGTTTTAGAGAGTCATCTATTTATGTTGAGTGCTTTTATATAGTTTAAAAACAAACAAAATAAAGAGGGGAACCCAAAACTTTTCCAAAAAGGAAAGTGAAAGTGAGAAAGACGAGCATTGTTAAAGTGGGAGCTAGCCTTGAACTTTGTTCATGCTCATAGAAACTTTGTGAATCTTGATTACAGAAACTTTTCAACAAAAATAATTATCCCCTTGTACAATTCCATTGTATTATAAAAATAATGTGACAAGGTTGTCCTTTAGGATGTTTTAGATGCTTGTTGGTTTGTACGGTGCAGGACAAAAACTTTGGCTGTAGTGCGCGATTTTACATTTTTTTGGAACGTCAAACGGTTCTGAAACTTTCTGCACTTATATAAATTTTTTTTATTGTTCCTAATTTTGGTAGAATTTTTGGAGTATGAGAGGTATGGTGAATGTTTAGATTACTACAGACTGTCATGTTTAAGACAGATTCTGTTTTTGATGCATAGTTTGCTTGTTTTGATGAAACTATCAATTTATATCAGTGGATTAAGCCATGTGAAAGTTATATTACATTAGCTAAAATGCAAAAAAAAATATGAATTGGTTTGCAATAGTACTTAGAGTAGTGATTTGATTTATTATACTAACGGATCTTACCGAGTTTTCTGTTGAGTCTTGTGTGGAAGAAGTGTTCGAAGATCGAGGAGGTCTCGATATAAGGATAAGAAGGTGAGGCAAGAGCTCAATATTGGGGATTCCCAAGGCACCCCAATTAAATATTCAAGGATACTCAAGCGTCTAAGCTTGGAGATGCCCTGGAAGGCATCCCATCTTTCTTCAACAAGTATTGCTATGTTTTCGGATTCGTTTCGTTCATGCGATATGTGCAATCTTGGAGCGTATTTTGCATTTAGTTTTCACTTTATTTTATTCACCATGCTGGTATGAGATAGTCCTTGGTTGATTTATAGAATGCTCATTGCACTTCACTTTAATCTTTTGAGTATGGCTTTATAGAATGCTTCATGTGCTTCGCTTATATCATTTGAAGTTTGGATTGCCTGTTTCTCTTCATATAGAAAACCGCCATTTGTAGAATGCTCTTTTGCTTCACTTATATTCGTTAGAGCGTGGGCATATCTTTTGTAGAAAGAATTAAACTCTCTTGCTTCACTTATATCTATTTAGAGAGATGACAGGAATTGGTCATTCACATGGTTAGTCATAAAATCCTACATAAAACTTGTAGATCACTGAATATGATATGTTTGATTCCTTGCAATAGTTTTACAATATAAAGATGGTGATATTAGAGTCATGCTAGTGGGTAGTTGTGGATTTTAGAAATACTTGTGTTGAAGTTTGTGATTCCCGTAGCATGCACAGATGGTGAATCGTTATGTGATGAAGTCAGAGCATGATTTATTTATTGATTGTCTTCCTTATGAGTGGCGGTCGGGGGCGAGCGGTGGTCTTTTCCTACCAATCTATCCCCCCAGGAGCATGCACGTAGTACTTTCTTTCGATGACTAATAGATTTTTGCAATAAGTATGTGAGTTCTTTATGACTAATGTTGAGTCCATGGATTATACGCACTCTCACCCTTCCATCATTGCTAGCCTCTTCGGTACTGTGCATTGCCCTTTCTCACCTCGAGAGTTGGTGCAAACTTCGCCGGTGCATCCAAACCCCGTGATACGATACGCTCTATCACACATAAACCTCCTTATATCTTCCTCAAAACAGCCACCATACCTACCTATCATGGCATTTCCATAGCCATTCCGAGATATATTTCCATGCAACTTCCATCATCATCATATACATGACTTGAGCATTCATTGTCATATTGCTTTGCATGATCGTAAGATAGCTAGCATGATGTTTTCATGGCTTGTCCGTTTTTTGATGGCATTGCTACGCTAGATCATTGCACATCCCGGTACACCGCCGGAGGCATTCATATAGAGTCATATTTTGTTCTAGTATCGAGTTGTAATATTGAGTTGTAAGTAAATAAAAGTGTGATGATCATCATTATTGGAGCATTGCCCCATGTGAGGAAAGGATGATGGAAGCTATGATTCCCTCACAATTTGGGATGAGTCTCCGGACTTTACAAAAAATTAAAAGAGGCCAAAGAAGCCCACAAAAAATAAAAGAGGCCAAAGAAGCCCACCAAATAAAGAGAAAAGGAATAAAAACATGAGAGAAAAGAGAGAAGGAACAATGTTACTATCCTTTTACCACACTTGTGCTTCAGAATAGCACCATGTTCTTCATATAGAGAGTCTCTTGAGTTATCACTTTCATATACTAGTGGGAATTTTCATTATAGAACATGGCTTGTATATTCCGATGATGGGCTTCCTTAAATGCCCGAGGTCTTCATGAGCAAGCAAGTTGGATGCACACCCACTTAGTTTCTAGTTTGAGCTTTCATACACTTATAGCTCTTAGTGCATCCGTTGCATGGCAATCCCTACTCCTCACATTGACATCAATTGATGGGCATCTCCATAGCCCGTTGATTAGCCACGTCGATGTGAGACTTTCTCCCTTTTTTGTCTTCTCCACACAACCTCCACCATCATATTCCATTCCACCTATAGTGCTATATCCATGGCTCACGCTCATGTATTGCATGAAAGTTGAAAAGGTTTGAGAACATCAAAAGTATGAAACAATTGCTTGGCTTGTCATCGGGGTTGTGCATGATTTGAATATTTTGTGTGGTGAAGATGGAGCATAGACAGACTATATGATTTTGTAGGGATAAGTTTCTTTGGCCATGTTATTTTGAAAATACATGATTGCTTTATTAGTATGCTTGAAGTATTATTATCTTAATGTCAAATGATAGACTATTGCTTTGAATCACTCGTGTCTTAATATTCATGCCATGATTAGATTACATGATCAAGATTATGCTAGGTAGCATTCCACATAAAATATTATCTTTTTTTATAATTTACCTACTCGAGGACGACCAAGAATTAAGCTTGGGGATGTTGATACGTCTCCGTCGTATCTATAATTTTTTATTGTTCCATGCCAATATTCTACAACTTCATATACTTTTGGCAACTTTTTATACTATTTTTGGGACTAACGTATTGATCCAGTGCATAGTGCCAGTTCCTGTTTGTTGCATGTTTTTTGTTTCGCAGTAAATCCATATTAAACGAAGTCCAAACGGGATAAAAACTGATGGAGATTTTTCTGGAATATATGTGATTTTTGGGAAGAAAAATCAACGCGAGACGATGCCCGAGGGAGCCACGAGGCACGGGGGCACGCCCTGGGCCCTCCTGGCCACCCCATAAGGAGTTTGATGCCCTTCTTTTGCTGCAAGAAAGCTAATATCCGGATAGAGATCGTGTTAAAATTTCAGCCCAATCGGAGTTACGGATCTCCGGGAATATAAGAAATGGTGAAAGGGCAGAATCTAAGAACGCAGAAACAGAGAGAGACAGAGAGACAGATCCAATCTTGGAGGGGCTCTCGCCCCTCCCATGCCATGGAGGCCAAGGACCAGAGGGGAAACCCTTCTCCCATCTAGGGAGGAGGTCAAGGAAGAAGAAGAAGGGGCCCCCTCTCCCCTTCTCTTTCGGTGCCGCCGGAACGCTGCCATGGCCATCATCATCATCACCGTGATCTACACCAACACCTCCGCCATCTTCACCAACATCTCCATCACCTTCCCCCTCTATCTACAATGGTCCACTCTCCCGCAACCCGTTGTACCCTCTACTTGAACATGGTGCTTTATGCTTCATATTATTATCCAATGATGTGTTGCCATCTTATGATGTCTGGGTAGATTTTCGTTGTCCTATCGGTGGTTGATGAATTGCTATGATTGATTTAATTTGCTTGTGGTTATGTTGATGTCCTTTGGTGCCCATCGGATGAGCGCGCGCGTGGATCACACCATAGGGTTAGTTGTATGTTGATAGGACTATGTATTGGAGGGCAAGAGCGACAGAAGCTTCAACCTATCATAGAAATTGATGCATACAGGATTGAAGGGGGACCAATATATCTTAATGATATGGTTGGGTTTTACCTTAATGAACGTTAGTAGTTGCGGATGCTTGCTAATAGTTCCAATCATAAGTGCATAGAATTCCAAGTCAGGGATGACTGCTAGCAGTGGCCTCTCCCACATAAAACATGCTATCGGTCTAGTAAAGTAGTCAATTTCTTAGGGACAATTTGGCAACTCCTACCACCACTTTTCCACACTTGCTATATTTACTTTATTGTGTCTTTATCTAAACAGCCCCTACTTTTTATTTACGCGCTCTTTATTATCTTGCAAACCTATCCAAAAACACCTACAAAGTACTTCTAGTTTCATACTTGTTCTAGGTAAAGCGAACGTTAAGTGTGCATAGAGTTGTATCGGTCGTCGATAGAACTTGAGGGAATATTTGTTCTACCTTTAGCTCCTCATTGGGTTCGACACTCTTACTTATCGAAAGAGGCTACAATTGATCCCCTATACTTGTGGGTTATCAAAGAGACGTAAGGTTTGCACGAATAAGGGAAGAGGAGTACCTCTTTCTACTGGCAGTGATGTGTCCTCCTTCTGTTTTTCCAACGATCTTCTTGTGGTTCGCTGGAAATGAGAAGTTGCGGAGGATGGTGCAGCCTTGGATGAACCCATGGCCAAGTTGTTTAGTGTGGTGTGGTGGCCGTCTGTCGGCGGCGGGGAAGCAGATCCGAGGCGGCGAACGACGGCGTAGCGGGAACAACTCCGGTGTGGTGGACGGTTGTGACAGTGGAGCGGCAGCAATGAGGCGCAGGATGGCATGGTCGGAGTAGTTCTGGTATGGCGCACGTTGGCGTCGGCATCATGGAGGCAGCTCTACATCGGCTTCAGCTGCTAAGTCCTTGAGGGTGTTGCGGTTGCGGTTGCGTTGGACGACGATGTCGGGGTACCGGCTCCGGCGTGATGGAGGAGGGCGGCGGTGGATTGGGCGCCCACGGAGTATGAATGGGGAAATAGAGGGAGGCGGGGAACTAAGGGGGAACAATGTTTCGGTTTGGGACGTGCTTGTTTGAAATTTGGTGAAAGTTACAAACTTTGTCCCCATCTAAAATTTCGGACATATTGCGGGTTGGGGGTAGGACAGTAATCTCAGGTATCCCAAATGTGGGCGGGATAGATTTTGGCCGAGCGCATGGGTGTTTAGGCGCCCACGGCGTATGAATGCTTCTCGGAGGCGGTTGAGACTGGAGTCTTGGTGAAGTTACAAACCTACCCCGGTGGACATCGGGCCGATAGGCTACACGGGCCAGAGTCAGGACAGTAATTTCCTACCACCAAACATTAGTCTCGCACGGTTTCGGGTGACCATAGGCCTATTTGGCGCTTCGTTCAATATTTGGGAGCAGAAGCATTAATGTTTTCGGTTCTCTTGAATTGAACATTCAGGATTTGTCAAACTTCACAAATCTTTACTCTTGAAAATCCTAAAGCTACGATTATTTTGGAATGGAGGTGGTACATTTGAATATACATTGTACACGAGTATATATTAAAAAAATATGCAACTTACATCAATTCATGCATGGTTCCAGATATAATCTCCTTGGTTGCAAAAAAAAGTTAGACATGCGTATGAATATATATAGCATGTTCAAACGCACAACAAAGATTGATGCCCCCTTTTACATATGATTTACAAATGCCATTATCTCGGGTTCAAACAGATGAATGCACTTCCTATGAATTTGAATCTTCGAAACCCCCTTTATGTTGAATTCGACATGTATTCTATTTCGTAGCTAGCAATTTGGAATGTATCCATGCAAGTGACAAATGTATAAAGTGCTCAACATGGAGTGCACTAATTAATGTTTATATATGAATTGCAAAAGCATCCATTGCCTGTATTTCAAACCACTCTCACTCTATGGATCGATAATATAAAATAAACACATGCACATGCTAGAATTCAATAGAGTATGGGTGTCTGATAGACCGATTTTCGTCCATACGCAATTTGCAAAATTCGTGATCTCATCCAAAAGTAATAATGCCATTTATATTTTAATTTAATGCGTAGAATCGCCTTTTACACGTAGATGCACTATGCCTCAGCCCGTTCTCACAAACGTGCTATATCTCTCTCTATCTACCACATAAGTGCACACACTTTATATGCATCGGCATTTCTCTTTCACACATGCTCACAATCTCTCTTGGGGTGTCGGGGAGTCTCACGCACATGCTCTCTCTGTATCTCTCTCTCTCTTTCTGACTACTATGTACCACTCTTTTCACTAATCTCAGTTGGAAAACACTATTTCTCTCACATGCATATATACACACGCACGGTCTCTAGTAGCCCTCTATACGCACATATATGTGCCTACGTGTCTCCCGCACGCACATTATCTTTAGGCCTCTCTCGCACACATTGCCCCCCCCCAGACACAGCTCTCTCTTAGTAGTTGACAGATATGATTCCATCACATCATTCGGTAGGATATCCCTGACTGTTAGGCTGGATAGTAATATGAGGCAAAGTTTTACCCTAGTTCAGACCCTTGCAGTTGAGGAAAAAGCCTACTCCTGGTGCTGTATATTAGTGATAGGGGTGTGTACAAAGTACACGTGAATACCAGGCATTGCGCGTGTGTGTATACTATCGACGAACTAGCCCCCAAGCTTCTATAACATACTCGGGGCCTAGGGTTACAAATCATATATAGTCAGCTTATCACCAGTGGGGATAGAGTCCTTCGTGACTCTGGTAGCTAGTTTCGTGTTGTACGCCGAGTACTCCACATGGGTCTTCGTATAACGTGTATCAATCCAACCTATGTGGCACTGGATGGAACCAACCCATGAGTCCTCATGTTGACCCACCACAACTAGAAATGATGTGCCCACCACACCACACACGCAATCGGCCACTAAGAAAATAAGCATATACAATAGTACAATGTTATACATGAAAGTTAATTGCATGGTGCATCCAAAAATATTTGTTCTGCATTGTGAATGTTTATATATTCTCCTAAAATATTAGTCACGGGAAAGAGAAACGAAGGGCATATCTCTCCTTGTCTCCACCAAACATCCCCTATTGCTACACCACTTTCACATACGCACACAAACTATCTCTCGGCCCTCTAAAAGTATGCATGCCCACGACACATTCACGCATGACGGTCACTGTATTTCAAGCTAAAGCACTATACGGTCACTGGAGTTCAGAATATGCTCATTACGGTCACCGTATACATTCTCATGGTGATCATACGGTACCTAGCTCACGATACGTCTCCATATTTTTCTTGATGACACTGACGGACTTTGCATTTGATGCATGCTCCGTATTTTGTTGACGACACTTACGGTCATTGTATTTGAAGCGAAAGCACGATATGGTCACTGGACTTCAGAATAAGCTCATCACGGTCACCACATACATTTTGTCGTGCTAACCAACATGTGGTTGGATGGTTAGGAGGACAGTGGTTTCTCGAGCCCACCAGGGTTAAGTCCCGGTGCTCGCATTTATCCTGGATTAATTTCAGTATTTTCCGGTGATGTGCGTTAAGTGGGAGGAGACGTTCCACTCGACTACGAGGCACCTATGGTGACTTCGTAAAATCTCAAGATCATATGCTGGCCCACTCTCTCAAAGGTGCTCATAGGGGTAGGGTCTGCGTGTGTGCGCTTATAGCAGTGAGTGCTTGCGCATATATATGAGCCCTTGCACCTGTACCGTGTTAAAAAATACATGTCATGATTATACGGGCACTGGCTCACCCGTACAACTCCGTATGTTGTTGATGACACAATCAATTGACCAGTCAAATGTTCCATGTGGCGCAACTAGTGTTGCACCATCGGCACATAACCGTGGGGCCCACCTGTCAACCCATATATGAAAGAAAGAAATGGTAGTTTGAGTCTGTACTGTGTTAATAAAATACATTTTAGGGTGATCATACGGTCACTGGCTCACCATACAGCTCCGTAATTTGTTGATGACACGATCAATTGACCAGTCAAACAGTCCACATTCAGCAGCGCACATTACCATAGGGCCCACCCGTCAGCGTGTATATGAAGGACAGAAATGGTAATAAATTAGTGGTCGGTGGTACTCGAAGTCGTGAGACCTCTGGTTGACAGTCGCCGGTGGTGGGGGGCATTGATCGGGCGGTGGGGTGGGGATCTCCAGAGAAAAAGCTCGTCGTGGGGGGGGGGCTAGAGGGATGGCTGGTGCGGCAGCGGACCGGCGGTGAGGAGTGGTTTCAGAGCAGGCGCGGCGGCGTGGCGGCGGGGGCCGGCGGTTCAGCCGATGGTGGCTGGCAGCTCAGGGGAGTGGAGTTTGATGATAAACTGCAGGCCCTTGATTTCGTATCCAACGGCAGGAAAATCTAATGACCAGAGATGGAAAAGTCAGTCGACTGACGTGTAGCATCACCCCGCACGTACACATGCACGCATGCAAGACACGCACGCATGCAGGCGTGCAACACTGACACGTACACATAACAAACACACGCACGCATGCAGGCGTGCAACACTGACGCGTATACATGCACTCACGAACACATGCACGTACGCACACATGCATGCAACACTAAAACGTACCCTTGCACGCACGCAACACTCGCACGCCTGCATGCACATAGCACACGACGCAAGACACACGCTCAACCTATACGTGCATGCACCCTTTGTTAAGGACATGGATTGTTATGGGTATTAATCAATCTTATCTGTGATAAGCAGAACATTGATGTTTGTAGCGATCTTTATGAATCACAACGTATCGAACGGGCTATCAACATAGTAGGCTTATCTACATGAAAAGGATGACGTCACACTCAATGAACAATCATCGGTTTATGAAATGCTCGTTGTCGGTGTCAAAACCGGCGGATCTCGGGTAGGGGGTCCCAAACTGTGCGTCTAGGCCGGATGGTAACAGGAGGCAGGGAACACGATGTTTTACGCAGGTTCGGGCCCTCTTGATGGAGGTAAAACCCTATGTCCTGCTTGATTAATATTGATGATATGGGTAGTACAAGAGTAGATCTACCACGAGATCAAGGAGGTTAAACCATAAAAGCTAGCCTATGGTATGATTGTTGTCTGTTGTCTATCGACTAGCCTGGCCCTGGTTTATATAATGCACCAGAGGCCTAGGTTAACAAGAGTCCTAGCCGAATATGCCGGTGGGGAGAAGTCCTTGTCTTGATCGCCAAGTCTTGTGGAATCTTCCTTGTATGCAGCAGCTGTCCGAACTGGCCCATGAGTATACGGCCACGGGGGTCCTCGGCCCAATCTATCAGATCGGGAGATGACGTGTTGAGTACCCCCTAGTCCAGGACACCGTCAGTAGCCCCCTGAACCGGTCTTCAAGTTAGGGACGCTCCTCGATTCTTCCGAACTGTTCTTCATCTTCGGTCATCGGTCTTGAAAACTGGTTTAACAAATCTTCTCATCTTCGATCTTGAGGATCGCCGAAATGCTTTCGATGAGTTTATACGCCGGGTATCCGAGGAGCCCCTTTAAGTTTCCGGCCTTTATCAATGCCTTATTTTTTTATGCCACACCTCGGGTTTGAAGTTGTTCCCGGGAGGCAGTGTCCTCTTGCATCCGAGCTCTAACGCTGGACTGTATTCGAGGTATCTTTTGCAGCCGAGCACCAATGCCGGACCGCTTCCCAGCTCTAACGCCGGAATGTATCCGAGCTCCAACGCCGGACTATGTATCCGAGCTCCAACGCCAGACTGTATCCGAGCTCTAACGCCAGACTATATCCGAGGTGACATATCACCTTGGTTCAAAAAAGTTTGAAGGAGTTTAGCCGAGCTTAATGCCGGAAATGCCCTCTATGGAGCCAGCCACTAGCGCCCGAGCTTTATGCCGGACTGCTTCCGAGGTGGTGCACCACCCCGAATGTGGGCCGATTTTTGTGAATATTTTTTATTGGTGCAATTTATTCTCTGCCGAGATATATAGCTAGTAGCCCTCAAGGTGTGTATCGGTCTAAAACCCGAGATGCACCTGAAGGATGACATAAGACCGCTGATCCTAGTAGCCGCTGAGACTCAGGTTGATTTGAAAAATCGGCCTGAGGATCAAGTCCAAACTCGGCAGAATACTTCGGGACACTAAAAGCGGTGTGCTCAGTCCTCGAGACTCAGGTTGGGTGCGGCCGACCAACCTGAGGATCAAAATCTCCTCGGAAACTATATTGCACATAAAATTTTCTGCATTGGACAAGCAATGCAGTAGCCCCCGAGACACTAGTCGAGTGGTAACACCAGATCAGGGGATCAATGTGCCCCTTTAATATTTGTAAATAATAAGCCTGAAGCCCAGTAGCCCTCGAGCCTTAATGCGGGCACGGGTGGCTGAATTAAGGATCAATATCCATAGTAAAATCACAAATTATGTGTAATGACTCTATGTATCCAAGTACTTTACGTCATTAATGCTTAGATCCGCATTGTACAAAACTTTGTTGACCGACCATCGGCTTCCACCTCCTCGGCCAGTAGTTGAGGAGTGTTTGTCCTACTTTATAAAACCTTTATGAGGGAAAAGATTTACAACAAACAAGGCAATCTGGCCATACGGTTTTATAAACAAAGGTACGCAGAGAGTTATATTACTGTTTAACAGAAGAAATGTCTTCCAAAGAAAATAGTCCCGCTATCGGTTCCTTTCTTTGGGTTGTCATGCTAAGCATGATCATTAAACCTCAGCTCTAATGTAAGAGCAAAATATCGAGGATTTAGTTTGGGAGGTCAGTTAATAGCCCCCGGTAGTGTTCGGCGACAGTCGGTGTCAAGCCGTAAATACTTCGGCCAATGTTATGAACGGCCCGTCATTTAACATAGTCATCGGATCGCTGACCAGTTTACGCTTATTGTGACAGTCAGTTTTCGGCTTTCTCCACTGAGGTGCTTAACCATGTGAGCTGGAAGCACAATCGTAGTGGTTCTCCCTTTGCACACCTAGCCGAACAAAACGGAACGTAGGAAGCAAGTGCAGGAGCCGGGCAACCCAACTATTGACCGAAGACACAATTCGAAACCGATGCATATATAGCAATATCTGAGAATGTTTTTGCCGAATCCCTAAAGGTGTCCAGCGTTGCACTGCGAGACTAATGCTGGAAAAGCACAAATAGTTTAGAAGTGCCAAAAAGCTTGGAAAACCAAGAAACGTCAGTAAAAACATGACGTCCGAACAAGATCAAGTGTTCGGTGCCAATCCGAAAATTGGTCTTAGAAAAAGGAAGTGCTTCATTCGTGCCTTAACATGATACATCCTATCTCAAGACTTCGAGCGGGTCAGCCTACGGCTTCGACCTCCTACCCCGAGGGCGAAGTACTTCTCATTAGGCCATTTTAGCAAACTAAACTCTAGTGGCTTTGAGAGAGAAATTAGGCTCCCCGGCTAGTGACCGCACACTCGCGTCGAAAAAAGGAGTGATGAATAATAATAATAAAACTTTGCAATGACTAAGAAGAAGAACACTTGTTATAAAACGGCTCAAATAAACTTAAGAGCCCCCAAGTGACTTGGGTAGAAGAATGATTGCATGTACCAAAGTACTTATATCATATCTATGTTCAACCGAACTTTAAACGCGTCTTAACCGACCGTCGGCTTCTCCCTCTTCGGTAAAGGACCGAAAAGTGTTATGTACTCCATCGGTCGAGAATATCGACGGTGTTTCCAATAACCAGGCAATCAGGCCATAAGGCTGTAACAGACAAAGCGCGCTCAGGGAACTTATGCTATATTACTGTGAAGTGTAAGAAGCATCTTCGAAGAAAATAGTACCCCCACCGATACCTTTCTTCGGTGCTCATTATTATTATGAGACTTGTGCAATATATTTTTTGTACTCATGAGTTCCATTGTGTGCCGACCATCATTGAAAACTATAAGAGCGCTAGCTTTCGGCTTCACCCAGTCTAAGGTCCGGCTCGAGTGACCCGACCGTGACAATCGCAGAGGTGCTCCCTTTACTCCCTAGCCGAACAATCAGGAACATAGGGGTAAACACAGGAGCGAGGCAACCCAGCTTGCAAATCGCTTAAGTCAATATGGTGCATGTTGTGGCATAATACACGAACAAGGAACGAAGTCGTACAAGTATAATCATATGCAAGAGGAAAAACTTCATAAAGGAAGCCCCCAAGTGAATTAGGTCCTTGAATTTGTGTGTCACAAACAAAGTTTGGACAAGGAAAAAATTTTACAAGCAACTTTTTTCAAAAAAGTATAATGCTTGGTCGAACCGAACACAAGTTAGAAATTAAAGCTTTGAGCATGAAAGCGACTTAGCTGGTTAATGTGTTCGGTATTGATGACGCGGTCCGAGCTTGATGCGGGGCAAGGTTCCATCCCCCAAGCCGGTCCCGAGGTGGCAGAGCGGAGAGCTCGACACGCCGAAGTGGTGACATAGCACGGTCAATGCAGACCGGCAGAGTGATGCCGAAGTCCCCGGATCATTTTCCTGTGCACAAAAAGTAGTGCAAACCGGAGATAATAGTAATAATAATAATTAAAAAAAATCGTTGCATAATAAGTAATTTATGCAAAGTGAGTAATAAAAGAAATATGGCCTGGCGTCGAAGTCAATGTCGATGCAGGGCGTCGGCGTGATGCGGTAAAGGCGTGGCAAAGCCTGAATTCACAGGTCGGTCCGAGTTCCAGATGCGGCATTGGCCGGACTATGTACGGAAACTGACCGAACCACCTGGCGACCCTCGTTAATGCGGCCATCATTTGATAGACCTGTGTACAGATGATGGACAAACCAGAGTAATAATTCCTTGGGAAAAATAAACCCAAACAAGCAAAAAAATACTAGGATTGATAGCACCTGGTTTATTTGTTGTAGCAATCCGAAGAAAGGTGATTCCCAAAATTGGGACTCGATCCGCACACCCATTGCCTGAATGACGATAAAGCGACGGTATGGTAATGCTGGCAAAGGTTGGCTTGCTGAGGCAAAGCCCTCGGTCCAGCTAACATGACGGAGCTGGTCGGCTAGTGACGCCGAAGTCTCCGGAGTAGGTTGATGAAGAGATGGCGAAGCCTCCGGTCCAGCCAAGATGTCGAAGCCTCGATGTCAGCCGATGAGTCGAAGTAGGTCGGCGTGACAGACACCAGCTTGAAGAAGCAATAGTGCGGCCCTGCCGATGCAGGTTGTGACGTGGTCGATGCCGGCTTGATGAAGTGACTGTGCGGCGATGCCGGTATGCCCGCTCCGTGTAATCCATGGGGCGGTGATGTTGGTGATGATTTATCCTTCGCGATGCCGGACTCTTGTTCGGCTTGCCGAGATGATGATCCGAAGAAGTTGAGCTCGGCTCAACAAAGTGACAACGTGTCTAGCGCAGGTCGGCAGCCGTGGAGCAATATTGCCAGACTGGTTTGACACCAGCATGATGTTGAAGATCATGTTCAAAAGATCTTAAAGTTAGTGGGATGTGTTCGGGAACAAAACACAATACCCCATACATAACTTCCTTCAAAAGGGATGTCCGAAATCCTGTTCATAAAAAGACGAACTCGTGTTGGATTCGTTTTCGCGCAGAAAACAGATCCGAAAAGTGATGCACTAATCGGAAGGTTCCCAGAGTTTGGATGATCGGATCGAGCTGAAATTTTGAGAGGTGGTAGATATAGGAATTCCGCAGCCGATCAACGGTTGGATCTTTCAAAGGACGTCCGAGCTAGAATCTGGACACCACGCCCTAAACTCTTCCAGATTCCCGTCCAGATTTGACAGGGCTCCGGTATATCATAGATTGCCAGAGATTCCTCCATCGGAGCTCGACGAAATTTTCCAGGGTTGTTGTAGACTCGATTCCGCACAATTCCACCAAAGCAATCATTAAAGCGACGCTCAAGGAGGCGGTGGCGGCGGATACGCATTAGTTGTCCGGAAAAACAGCACGGTCGCCCGAGGGCAATGTTGACGTTGAGCCCCCGAGCTCCATGGACGATTCCTCCATGATCTTGATAGAGATCGGAGTTGGTGTTGATGAAGGCCCTCGTACGAACATGGTGATCCGAACACGGGGCGCAGTTCTTGGTCGAACCAAGGTGACCAGTCGAGCTGGTGACGAAGATGCCGAAGTCACAGTTGATCTGCAGGCGAGCCATCGATCCTTTTGTCGATCACACAACAGAACTCTCAATGAAAGCACCAATGTCGGTGTCAAAACCGGTGGATCTCGGGTAGGGGGTCCTGAACTGTGCGTCTAGGCCGGATGGTAACAGGAGGCAGGGAACACGATGTTTACCCAGGTTCGAGCCCTCTTGATGGAGGTAAAACCCTACGTCCTGCTTGATTAATATTGATGATATGGGTAGTATAAGAGTAGATCTACCACAAGATCAAGGAGATTAAACCCTAAAAGCTAGCCTATGGTATGATTGTTGTCTGTTGTCTATCGACTAGCCTGGCCCTGGTTTACATAATGCACCAGAGGCCTAGGTTAACAAGAGTCCTAGCCGAATATGCCAGTGGGGAGAAGTCCTTGTCTTGATCGCCAAGTCTTGTGGAATCTTCCTTGTATGCGGCAGCTGTCCGAACTGGCCCATGAGTATACGGCCACGGGGGTCCTCGGCCCAATCTATCAGATCGGGAGATGACGTGTTGAGTACCCCCTAGTCCAGGACACCGTCACCCGCTTCTGACCGCCCTGGCCCACCAAAGGTTCCTCTGTTGTGCGCTGCCTACGTTGGATCACTGACATGCAGGCCATGTACCCAAAGAGCCCAAACGTCAGTGGAAGGACGGCGCGCCGTCCTACATCAGAGTCGAGGGCGCCACTCGTTGCACGCCCAGCTGAACACGCCTCCTTGCCGCATTCAAATGCCTCCATGAAACCCGCCCGTGTGGAAGCCGAGAAACTCACTCTGGACACATGTATGTTCATGATCGAGCCGGCATTAAACGCAATGCCAGCCGAGCTCCTCCTGTCCGTCATCTATTTAATCTCCTATTTAAATGAGGCCAAACGTCGGCCAAGAATCGCACACCTCCGCCGCTCCCCTATCTCCTCCTTCACCATTTTGTCCACTCTTACAATGGCTCATGAAGAGTAGTTATTCCGCATCCAAGCCTGTTGGGTGGCCCGCCGAGCCCGCCGGATACGAGCTGTGCAGCTCGCTGATCCACCTCCCTCCCCTCGCCGAACGGAGCCAGTTGTCGCCCCAAGCGGGCGCGCGGTTCAGCAACTCGACGCCAATTAGGTCCCATGAAGGCCACCACGGAGGCGATGCCAGCGTACACATCAGGTGTCTTGCCGGATCCTTTTCTTGCGAGGACCTTCGTCGACCCTGCATATACCTCCGGGGCTCCTGGCAGTCCGGTGATCATGCTGCCGGACATGAGGAACACAAATCAATCGGCGGGCGACCATTTAGGCCAGGTATTATATACATGTGCTGTCTAGAACTAGCACTGCATAGTTCATTTGAATCTAATGAAATCCATTATGTTTGTATGAAAATTCGGTATCTTATATGATTTCCGTCGTTGTTTATATGAAATATCACCTTATTTGCGTGAATTTCGTCCGGTTGGTTGACTTGTTGTCATAATGTGTGCGGCTACGGTTGGATGGCGTAATTTGCGGGTTGCCGGTCGGTCTGCGGGCGGCGCGGGCGGCATGGTGGGACAAAAAGCTCGTGCGAGCTCGTCTCCAACGTGCGCGCTGAGGATGCATGAGAACCTGAGCCATTCCTCGTTCATTGGTGGCAAAGGCACCGGTGGACAAAAGGGTCGCCATATTTTGGCTACCCCAGGCAAGTTCCAAACAGCCCCTCCCAATAGATTCAAATCCCTCGTTCGCCATGGAATTTTGCCATGTGTTTTTTCATGGACTAGCAAGATGCCCGTGCATTGCACGGAACATCAAGATGCATTTCTTTTACAAAACACCTGTTGTGATTGACCCTTGTAGGAGTAATCCCATTTTGTAAAAACTAATGATTGCTCGAGAATTTTATCGGATAAATGGTATCTCGAGAATTTTATCGGACTCCATTTTTGTATACAAGGCCACAAACCCATATTATAGGTACCAAGGAAAAAATTAATGTCTTCTAACTCAATGTTGCAAGCCACCTTGTTTCCTTGTTTGTCGTGTAAATTAATGTGTATTCTTCTCTTTCATGCACATCAAGCCAATGCTCACACTCCCGCATGCATGCAAGGGATAATTAGTGTCCTCCTTTGCTAGTAGTACTACGAGGCAAACACCATTAATATTGCATTGATTAGTGTTAGTGGCCTTGTATATCTGCAAATTGTAATTTTGATAGTGACCTTGTATATAGAAATGGAGGGAGAAAGATGAGAGACAATGTGAGGAGGAGTGGGGCGTGGTGGTGACTGGTGGTCGGACTGGGCGGGGGCATGGGGATGGACGGCGCATTATGTCTAGGTTTGTATCTCTATAGTCCCTCTCACACACACACACGTAGGTGGGGGCGTGCACGAAGAGAAGAGGTGCACGCACGGCGCACGTACTCCCGTCTCTTTCCCAACCACACCCGCATGGGTACACGGTGGAGCTCATTTCTGTACGAAAAGGCAGCCCACATGGTAACTTGACACGTGTACTGGTTGCCCACTAGATGGAGGGAGGATCGTCTACCACGGGTGAACAAACAAATTGCGACTTGATGCGTTATGTTAAAAAAGAGGCAAATCATGTGGGGCCTACTTTAGATTCAAGGCTCTATACACTGGAGTACTTTTGATCTGTCATGTCAACTCGCAGAATGAGGAGAAGCTTGCTTAGTACGCCCGCTCCCTCGCCCACGCGCACGGTGGCTCGCAGGACGAGGAGAAAATTTTACTACTCCCTCCGTCTAGGTGTGTAAGTCACCTTACGAAAACCAAATAATCCCAAAACACTTAGGCACCGTACATTAACTCCCTCCTCGTTTCTTGTTTTGTGGCATATCAACCAATAAGATATGTGGGCCGTGCATGCTTTCAATTACTTGAGACTACCAAACATAACATGCATTGGTTGTTCATTGCATGTAATGCTATTAATTAGCAAAAAGACATTAAGTTTTCTCGTTTCCTCTCCGCCTTGGTCGCGATGCACAACTTAAGATGACTTACACACCTAGACAGAGGAAGTAGTACTCCCTCCGTTTAGTCCTCGTCCCTACCTTGGTTAGAGAGATTATCATATTGTTTGGAATATATATATCCTTTAGTACTCCCTCCATTTACTTAGAGGGTGCTTGGATACGTTTTAGTCTCATGACTAAAAGTAGTGGGACTAAAACTTGTTAGCCTCACCCATGCTTGTATCCAAATACTAAAGAGACTAAAATCAAGTTAATGAGCATTTATTATCCTCCAAACCCTCCATTCCAGAACTTGCCTGTGTTAAAGGAGAGGAGTTAAATGAGGAGAGAGAGGACTAATCCACATTTTAGTAGGGGTACCCCTGACTAAAAAATTTATTCTCCAGACTAGTTTTAGCCCCTCTTTAGTCAGGGGTGATTGGAACTTTAGCCTCTTAAAGAGACTATTTTTAGTCAGACTAAAATAAGTCCCTTGGATCCAAGCACCCTCTTATACAAGGCCACTACAAAAAATACATTTTGCATCTATACAAGGCCACAAATAGTAACTGAGACAAAAGTTACTACTCCCTCCTTTCTAGTTTATGGCTCAATTTCAAAATCTCTCCAACCAAGGTAGACGGTGAGTGGTCGAATTAATTTCGTACTCCTAGTTTTCACAAGTAATTAGTACGCTCGTTTTTCTCAAGAAGTTATGTTTACCGAGGCATTAATTAGAATGAATGCATGAATGACCACTAAATTTCCATGAACTTCTACATGCATTGGTGAGTTTTCTCTTGACACTGCTTGCATCGGGTGATCTAACGCACCTCGAAATCCAACATGTGATGGTACTTCTACTAGTAGTAGAATTGAGACTTATAAAACGGAAAAACAAATGTTTTGTAGATGATCCCTATAAACCCTAGTGGGTACGTACTCCATAAAATCAGATTTTCCCAATACTAAGTCCCTCAACCTTTATTTGCTTGTTTCCCTTCCTACCTCCTTGCCTCGAACAGACTATGCCAAACTCCCCTGCCTGCCGCATGGGAAAAGACCCGCCCTCGCCTTTTTTTAGTCCGGGTTTGTATCGATGGATCGCGCGAAGCAGCAAAAACCCAAGCCGTGTCTTGTACTCCTCCGTCGACGCTCGCTTTCATGAATTCTGTACTTCCTGTCACCGACATGTTGGACATATAGCAACCGGGTCGACGTGTCAAGCACCAAATAACAGTGCAGAACAGCAGGGGGACGCACCCCAGTCGTACCGCCCCAGTAGTAGTAGTAATGAGCAATGAGACGTCAAATCACAATGCCGCACCTTCCCAAATGGACGAAGCAACCATTATTTCACACTTCGGTTCGCCATCATCTCAAACCACATAGTATTGCTTCAGCCTCAAGAGGGACACGTGCATTGCCTT
>NC_041392.1:382997552-383073500 GCF_002162155.2 Triticum dicoccoides | reverse complement strand
CCCCCCCCCGCCAATCGCTCGGTAAAATCACCTCATTTTTACTACTATACTTCCTCCATATCGGTTTACATGGCATGCATGTCGTTCTAGGTTGAGAATTTAACTGGCTATATATGTGATGAACAGTATATGTTTAGAAACTACATCCGCTTAATAATCCAATGATATACTTTTTTGTGACATAGTAACTTAGATTTAGTTAGTCAAATGGATGACCTAGAACTACGTGCACGCCCTATGAACCGAGACGTCTAAAAAAACGAGACGGAGAGGGTAGTTCAGTATGTATCTTTTTAGATCAATATAGTCAGGATTCACCAAGGAGCAAAACCAAGTGGTAGGCTACACCTGTCGTGTTGGCGTAGCGACTCAAGCAGGGTCAGTCCACACACGAAATGGCGACACACCTAACAGGACCCCTTTGGCCGACATGTGGCTCATCCACCATCTTGTTCCACGTGCGATGGACCAAATTACACTTTGGAGCAGCGGTTGGAATTGGAGGCACCCCGGTCGTAGCGCCGCAGTAGTAGAAAATGAGCGATGAGGGGTCAAATCACAAAGCCCCACCTTTCCCGCATTAAGTTGGACGGACGAAGAAACCATCATTTCACTCTAGGGCGCAAGAGCATAAAGAAAAGAGAAAACCAATGATGCGTGTGGCAGCTACCTAGGGCACCCTAGGGTAGGGGTCTCCACTACAGATCAAAAAAAAATGAAAGCGCCTCCACTACAAATCGGCTTCTCCCTCGTCCTCTTGAAGAAAACCGATGATGCGTGCGGCGGTAGGGTTTGTAGGAGTACTACTAGGGCGTGCGGGGCCACGTCGTAGTAAATGGGAGAGGGATTGAGTTCGAGTCAACGCCTTAAATATGTGTGGGCCGCTTGGTTTTAGGGGAACGAGGCACATTTTGGGTTCGAGGACCAGTGGAGATATAGTACGTACAAAATATTATGGACGTAGGTTCGACCGAAAGGCAATGATGCATGGGCCCTGCATTTTATATACCCGGGGCCGCGTGAAATTTGCTACTCTACAAAATCAATTAGTTTTATAAAAATGTTAAGATTCATGGGGTTGTGCATTGTAAAGCATAAAGTGAAAAACAAATAATGGCAATTAATTTAGAAAAAAATCAATTATGATATGGAAGATTCTAGAACAAAGGAGAAGTGCTTGTGTTTTGAGGTTTGTGCATTATGGTTAAGTTCAACCATGGAGTCTTCTAAATTGTACATGTGGCAGATCTGGTGGAATGTTGATGATATCCAACGGCCAGTAGTGCTCGGATTTGTCATCTCCGCACTGTCGGATTAGCTTCATCCAGCGACCATCTTTCAAGTTATTCGCACACTATATAGTTCTTGTGCCATAGTTGCATGTCTTGGGAAAAATCTACTGGTGGGTTGTACTAACTAATTAGGAATAGAAGATGTATACATGGAAGTTGTAGGGAAAGAGATGACATGGAGTATCTCAATTCCTATGAGCAGGGATTGGAAAAGAGATGCCATTTGGTTGACATCATAGGAGCTTTTCTATTGAATCTAGAGATGACATGTATCTCAATTCCTATGAGGAGGGATTAAAAAAGAGATGTAATTTGGTTCATATCATAGGAACTTTTCTATTGAATATATGCTAATGTTTATTTTCCTTTGAAATTATGGGAGTATAGGAATCCATTCATATGAACCAAGTGGCTCTAAAGCTATAGAAATGATATCATGTTTATTTCCTTTGAAATGTGGAGTATATGAATCTATTCCTATGAACCAATTGGCTCTAAAGGAAAAAATCCTATAAAAATCATATCATATAGAGTTCCTATGATATTCCTCCACACCAAAGGATGGTTGAAATTGCTGCAGGTGATACGATAGTCTTTCTTTGTAGACTCCTCCCCCATCTTTATAGTTACCTCTCGAAGATGAATCAAATGATATATACAGGGTATTCTACATGTGCAATTTGGTACACAAAAACTCGGTAAAAGTTTGCGAGTTCGAATTTTCAATAAAGCTATATGCACTGCACTTTGGAACGTGGGGAGCATACGGCAGTTGCTAACACTCACGTGGAAGATTTGTGTGCAGGAGGAGTGGTTGTTCTGTTAAATGACATGGTAAAATTGACACTGTCGGATGCCGATCTAATGGTTCTTATAGCGTTCGTTAGGAAAGGCTTGTGGCGAACATTTGTCGGATAATGATTTACGGACACATGCATTGCATTGATACGTGCCCCCTCTCTCTCTCACGCACATGCACCCTCCCGAGTCCTCTCGCACCCACCGTCTATCTGCAGGTAGACGTCACACACATATGTGCTCTTCACACCCTACCCTCAGAACTTCTAAAAACAAAAGACGTCGCGCACATTTTATTTTAGCTCACACGTCACACACTTATACAATTACTCTTGTCGCGAACACTCTTTGACCATAGTATATTGTACTCTCACGAAGAGAAGCGGTGCACGCACGCACTAGTTCTCTCACACCCACTCACGGGTACATGTAGGAGCGCATTTTTTTGAAGCTGGTACAATAAAATCACTCCACTATATATATAAGCAGGAGCCTTAGCGCTTGCTTTAGTAGGGTTCCTCTCGTTCACTCTCTCATGCTCTCCAGATCTAAGCAAGACATAGGTGGCCACACTCTCTCTCAGCTCACGGCTGGTCACAAATCCGGCCGGACAACCTCGACCGGGGCAGGGGTGTAGGTGCATCGTTCACGCTGTCGTCGGCGGCGAGGGAGGAGACCAACGGTTGCCCGCGCGTCTCGATCGGCAGCCGTGCCATTCTCTCCGAGAGAGCACCGGCTCCGGAGGGCCTCTAACCCCTTCTTCCTCCCTGCGGTATTGTGGCCAAGATGCGGCCTCCCGACGCCGTATTTGCCACATGCCGACGACCCTCAGGTATATATTCCTTTGAAACCTGCCTTGCTCTACTGCCCCAGCTCCCCACTTGGCTTCGTGTGGATCTTTTTCTACTTCCGTCCGCTGTTCCAAAGCCACCTAGACTTTACTATTATTAGAGGTAAAGCTGGTTCATACAATCGACTCTAAGAGTTGGTTCAAACAGGGAAGAAAGTGGGAAACTGTAGCATGAATCTAGGACTTGGTTCTAAGAGGAAATGGGGGGAAGTAGTAGATACTGGCTACCCAACCGGTCTCTTGGTTGAAAAGACGAAGAAAGCATGGTGGATGGCGAAGGGTGGGGGGAAGTGGACCTATCTCTTGGTTGAAGAAGGAAAGAAAGTGACGGGTGTTGGGGGACAACGCAAATGAGAATGAGCAGGTCTAGATTTCCTGTGCTCACATAGGAAAATGTCGCCGAGGAGATAAAAAATGGGACAAATGCAGACATGCTGCCTGAGTGTTTGCTGCTCTCGGCAACCACATCTGCCTCACCACTTAAATCTCACACCGCTAACATTGCTTCATCCCAGTGGAACTGCACAAATTTGATTGCACATTTACTGACCATGTGCTACTCTCATGACAGTATTACTAATGCTATTGTTCTGCATGTTAATCCAGTGGTACTGTTGATGTGATGTGATGCTACTTACGTTAGGACACTTTCATACTGTCAATCTAGTGCCAATTATAACACAATAGATGCTGCTGTTAATCATACGCCACTGCAAATATCTGTCACTGTTTAAATAACTGTATTTCGTATTTGCGCAAACAGGGATGTCTGTCTCCATATCGTTTCGGGGTGTCTGTGTCGGATGTGGGGTTTCGGCAAACCCTTAAGGTTCGAATACTGGGGTGCGCACGAAGTCTTTCCCTCCTACCGATCTATGCCCTAGCTCGCTAAGATCTCGCGGACGAACTCGACAAACTCGCAACACAGAAAGACACATGATTTATACTGGTTCGGGCCACCGTTGTGGTGTAACACCCTACTCCAGTGTGGTGGTGGTGGATTGCCTCTTGGGCTGATGATGAACAATGCAAGGGGAAGAACATCCTCCTGAGGTTGAGGTGTTCTTGTGCGTGTCTAGCTTGTGCGGGTGAGAGAGTGATCTAAGATGTCGTCCTCTCGTCCTCGCCCCCCTTTTCTATGGTGGTGGCTAGCCCTACTTATAGAGGCCCTGGTCCTCTTCCTAAATATTGAGCGGGAAGGGAGCCAACAACGGCGGGCTAATTTGAAGGGGGACAGCTAGTACAGGCCATCCTGACAAAAGGTGGTCTGCGCCTGCAAAAGGCTCTGGTGGTGACGCCGTCTTGGGCTCCACGATGACCTCTGTCTTGCCGTCCTTCTGGTCTTGGTCTTGTTGCACCAAAATGGTAACCTTTTCCTGATACCTTGGTACTCCTCGCCTGCGCTACTTTCCTTAG
Source organism: Triticum dicoccoides (assembly GCF_002162155.2). Classification (NCBI taxonomy): domain Eukaryota; kingdom Viridiplantae; phylum Streptophyta; class Magnoliopsida; order Poales; family Poaceae; genus Triticum; species Triticum dicoccoides. The sequence goes on along the minus strand of NC_041392.1, from coordinate 383,069,144 downwards.
CATCAAAGAGGAAACAAGGATGCTGCGCGCGCTGGCGCCCGCCTGGCGCCCGCCTGGTGTCGATCGTCATGGCTCACGTCACGAGAGCCTCATGAGGTTCGTCTCGCCTTGATATCTCCGCTCCTCATGAGCCTGCCTGACTAGGCCGCTCTAGAGGAGGTCTCGTGTCGTCCGCCTCGCGAGGCTCGACCCCTCGCGAGGGTCTTGGGTGCCTTGTTGGTGAATATGGGGCGTACGGCCTGCTGGCTCAGCCACGCAACGGGCCGCAGGTAGGCAAGTCTGGGGACCCCTGTTCCCAGGACGCCGACAGTAGCCCCTGGGCCCAAGGTGCGCTCGGGCTTGGCTTCACGGCGAAGCCAAGGGCCAAGCACGGAGCACCGCGGGCCCCCAAAGCCTGCGGCCTTGGTTGACGCGTGGCAGTTGATTGGTCATGGGCGTCTCCGCTTCCCCACGCTGCCTCGGCGACTACATGACTTGACGAGTCCCTGCGACATGAAAGGGAAATCATCATTACCTGCGGTCGTGGGAGGTGTCGGTTGGCCTTCTTTGCTATAAATGGGGAGGGGGCGGAGCCCCTGTCGCCCATCTCTTCCTCGCTTGCTGCTTCTTCTTCCTCGCTCCACTCCTAGCTTCTTCTTCCTCGCTCCACTCCTAGCTTCTTCTTCCTCGCTTCGTTGCTCGCTGTGCCACCAATGGCGCCACGAAGGAAGTTCTCTATCGCCGAGAAGGGAAAGGCCCCTCGCGAGGGACCCGGCTCACCGGCACCAAAGTGTGGACGTGGCCGTCCGCGCAAGCACACCGCGTCCCCTGTCGCGGCCCACTGTTAGAGTGGCACCACGGCACACGGAGCGGGTCGTCCCAGCCATGACGATCTAGCTGACGAGGGGAGGCGTGCTTTGGTGGCACGGCCCCCCGGTCCGCGCTTCCACACGGTGGAAGTGTCACCGGAGTTTGTCGTCTGGTCGGAGAACCTGGCCGGCCACTGGCTCCAACTTCCCCGCTTCTTCGCCAACGAGCTGCCGGCCTTCGGTCCAGGCGGATGGTTGCGGCAGCAAGGCCTCTTGGGTTGCAGTTGCGACTTCCGCCACGGGCAACATAGCCCTGGCCCACGGTTGGCAGACGTTCGCCCGTGCCCGCGGCTTGGGTTGACGGTGCGCCCTCCACTTCAAGTAAGACGGCGAATAGACCCTCTACGTGAGGGTGTTTGGGGAAGATGGCCGCCGCGCCGGGTGCTGCCCTGAGGCGAACGATGGTGAGTAGGTGCTCGGCCTTGGGGACGGTCGCGATGAGGATCGGGGCGAGCCTGCCCTCGGGGTAGCTGTGTCTGATACGTCTCCGTCGTATATACTTTTCCAAACACTTTTGCCCTTGTTTTGGACTCTAACTTGCATGATTTGAATGGAACTAACCCGGACTTACGCTGTTTTCAGTAGAATTACCATGCTGTTATTTATGTGCAGAAACAAACGTTCTCGGAATGACCTGAAACTTCACGGAGCAACTTTTTGGAAAATATAAAAAATACCTGCAAAAGATGAAGGCCAGGGGGCCCACCACCTGTCCACGAGGGTGGGGGGCTCGCCTGCCCCCCTAGGGCGCGCCCCCTACCTCGTGGGCCCCCTGGAGCTCCTCCGACTCCAACTCCAACTCTATATATTGTGTTTCAGGGAGAAAAAACCCAGAGAGAAGAATTCATCGTGTTTTACGATACGGAGCCGCCGCCAAGCCCTAAAACCTCTCGGGAGGGCTGATCTAGAGTCCATTCGGGGCTCCGGAGAGGGGAATCTGTCGCCATCGTCATCATCAACCATCCTCCATCACCAATTTCATGATGCTCACCGCCGTGCGTGGGTAATTCCATCGTAGGCTTGCAGGACGGTGATGGGTTGGATGGGATCTATCATGTAATCGAGTTAGTTTTGTTAGGGTTTGATCCCTAGTATCCACTATGTTCTGAGATTGATGTTGCTATGACTTTGCTATGCTTAATGCTTGTCACTAGGGCCCGAGTGCCATGATTTCAGATCTGAACCTATTATGTTTTCATCAATATATGAGTGTTCTTGATCCTATCTTGCAAGTCTATAGTCACCTATTATGTGTTATGATCCATTAACCCCGAAGTGACAATAATCGGGATACTTACCGGTGATGACCGTAGTTTGAGGAGTTCATGTATTCACTATGTGTTAATGCTTTGTTCCGGTACTCTATTAAAAGGAGGCCTTAATATCCCTTAGTTTCCATATGGACTCCGCTGCCACGGGAGGGTAGGACAAAAGATGTCATGCAAGTTATTTTCCATAAGCATGTATGACTATATTCGGAATACATGCCTACATTACATTGATGAACTGGAGCTAGTTCTGTGTCACCCTAGGTTATGACTGTTACATGATGAACCGCATCCGGCATAATTCTCCATCACTGATCCATTGCCTACGAGCTTTCCATATATTGTTCTTCGCTTATTTACTTTCCCGTTGCTATTGCTATCATCACTACAAAATACCAAAAACATCACTTTTACTACTGTTACATTTTGCTATCGCTACCACTACTATCATATTACTTTGCTACTAAATACTTTGTTGTAGATATTAGGTTTCCAGGTGTGGTTGAATTGACAACTCAGCTGTTAATACTTGAGAGTATTCTTTGGCTCCCCTTGTGTCGGATCAATAATTTTGGGTTGAATACTTTACCCTTGAAAATTTTTGCGATCCCCTATACTTGTGGGTTATCAAGACTATTTTCTGGCGCCGTTGCCGGGGAGCATAGCTCTATTCCTTGAGTCACTTGGGATTTATATCTGCTTATCATTATGAAGAACTTGAAAGATCCAAGAACCAAGATTTATCCCTCAACTATGAGGGGAGGTAAGGAACTGCCATCTAGCTCCGCACTTGATTCACCTTCTGTTTTGAGTAAGCTTGCGACACCTAAACCTGCTTCTGCTATTCGTTCTAATATGTCGCATGTTATTCATGATGCCACTTTTGCTATACATGATACTTATGACGAAACTACTTCTATGCTTGATACTACTGTGCCACTTGGTGAATTTCTTGATGAACAACTTGCTAGGGCTAGAGAGATTGAAAATATTGAATCTGATGATACTGATGAAATTGATGATGAAGACTTGCCTGTTATTCCCGAGGGTTATGTTTTTGATAAAGAAGCTTCTTTAGCTATTTTAGCTTGCAAAGATAGATACGAAATCAAGAGGTTATTAGCTAAATGGAATAAGCAATCTCTAAATGATAGGATGAAACCTGACCCTGTTTTTTCTACTTCACCTATCTGTGTTACTGATAAGGATTATGAATTCTCTGTTGATCCTGATATAATTACTTTGGTTGAATCTGATCCTTTTCATGGCTATGAATCTGAAACTATTGTGGCACATCTTACTAAATTAAATGATATAGCCACCATGTTCACTACTAATGAGAGAACTCGTTACTTTTATATCCTTAAAATATTTCCGTTCTCATTAAAGGGTGATGCTAAGATATGGTTTAATTCTCTTGATCCTAGTTGTGTGCGTAGTCCCCAGGATATGATTTATTACTTCTCTGCTAAATATTTCCCTGCTCATAAGAAACAAGCTGCTTTAAGGGATATATATAATTTTGTGCAAATTGAAGAAGAGAGTCTCCCACAAGCTTGGGGGAGGCTTCTCCAATTACTTAATGCTTTGCCTGATCATCCTTTTAAGAAAAACGAAATACTTGATATCTTTTATAATGGACTAACTGATGCTTCCAGAAATTACCTGGATAGTTGTGATGGTTCTGTTTTCAGGGAGAGAACACCAGATGAAGCTGAAATTCTATTGAATAATATGTTGACAAATGAAAATAATTGGACACCTCTGTAGCCAATTCCTGAGCCTATTCCTAAACCAACTCCGAAGAAGAGGGGTATTCTATTTCACACTCCTGAAGATATGCAAGAGGCAAAGAAATCTATGAAAGAAAAAGGTACTAAAGCTGAAGATGTTAAGAATTTACCTCCTATTGAAGAAATACATGGTCTTAATTTACTGCCTGTTGAAGAAACATATGATCTTAATACATTACCTATTGAAGAAACTCATGGTCTTGATAAACCGACACAGGTAGTAAAGGTAAATTCTCTCTATAGGTATGATAAAGCTGAAATCCTATTTACTAAATTTGCTAGCCCATGCTTAGATGAGTTTGATAAATTTATGGCTAAGCAAGAAGACTTTAATGCTTATTTTGGTAGACAAATTAAATACAATTCAAATATGCTTGAACACTTGGGTGATTATATGGCTCATGTCAAAGGTGAACTTAAACTTATTAGTAAACATGCTTCTATGGTTACCACTCAAGTAGAACGAGTACTTAAATCTCAAAATGATTTGCTCTATGAATTGAATAGTAAGAATAATGATAATGCTGTTAGAGTTATGACTAGAGGTGATAAAATGACTCAGGAACCTTTGTATCCTGAAGGCCACCCTAGGAGTTGAGCAAGATTCTCAGAGAAATAATATAGATGCACCTAGTCCTTCTAAAAGGAAGAAAAATAAAAATGATAGGACTTTGCATGCTTCTAGTGAACCTATTACTGAAACACCTGAGAATCCAAATGATATTTCTATTTCTGATGCTGAAACTCAATCTGATAATGAACCTGAAACTAGTGATAATGCTAATAATAATGTTCATGCTGATGCTCAACCTAGTAATGATAATGATATAGAAATTGAACCTGCTGTTGATCTTGATAACCCACAATCAAAGAATCAATGTTATGATAAGAAAGACTTTGTTGCTAGGAAACACGGTAAGGAAAGAGAGCCTTGGGTTCAGAAACCCATGCCTTTTCCTCCCAAACCATCCAAGAAAAAGGATGATGAGGATTTTGAGCGCTTTGCTGAAATGATTAGACCTATGTTTTTGCATATGCGATTAACTGATATGCTTAAAATGAATCCTTATGCTAAGTACATGAAAGATATTGTTACAAATAAGAGAAAGATACCGGAAGCTGAAATTTCCACCATGCTTGCTAATTATACTTTTAAGGGTGGAATACCAAAGAAACTTGGAGATCCCGGTGTACCAACTATACCATGCTCCATTAAAAGAAACTATGTTAAAACTGCTTTATGTGATCTTGGAGCCGGTGTTAGTGTTATGTCTCCCTCTTTATATCATAGACTTGATTCGAATAAGTTGACACCTACTGAAATATCTTTGCAAATGGCTGATAAATCAATTGCTATGCCTGTCGGTGTTTGTGAGGATGTGCCTGTTGTAGTTGCAAACGTTACTATTTTAACGGACTTTGTTATTCTTGATATTCCCAATGACGATAGTATGTCTATTATTCTTGGAAGACCCTTTTTGAATACTGCAGGGGCTGTTATTGATTGCACTAAAGGCAATGTCACTTTTCATGTTAATGGTAATGAGCATACAGTACACTTTCCAAGGAAACAACCTCAAGTTCATAGTATCAACTCTATTGGAAAAATTCCATTGAATATATTTGGAGGTTTTGAATTTCCTCTTCCTACTGTCAAGAAGAAATATGATATTATTATTATTGGGGATGTGCATATCCCGTTGAGGTAACATAGTCTTATTCAAAATTTCTCCGGTTCCATGTTATTTAGAATGAGTTCGTTAACAAGACTTGATCAACCTTGTTAGTGGATTCCTTTTGATGATCATGAGATGGATGAAACTAGAAGGCACAACCTGCTGTACCCTCCTTTTACTTTCTGTTATTTATATTAAATAAAATAAAAATAGTATTTTTTTTGTTTGTTATCTGATTATCCGTGCAATATAAAAATACCCCGAAAATAAAAGTTCTCCAAATGCCCTGAAGTTTAAATATGATTTTTTTCTGGAATATTTGAGACTATTTGGCACTGAGAACACAGCAGGCAACCACCTGCCCACGAGGGTGGAGGGCGCGCCCTACCCCCCTGGGCGCGCCCCCTGCCTCGTGGGCCCACGGTGGCCCTCCTCCACTTATCCTTTCACCCACACACTCCTTCTTCCTCCCCCAAACACAAATAACCAGCTCAAACCCGAGTCCAAGCTCGTTTTTCTGCCATTTTCGATCTCCTTGCTCAAAGCACCTCTCACAAAACTGCTTGGGGAGATTGTTCCTTGGTATGTGACTCCTCCATTAGTCCAATTAGTTTTTGTTCTAGTGCTTTATTCATTGCAATTTTTTGCTGCTTAGGTGACCCTGTTCTTGAGCTTGCATGTCAAATTTATATGGTCAAAAGTAGTTTTGATGCATGATATAGGCCCTAGGCACTTGTAGGAGTAGTTGCTATCAATATTATTGAGTTTGGTTTACTTTTATTTTGAAGTTACTAAGAATTTCAGAATTTTTCAGAAAATGATGAAGAGACTCTTGAGGGGCTCATCGAGCCGAAGCTCGAAGGAAAAGGCACCGAAGCCTAAGTATAATCTGCCTCGCATTGCGGAGGTTCGGTCGTGTGAATGGCCTTCCGATGATTTCTTGAGAGCAGCCGGGATTTATGAAGATTTTCATGAATTGGCTAAGAATGCAGGCCTCGCCGCTTTCCTCCACGACCAACACGATCAGTATCTCTTAGTCACAAATATCTTTGTGCAAAACTTTCATTTCCATTCTAGGAGCTCACCACCTACGGTGGAGTTTCATTTATATGATGAGCATAAGGAGATGTCACTTTATGATTTTTGTTGGGTATGTTTAGTCCCTTTCGAGGGCAAGACAGAAGAACCACATCGCGAGGATGTGGATGGGTTTATTGATACTATCACTGTAGGGGAAACAAGGAAGGTTTCCGATGCACGAATCACTAGCATATATTTTCCTATTTTACGCTATTTTGCATTATTTGCTAGTCGTTGTTTAATTGGTCGCGGAAACTGTGGAAACCTTAGTGTCCCTGATATTATTATTTTGCTCCATGGTTTATACGGTGATAACCCTGTGGGCGGCATTATTGCTAAACGGTTAAGTCTGAACCGTACCAAGGGCCCCATCTTTGGAGGCATCTATTCTTCACGCCTAGCTGCACATTTTAACATACCTATTAGGCATTATGAGAAGGAAGAAAAGGTGATGCCTTGTGTTTATTTAGATTATAAAAGTATGGTAGCACATGAATTTATTGTTAAGAATAGGGAAGGAGAGCTTAAATGCAAATTGTTCTTTGATAAACATCATCCTGAGACTATTACCCTGCCTGCTCCTTCTTTGTTTGATTTATCTGCAGGCCAGTACCCTGTTCCGTTAGAGGCTATTCACGCCTACTGGAACCCTGCACCAGTCATGGAGCCAGAGCCGGAACCACAAGTTGATCCTTCACGACAGTCTAATTACCAGTGGGATCCGGAGATGATTGCCAGCCAGTGGCAATCGGAGTCTTCTTCTTCTTCTCAGTACGACCCTAGCTATTATTATGGATATCCGCCAGGCCAGCCGTGGCCATAGACCAACTTAGGCCAAAAGCCTAAGCTTGGGGGAGTACGTATTTCTCCCCGACATTACATTTATGTTCACACACTCATTGCTAGATGTCGGTGCTCATACTTTTTCATTGTATCATCCATGCTAGTTTGTTTCCTTTTTATGCTTTCTTCTTGTGTGTTTAATAAACCTTAAAGAAAAACCCAAAAAAATTAGTTGTAGCTTTTAATTAGTGTACTTTCCATGCTTGTAGTAGTAACTAAAAAGAAAACCCAAAAAGATTTCATGTTCTTCTTTTGCTTGTTGGGAGCTTTCCTGTGTAAATAGTTTTATTTCTTTTCTTTACTTTGGGGGTCGATAGGAGAAGACCATAATTAAATTGTTGAAGTGGCTCTTGTATGCATAATTGTTGATCTGACAAAAGAGCCCATATTGCCTTGTCTTCTCTTGTTTATTGAATGCTTGAAGATTCCAGCTTAGTCCAATGCACGTGCACTATTATTATTAATATTCACATCGTTCGGTCATCAAGTGAAAGGCAATTATGACGATATATGATGGAGTGGCTGAGATGAGAAAAGCTGGTATGAACTCGACCTCTTTTGTTTTTGTAAATATGATTAGTTCATCGTTCCTGATTCAGCCTATTATGAATAAACATGTTTGCAATGACAAATAGAGATCATAGTTTCTTGTGCCATGCTTGATTAGCTATGAGTTATAATGGTTTACCTTGCGTGCCAACATGCTATTAAAATGGTTATGATGTGGTATGATAGGGTGGTATCCTCCTCTGAATGATTTAAGTGACTTGACTTGGCACATGTTCACACATGTAGTTGAAACAAAATCAACATAGCCTTCACGATATTTATGTTCATGGTGGATTATATCCTACTCATGCTTGCATTTGGTGTTGATTAATTTTAATGCATGTTCATGACTGTTCTCGCTCTCTAGCTGGTCACTTCCCAGTCTTTTGCTAGCCTTCACCTGTACTAAGTGGGAATACTGCTTGTGCATCCAACTCCATAAACCCCAAAGTTATTTCATATGAGTCCACCATACCTACCTATATACGGTATCTACCTGCCGTTCCAAGTAAATTTGTATGTGCCAAACTCTAAACCTTTAAATAAATATCCTGTTTTGTATGCTTGAATAGCTCATGTATCAACTAGGGTTGTCCGTATCTTCCATGTTAGGCGGGTTATTCTCAAGAGGAGTGGACTCCGCTCCTCACTCATGAGAAAGTGGCTGGTCACCGGGATGCCCAGTCACATGCTTTATGCAAATCAAATCAAAATAATTGCAAACAAAACTCCCCTTGGGACTCTTGTTAGTTGGAGGCACTCGTTGTTTTGAGCAAGCTATGGATTGATGCTTGTTGGTGGAAGGGGGAGTATAAACTTTGCCATTCTGTTTGGGAACCGCCTATAGTGTGTGTAGCATGGAAGATATTGCCATCTCTTGGTTGTTATGTTGACAATGAAAGTATACCGCTCAAAATATTATTCATCTCTATTTCAAAACCAAGCTCTGGCACCTCTACAAATTCCTGCTTCCCTCTGCGAAGGGCCTATCTATTTACTTTCATGTTGAGTCATCATCCTCTTATTAAAAAGCACCAGTTGGAGAGCACCGCTGTCATTTGCACTCATTATTGTTAGTTTACATTGAGTATGACTTGACTGGATCTCTTTTACCATGAATTACAATGTCTAGTCAGTCCTTGGTCTTTAAAGGTGCTCTGCATTTATGTTTTGCGGTCTCAGAAAGGGCTAGCAAGATACCATCTTGTTATATCATATTATGATTGTTTTGAGAAAGTGTAGTCATCCGAGATTTATTATTATTGCTCGCTAGTTGATTATGCTATTGATATGAGTAAACTTGAGACCTAAGAGTTATTGTGAATGTGGTTAGTTATAACTTTGTTGAAAACTTGAACGCTGGCTTTACATACTTACAACAACAAGAGCAAACAGAGTTTGTAAAAGTTTTCTTTATCACTTTCAGCTTATCAACTGAATTGCTTGAGGACAAGCAAAGGTTTAAGCTTGGGGGAGTTGATACGTCTCCGTCGTATCTACTTATCCAAACACTTTTGCCCTTGTTTTGGACTCTAACTTGCATGATTTGAATGGAACTAACCCGGACTGGCGTTGTTTTCAGCAGAATTACCTTGGTGTTATTTATATGTAGAAACAAACATTCTCGGAATGACCTAAAACTTCACGGAGCAACTTTTTGGAAAATATAAAAAATAGCTGCAAAAGATGAAGGCCAGGGGGCCCACCGCCTGTCCACGAGGGTGGGGGCACGCCCCCCTACCTCGTGGGCCCCCTGGAGCTCCTCCGACTCCAACTCCAACTCTATATATTGTGTTTCAGGGAGAAAAAACCAGAGAGAAGAATTCATCGCGTTTTACGATACGGAACCGCCGCCAAGCCCTAAAACCTCTCGGGAGGGCTGATCTGGAGTCTGTTCGGGGCTCCGGAGAGGGGAATCCGTCGCCATCGTCATCATCAACCATCCTCCATCACCAATTTCATGATGCTCGCCGCCGTGCGTGAGTAATTCCATCGTAGGCTTGCTGGACGGTGATGGGTTGGGTGGGATCTATCATGTAATCGAGTTAGTTTTGTTAGGGTTTGATCCCTAGTATCCACTATGTTCTGAGATTGATGTTGCTATGACTTTGCTATGCTTAATGCTTGTCACTAGGGCCCGAGTGCCATGATTTCAGATCTGAACCTATTATGTTTTCATCAATATGTGAGTGTTCTTGATCCTATCTTGCAAGTCTATAGTCACCTATTATGTGTTATGATCCGTTAACCCCGAAGTGACAATAATCGGGATACTTACCGGTGATGACCGTAGTTTGAGGAGTTCATGTATTCACTATGTGTTAATGCTTTGTTCCGGTACTCTATTAAAAGGAGGCCTTAATATCCCTTAGTTTCCATAAGGACCCCGCTGCCACTGGAGGGTAGGACAAAAGATGCCATGCAAGTTCTTTTCCATAAGCATGTATGACTATATTCAGAATACATGCCTACATTACATTGATGAACTAGAGCTAGTTCTGTGTCACCCTAGGTTATGACTGTTACATGATGAACCACATCCAGCATAATTCTCCATCACTGATCCATTGCCTACTAGCTTTCCATATATTGTTCTTCGCTTATTTACTTTCCCGTTGCTATTGCTATCATCACTACAAAATACCAAAAACATCACTTTTACTACTGTTACCTTTTGCTACCACTACTATCATATTACTTTGCTACTAAATACTTTGCTGCAGATATTAAGTTTCCAGGTGTGGTTGAATTGACAACTCAGCTACTAATAATTGAGAGTATTCTTTGGCTCCCCTTGTGTCGAATCAATAAATTTGGGTTGAATACTTTACCCTCGAAAACTATTGCGATCCCATATACTTGTGGGTTATCAGCGTCTTGTCCTGCTACGGCGGCTCTTCCTCCAGTGACAGCTCCAGCACTAGTGGCCATGGCCAGCCGCCGCGCCCGCTTTGGAGGCGGTAGTGAGTCATCCCGTCGCCGCGCCCCCGTGAAGCGCGAAGAAGGATCCGGCTAGGTTCGGGGTGCCGCTAGGGGCCCGCCTCCGCAGATTGTTGTGATGTTGCTTTTGTTTTACTCTTTTTCCTGCATCAAGAATGTAACCAATTTGGGCCCAGGGGGGCGTGTATTGAACTATGGTTCCTCGATTGTGGCACTGTGCGTGTTGTGTCATTATTTCGTGCAAAGATGACTTAACCTGGTATATCCGGGACGCCCTCTTCCTCACGAGGTGCTCATTTCCTCGTGCCCATCTTGCCTTGGTGGCCTGCACCTGCTGGGGAACTGCGAAAGCTCGTTAGGGAGTGCGTTTAAAAGATTTGTCGTTCGCCCTGGTTCTGGCCTGGCGCCTTGTATTGCGGTACCCGAGGGGCACGGACTAGGAGAGGCATGCCAGCTTTTGGGCTTGAACAAGGGTGGCTCGCGAGAAGGCAGAGAAGGCAGAAAATGATCGCGAGGGCACCTGCCCAGCCCCCTCGTGAGGCATGCGAGAGAGAAAGAACACGAGCTAACCCGAGCCAAAAAACGCAGCGAGAAGCGAGAGGGTCAACTCAGCAAGGAATGCCAAAAGCAAATTTTGATTAAGGAAAAGGAAGCCAAATATGGAAAGCAAATGAAAAGCCGCGTCCGGCACCTAATCTAGTCTTCAAGTCTTATCACCAGCGCGGAGCTAAGTGCTGTCCACTAGGCGTGCGCGGGAGCCCCAGGGCCTGAGGCCGGCACCCCTGAGACTCCGAGGCGTGTACAGCCCCAACTCATTATTACGTGAGAGTGTCACGGGCGGCGATTCTGCACAGGCACCAGGCCTTCTTCACAGGCTCTGCGCCTTTCTTCTCAGGCTCTGGGCCTTGCTTCACAGGCTCTGGGCCTTGCTTCACAGGCTCTGGGCCTTGCTTCTCAGGCTATGGGCCTTGCTTCTTAGGCTTTGGGCCTTGCTTTATGGGTAAAACCTCCAGAGGTGCTCGATGTTCCAGGCATTTTGTACTGGTACTCCGTCTTGTGTCTCCAGGCGCACGGCGCCAGGCCTGGAGATGTGGACGACCTTGAACGGGCCCTCCCACATTGGTGAAAGCTTATGCAGCCCTTCCCTGGAGAGGACCCGCCTCAGGACTAGGTCTCCCGTCTCGAGTGTCCTGGAGCGGATGTTGCGGCAGTGGTATCGCCGCAGTGCTTGCTGGTACCTCGCTGCCCGCAGCGCAGCTCCGTGGCGATGTTCCTCCACTAACACGAGGTCCATCCCCCGCGTGGCGTCCTGCTATGTTTCATCGAATGCCAGGACCCGTGCGGAGCGATGCTTGACCTTGTGAGGGAGGACCGCTTCAGCTCTATAGATGAGGAAGAATGGAGTCTCTCCCGTTGGCTTGGTGGCGGTGGTCCGGATGGACCACAGTATGGACTGGAGCTCATCATGCCAGCCCCTGCCGCAGGCCTCCAGCTTCTTCTTGAAGGTCCTGGTCTTGAGGCCCCTCAGGACCTCCGCGTTAGCACGTTCGGCCTGGCCATTGCTCCTGGGGTGGGCCACCGAAGCGTAGCAGATCTGCGTTCCAAGGTTAGCACAGTAGGTTTTGAAGAGGTTGCTAGTAACCTGCGAACCGTTATCTGTGATGATGCGGTTCGGGACCCCGAAGCGGCTCATGAGGCCCTTGATGAACTTGATAGCAGAGCCGGCTGCCATGGTACAGATGGCTTCCACTTCCACCCACTTGGTGAACTTGTCGATGGCGACGTAGAGGTAACGGTAGCCCCCTGGCGCCCGAGGGAATGTGCCTAGGATATCCAGCCCCCGGACCGCGAACGGCCATGTGAGTGGGATAGTTTGAAGGCCCAAAGCTGGTTGATGGATTTGCTTGGCGTGGAATTGGCAAGCTTCGAAAGACTTCACCAGCTCGGCTGCATCGTTGAGTGTTGTAGGCCAGTAGAATCCACTGCGGAACACCTTGCCAATGAGGGTCCGTGATGACGAGTGGTGTTCGCAGTCCCCGCCGTGTATGTCAATCAGGAAATCCCTTCCTTGGTTGCTGGATATGCAGCACAGTGTGACAACGTCCGGTCGTTTCCTATATAACTCGCCGTGTTGGATACAGTATGCAGTGGCTTGCTAGGCCACGCGCTCCGCCTCCTCTTCCTTTTCGGGTAATGTTCTGTGCATTAAGTACTCCTTGAATTCCTTGGTCCAGCATTCCTCCTGAGGTTCAAGCGCCAAGAGCAGCCGAGCTCCGGAGGTCGGTCCACAGGTCGGGGCTCCCGTGGCTGGAGGTTGGGGGAGCTCCTCCCGAGGCTGGGTCGTGCTTGAAAGAGGTGGCGCAGCTGATGGCTTGAAGAGCCGCTACTCAAAGATGCCCGGCTCCTGCGGTTGCTGCTTGGATGCTCTCCGGGCGATTTCGTCGGCTTCCTTATTGGTGCCCCGGGGTACGTGATGCAGATCCAGGCCCGAGAACTGCTTCTCCATCTTGCGCACCTCCGCGAGGTAGGCCTCCATATGCTCGTCCTTTGGCTTGTACACCTTGTTGGAGAAGTTGCCGAGGAGTTGTGAGTCGCCTCTGATAGTGAGGCGCTTCACCCCTAGGGCCGTTGCAGCCTTCAGGCCAGCTATGAGGCCTTCGTACTCCGCGATGTTGTTGGAGACCTTCTCGCCGTGCTGAAAGCAGAGTTGCACGGCGTAGTAGAGCTTGTCCTGGGTGGGCAAGATTAGCACTGCTCCAGCCCCCGCGCCTTGGTGTGCGAAGGCGCCATCGAAATGCATGACCCAACCGTCCGGAGCCTCACTTCCTGGGGAGGTGGACCCGTCTTCTCTTTCTTCAAGTGTCGGGGCATCCGTCCATTCTTCCACAAAATCAGCAAGTGCGGCCCCCTTGATGACCCTGGTGGTGTTGAACTCCAACTGGAATGCTTGCAACTCGATGTTCCACTCTGCGACCCTTCCGGCTGAGTTAGGGCTCCTAAGTATCCTTTCTAGTGGGTAGGCTGAGACGACCTTGATGGAGTGGCCCTGGAAGTAGTGTCGCAGCTTGCGTGAGGCCACCAGGAGTGCGAGCAGGAGCTTCTAGGGCATGGGGTGGCATGCTCTCACGTCTCACAGTACGGTGCTGACAAAGTACACTGGGTGTTCGATGAGGGCTGGCATGCTATCGAGGCTCGGGTCCTGCGGAGATCGAGACATATCCTGAGGTGGAAGGATCCCTGAGACCCTGGTGTCCTCAGGAGCTTCTGTGACGCCGCCTTGCTGAGCTTTGTCTTCCACCGCTGATGCCTTTCTGCGCCTTCCTGACCCCGCGCTACTTCAGCCTTGGCCTGGCGGGGCGCACCCTTGACTTGGCGCTCCTCTCGAACCGCCACCAACGCCGTGCTGGCGGAATACGGGGTGGTAGCAAGGTAGAGTACCATAGGCTCGAGGGGTCGTGGTGCCACCATCACTGGGGGGTTGTAAGGTATTTCTTGAGGTCTTGGAAGGCACGGTCGGCCTCCGGGATCCACTCGAACGGGCCCTTCCTCTTCATGAGCTTGAAGAATGGTAAGGTGCGCTCTCCCAGTTTGGAGATGAAATGCCCTAACACGGTCACCCGCCCAGCTAGCTTCTGCATCTCTTTGAGGGTCCGCGGCGGGCTCATGTCCTCGATAGCCTTGACCTTCTCCGGGTTCGCCTCGATCCCTCTGTAGGATACAAGGAATCCCAGTAGCTTGCCGGAGGGGACACCGAACACGCACTTCTCCGGGTTGAGCCTTAAGTTCACTTGGCGCAGACTCTCGAAGGTCTCCTCCAAGTCTTGAATCAATGTCCTTGCCTCGCGAGACTTGACCACTATGTCATCGACGTAAGCCTCAGCGTTCCTCCCAAGCTGGCACCCTAGAGCGATGTGCATCAACCGCTGAAAGGTCGCGCCCGCGTTGCGCAGCTTGAAGGGCATGCAGGTGTAGCAGTACACCCCACATGCTGTCAGGAAGGCCATCTTCTCCACATCTTTCACCGCCATCTTGATTTGATGATACCCTGAGAACGCGTCCAGGAAGCACAGCAGGTCACAGTCGGCGGTGGAGTCAACAATCTGGTCGATGCGCGGGAGTGGGAACGGGTCTTGAGGGCAGGCTTTGTTAAGATTGGTGAAGTCGACGCACATCCGTTCCTTCCCTCCTTTTTCGGCACCACGACAGGGTTCGCCAGCCATTCGGGGTACCGGACCTCTCGGATGGCACCTGCCGCTTCCAGCTTGCGTGTCTCTTGGACGATGAAGTCTTGCTTCTCAGTGGACTGCCGTCTCGCTCGTTGCTCCACGGGGCGGACATTGGGGCATACCCTTAGACGATGCTGGATCACCTCCCTTGGGACCCCTACCAGCTGATTTGGCTCCCACGCGAATATTTCCTTGTTCGCACGCAAGAACCTCACCAGAGCTTCTTCTTGTTCCCGGTCGAGACTGGCTCCTATGGTAAATGTGGCTCCTAAAGGCCCGTCCTCGTTGGCCGGTACCAGCTTGGTTTCCGCCTTGTCTTGGGTGAACAGATGCTTCTTCTTGGTGGGCGCGGCCTCCCTGGCCGCGGGGGCACCGGCGTCGGTGGGTTGTGCTACTGCCGCGGTCTTGAAGGCGAGCCTGAGCACCGTCATGGCCTCCTTAGTGTCCCCCTTGATGGTGAGGATGCCCTTGCTCCCTGGCATCTTCATGAGGTTGTAAGCCGGGTGAGTCGCCGCCATGAACTGAGCGAGAGCCGGGTACCCGAGGATGGCGTTGTACAGGAGGACGGTGCGAGCGATGTCGAAGTCCACCAGCTCGGTGCGGTAGTTGTCGCGTGTGCCGAAGGTGACAGGGAGGCGGATCTATCCCAGGGAGTAGGCAGCTCCACCACCCACTCTTGAGAAGGGCTTACTGAGGCCGAGCCGCTCGAGTGGCACGTGGAGAAGGCTGAAGGCTTCCACGGAAAGCAAGTTGAGGCCGGCACCACCGTCGATGAGGGTCTTGGTGGCGGCCACGTTGCAGATGGTGGGAGTGCAGAGCATCGGAAGCACTCCGGAGCCGGCGGTGGAGTCGGGGTGGTCTTCTGAGCCGAAGGTAAGGTCGGCCTCTGGCGCAGCCCAACCCGGTGGAGCCCCCGGGCACCTGGAGGTGGCCCCGATATGGAGGAGGAACGGCTTGGCGTGGCGGTCCGACGGCGGTGCTTGAGAGCCGCCCAGCAGGGCCGCAACTGCGTGGTGCGCCGACACCACGTAGCGAGCAGTGAAGAGGTCGCGAAGCTCCTCCCAAGATGCCACCATGGATCAGGGAAGGTTGAGCATCCAGGCACGTGGCTCACCGGCGAGGGCCATGGGGAGCTAGTTGGCCATGACTTTCTCGTCGCCGTTGGCTGCTTCGATGCTCAGCTCGTAGACCTGCAGGAACTTTGCGGGGTCGGTGGTGCCGTCGTAGCGAGGAGGCAGATCCGGCTTGAACTTGCCTGGCCAGGCGTTGCTACGGAGCTCGGGGGTGAAGGCGCGGCAGCCGGCCGTGGTTACTGGGGCCCGCCTCGGAGGTGTAGCTTGGTCTTGTCGAGGTCCGCGTGGCGCCGCCGCAAGCGGCGCACGGTCCTGACGAGGCGGTGCGGGAAGCGCGGGTGCAGCTTCTCGCGGCCGTGGGTTTCCTTGGCAACTTCTCTCTTCACGCGTGGGCACCAGTCGTGGTGGATCGCATCGCAGGGCCGCGCGCCTTGGTGCCAAGGCACCGTCTTTGGGCTAGGGTGGTGGAGGCGCGCCTCGGGCCTCGTCGCCCGTGGCTGGCTGAGGGTGAGGCCAAGAGAGGGACGGCGCCGGGGAGCCCCCTGTGGCACGGACGAGCTCGATGACGCGGTCGAGCCACTCCTCGTAGAGGTCGTCAACTGGGCGGTAGCGCAGGAGCTTGTTTGCGGCGAGGAGTGCGGCCCGCGCCTCCATAGGAGCGCGGTGTGCGTGAGACGAAGAACCGGCTAGGGTCAATGATGGAGTGGCGGTGTGGCCGTCCTGCCGCACCGAAGGATGCAGCGAAGACGCTTGCTGCTCGTTCCCCACTGGGCCGGTGGCAGCATTGGCGGCGGGGGACGGAGAACAACATGGTGGCCCGCCGATGGGAGCTGTTTGAGCAACGCGGGTGGTGAGAGCAGCCCGACACTCAGCTCGAGCGCGGCAAGCGTCCGCCATGGAGATGATGGAGCGGTGGAGCAACGAACTGATGGAAGGAAAGCTTCGGCGCACCCCTACCTGGCGTGCCAAATGTCGGATGTGGGGTTCCGGCAAACCCTTAAGGTTCGAACACTGGGGTGCGCGCGAAGTCTTTCCCTCCTACCGATCTACGCCCTAGCTCGCTAAGATCTCGCGAACGAACTTTGTGAACTCGCAACACAGAAAGACACAAGATGAGAGAGTGATCTAAGATGGTGGATTGCCTCTTGGGATGATGATGAACAATACAAGGGGAAGAACAGCCTCCTGAGGTTGAGGTGTTCTTGTGCGTGGCTAGCTTCTGCGGGTGAGAGAGTGATCTAAGATGTCGTCCTCTCGTCCTTGCCCCCTTTTCTATGGTGGTGGCTAGCCCTACTTATAGAGGCCCTGGTCCTCTTCCCAAATATTGAGCGGGAAGGGAGCCAACAACAGTGGGCTAATTTGAAGGGGGACAGCTAGTACATGCCATCCTGACAAAGGTGATCTGTGCCTGCGAAAGGCTCTGGTGGTGACGCCGTCTTGGGCCCCACGATGACCTCCGTCCTGCCGTCCTTCTGGTCTTGGTCTTGTTGCACCAAAATGGCAACCTTTGCCTGATGCCTTGGTACTCCTCGCCTGCGCTAGTTTCCTTAGCATCAAAGAGGAAACAAGGACGCTGCATGCACTGGCGCCCGCCTGGTGTCGATCGTCATGGCTCACGTCACGAGAGCCTCGTGAGGTTCGCCTCGCCTTGATATCTCCGCTCCTTGTGAGCCTGCCTGACTAGGCCGCTCCAGAGAAGGTCTCGTGTCGTCCGCCTCGCGAGGCTCGGCCCATCGCGAGGGTCTTGGGTGCCTTGTTGGTGAAGATGGGCCATACGACCTGCTGGCTCAGCCACGCAGCGGGCCGCAGGCAGGCAAGTCTGGGGACCCCCGTTCCCAGGACGCCGACAGTCTGTCTCTGTATCATTTCTATCTGCGCAATCAAAAGCACACACCTCAATTTTAGTAGAACTGCTCAAAATGAGATGGCTATCCCTCGTTGTCGTCGTCTAACCACCCGTCTTCTAGGTATTCCTGCATTGGTAGTTACTAGGTAGAATGACCAACGCAATATAAAAGAAGTTGATTTGTACGTTTTACTTCCTGATTGCAGTGCAGGGACGAGCGAAAACAACTGCATCCTAGTCCGCAATGCACTTTCTACCAGTTCATCCATGGACCGAGGACTAGCTGGCACGGATGCATGACGGTTTTTTGGACAGGTGCACGGACTAGAGGCATTGTGGTCTGGTTATTTCTACAAATAGCGGTGCTTAAATTTAGTGGAATGCACAAGAATTTCAGCTGGTTAGTACACTACATGGTTCAGTTCAGCATTCCAGCTGAGAACACAACTATAATTGGTTATTCTGGAATGAGAGAACCTAACCCTGGATGGTGGCAACAAGAAAAAACTAGAGTGAACTCCAGGAAATTTAAGCCTGCCGGGAGGCTCTTTGCTCAGAGAAGCCTTGCTTGTTTTTACCTGATTTGTAAACCTTCTCACAACTTTGTCTTTTGTTGTGAACTAGTATATGTTTGTTATGTTCTATGAATCATTGAGATGTATAAAATTGCTTAACTTATGCTTTTCAAGTTTTTTATGAAGCCGAGTTTAATGTGAGTGTTCCACATGAACGCTGGACTAGCGTGTGAACGTTTCGAATTTGTATTGTGGCCTCAGTTAATTGCATGAACCACTGTAACAAGATACATGGTTGCTTATATGTCAGACAGCAGATTGTTGATTGTTGATTGTCAGCTAAGCCAATGTGCCATGTTTTGCACAACTACTTACAAGTGGGGTAGCACCAACAGTGTTTACAAGTACTTATGTATACGTCGGCGCACAGTTCTCAAACGAGTACTCTATTTCATCAAGACACACACTGCTCGTATGATAAAACTAGTGAGGACGCATCTATTTCGGCAACAATTATGATGATTCACGGGCACACAAAAGTAGCAGCAGTTCCCATAGACGGATTCAAATAGTGTACTAGCCCCAGAGGGCTCGATAACAGGCAAGGTTTGGATAACTAGACAGAATCCAAACTACTATTAAACACTAGCTGGGGGCAAGTATTTCATGCCTCGATCTAATTTGGGATGGACACAAGACGGACCTTGCCATGAACATCATCGAGGACGTCCGGCAGCAGCTCAATCCTGTGAACCTTCATGAAGAAAACCTTGTGGCCTTGCCACTCATAAACTTGTTTGTGGAGGCATGCCACGTCATCTTCCTGCGTAAGCTTGACAAAAACAGTATGCCTCACAAACGAAGGAGTAGCTTTGAACTTCTTGTGCTTCAGTACACCCTAGACAACACGCCTAACAACAGTGAGGCTGGAATACAACTCTTCATTGGTATAAGCGCAAATGGCTTCCAGGATCCAACAGCCTAAAAACTCTGTTTTCCCAGTGCATATATTCAGGTCATCCGCCTCATAGCGAGTGACATGTACAAACAAACAATCCTTGTCTGCATCAAGGCTCTACTTGAAACAGAAACAAATTCTGAATTACTTTCCAGTATAAGAAACACAAGTTATTTAAACCACTATGTATAGCATGGCATCGAACCTAATAAAATTTTGCATTATTCATCACCACATACTTAGATGAAAAACCACAATCGAGATCGGCAAAGAAGAAAATCACCTTGGGCAGCTCAGCGGGGGGGGGGGACACATCCTCGAAGGGGGAAAACTGCTCCTGCAGTGCCACGGGGGCTGTAACCTCAAACGGGGCGTTGACCATCTCAGTAGTGGTCGTGAGGGTATCTGGGGTTGGCTCAGTGGCTGCCTCCATCTTCTTGGAGCTCTCTGTCTCGTGGGGATCAGCCTCCCACGTCTACTCCAATATCGGCAAATCTTTGTTTGGTTCTCCTTGGTCCATCATGAAACTGACGAATACTAGGAGACCACTGAAAGGAAAACACAATCGCAATGACAATGAAACAAAGAAGAGAGTGAGGATCGGTTACTACTTTGCAAAAGTTCTTTTTTTTCTCTGAAGGAAAATATACCAACATCACGGATCCGCTTACCTTCCCTTCGTTGGGAGAGAAGAACAGTGGCAGATGCGAGCGTTGCCTTTCTTGAAGACGGTGAGGGAGAAGGGGATTCGGCGAAGAGTGAAATGATGGTTGCTTCGTCCGTCAAACTTAGACTGCGGGGAGGTGGGGTTTTGTGATATGATGGCTCGTTATTGCCGCGGAACGACCGGGGTGACTCTCCGCCTGCATACTGCCTTCTAATTTGGTGGATGGCATTTGGGCCTGCGTGCTGCATGGCCCGCATGTCGGTGAACAAAAGTATAACGACATTTAGGAGAGGGAGGCATTTCGATGACCTAGGAGGAGCCAGAAGCGGTATTGTATCCATTGTACTAGTAGTAATTGTTTTTCTGGGTAGCTGTAGGGTGTCTCCACTGTACTAGTAGTAATTATTTCTCTGGGCCCAAGAAAAAACAGCCCATCCACCCTAGTAAATATTAAAATCAATTCAAAAGTCCATATATTTACTGAATGAGAGGCGCTACCCACACCCAGCACACCGCCCCCCCAAAAAACCTGGGTGTTCTTCTTCCTCCTCGCTCCCACCCACCTCGTCAGCTCGCTCCACTCGTACCCCAAATTCCTCACCTCACTCCTACAGAAAACCCCAGCTCCCCTTCTTCCTTACTACTACAGGAAAAACCCCAGCTCCCCTTCTTCTTCACTCACACTACAACTAGGATCGTCATTCGTTACTCTGCTCAAATCCGTGAGCGCGATGCGACGCCCTCGAGGAAAATGGAGTCAGCTGACCCCCAGCGCCAAGAAGATGAGGCTCCTGCCAGCGGTGATGCCTATTGTACATCTCGCACCCCGCAGCGCGGGGAGAAGCGGCAACCCCGCCCCCATCAAATCCCAGGAACCCGTAGAATCTCGGGTGGAGCGCATCAGCAATCTCCCGGACGCTGTCCTTGGGGAGATCATCTCGCTTCTTCCTACCAAGGATTGTTGCCGCACCCAACTCCTCTCAATTCGGTGGCGCACCGTGCCCTTTAATCTCAACTATCGTCAGCTACCTGTCTTCAATGATTTTGAAATACCCAGAGCCATCATCTCCTCCCACCAGGGCTCCATTCAAAGCTTGTGCATCCCGGCATGCTACCTGAGCAAGCATACCATGCCCTGCATGGTGGACGCCTGGCTGAAATCCCCTGAATTCATAGAACTACAACTTCTTGAGTTCTACTATTCCTGTGGAGAACACCTACCAGATACCGAACGACATCTACCTGTGCCCTCAGCACCGATGTCCATCTCGTGGTTTTCCTCCTCTCTCCACACCGCCACCTTTGCACTGTGTGACCTACCAGACAATCTGGTACTAAACCTTCGACTCCCATTTCTGAAGAAACTTTCACTTGTGCGGGTTCGTATATCGGAGGCCTCATTGCACAACATCATCCACTCCAGTTGCCCTGCCCTGGAGTGCTTGGTGCTTGTTTTCACAGTTAGAATTGGTTGTCTCCAAATAAAGTCGCCTAACCTTGTGAGAATTGGAATTTGTTTTGACGGAAGGCAGCTCATCATCCAAGATTCCCCTTCACTTCAAAGGTTGATCATTGATTCTAGTTATTCACCGTTGCAAATAACAGTCCTCTCTGCGCCTAAACTGGAGACCTTGGGTGTAATACATGATCTCTGTGCTCATTTCAATATGGTGTTTGGCTCCACAGTTCTTCAGGTACTTTACATTATCATCTACACTTGTAACCATAAGCTGCATTTTAAATTTCTACGCATAAGTTATATGTTATCTTGGAGTACACATTTTGTACTAATATTATGTTCCATGCTCAATGAAGAGTTTCTCCATGGATGGCATGTCAATGGTGCTGGATTCTGTCAAGATCTTATATATCCAAATGAATAGTTTTGATCTGAACAAGATTATTGGCTTGCTGCAATGCTTTCCATGTCTGGAGAAGTTGTATATAAAGGTGATAATTTCACGCACATTGGAAGCCCGCATATAGTGTACTAGAATTAACCGTTTAGCTGTCGCTCTTTCGACACTCCTTTTTTTAGACCTTAACTATTTTCAATCTTCATGTCTATTTAGGCAATAGGACGGGGTAAGAAAGTTATAACCAAACGGTGGATGCGTAAGCATTGGGATTTTCTCACTTCTCATGAGATTCGATTGAAGACAATAACGCTAGAACAATATGTAGCCAACTGTGCAAACACTAGATTTGTCACATTCTTCCTGCTGAATGCGAGGTTACTATTGTCCATTAGGCTTAAGTTTATCAGCAGCATGGTTTTGACGGATGGGTATGTGGAAGAGCAAAAAAGGAGTTTTAGGTGGGCAAAAGATCTTCTAAACGTGTTGGGCTTCTATTTACACCATATTGTGGTCATAATCCAATAAATTTTACGACCCAGGATGTTCATTCTATGGACCTGACCGAACAATTTGACTGTGACTGCCAAAAACAGTGCTGGAGTTAGATGTTTTTGCCCTTTTCAACCTGGGTTTTTTTGTAAACCTGATGAACAATTAACCCTCGTGCTTTTGTACAGTTTGTAAGCTGGAGTTAGATCTTCTTGCCCTTTTCAACTCGGTTGTGACTGTCATATTTTCTTTGAAGCAAGGCAAATGGCTTGCCAGTCGTTTAATTTAGAGTGAAATATTGTAACAACTAACAAATCCCAACCAAGGGAAATAACATCACTCTCGTCGGTTGCTTGAGCTCACTGTGCATTACAGAAGCCAAGTGATTATCCCCCACCAGCACCCACAAACTTATTTCCAACTAGCACATCAAATGGGCTGTAAATTTTCATAGGAAGGGCTGCATGACCATGACAGATTTCGATTCTGACATTTGGGACCCACGAGGAAATAGCCTATCCAAGGTGGTGTCAACTTACTAGCCAGTCAACAAATGATTCTGCCTACCGGCCGTTAGATTGACATCCAACATTTGTCGTGTATCTTCTATCTCTTGTCTTCTTCTTCCTCCAGCCACCCAAACCAAACCACCCCGTCGGCTCCGCCTGCTCCCACCTCCCATGACTGGCTGTGCCTCCGCCGCCCTACCGTACGTACCCTCCAATGTTGGCCAGTCCCTCCCTCTATTTCCCCACACGTCTTGTTATTCTCCGGCGACGTCAGCCCCAACACGCACCCGCACCCGAACCAATCAACCCTCGTACTCCCCTCCGCCTGCGACTGGACCGGCGCATCTTCCACGGCTCCTGTTCGTTCCGTCCGAGGCCTCGCCATCATCCTCCGCCTTGCGGCCTTGGTTCGCTCGCCGTGCGCGGTGCACTGCCCTCTTGCGTTGTCAACATCGTCAACAACCGAGAGGAACAAGGAGATGATTGTACGTGGAGAGGATGACAGTAGAGACCCACCAGCATCATGGCAGTACGCAAGCAAGTGCCTCTATATTACAAGCCCAAAAATATGGTTCCTCCTAATGGTTGGACATCTGGGGCTCACGCCATTGTTTACGTAGTCAATAAACGAGAGAATTACACTACAAGCGGCTGACAACAGGGACCCAGCAGGTCGGGTAGTTTTTTTTTTGAGGAACAAGCAGTTGTTATTTATACTAGTTTTAGCGACGGATCGGGGTAACAACGGGGTTGTGCGGGGGCTGTGGCCCGTCTAGCCAGGGTTTAATCTATGTTTACCACATCATGAGCCCAGTTGTGTTTTTTCTTGCTGAAAATGGCTAGCCCAGTTCTATTTGTTTTTAAAGAAATACCCAAACGAGGCCTACTTGCTTTATCAGCCCTGCTGGGCTGCAAATCTTTCAAGACGAGGAGAGTTTCATTCGGTTTGCCCAAAAATGGGTTGTACATTTTTAAAACACATCAAACTAGGAATTAGTTTCAATTTTTTTCATTACAAGATTTTAAATTCCATTGATTTTCATGCGTGGACAATTATTTGGATTTTATATTCGTACAAATTATTTTTCAAAATAGTTTGAATGTGAATCGATATTTCAGGATTAAAAACAGTTGACCGCGCCGAAATATGCAAAAAAATCATATACTTTTTAACCGTGGCCACAATATGGGGTGTAATGCTAACAAAAAGAAGATGGGCTCCAAAAAAATTCTTAAGAATTAGCAAATGGGCTGTACATTATTAGAAATAATGCACACGAGAGCACTGACTGTTGGATTTACATCCAACGACTGTCGTGCCTCTTCAATCTCTGATTTTCCTGCTCCAGCCGATCAAACAAGCGCCGGCGGGACTGCCTGCTCCCTCCTCCCGCGGACGGCTATGCTGCCGCACAGGCCTCACCGCCCCACCCTACTTCCATCGCTGGCCTAGCCATCCCTCTACTCACCCACACCTGTTGTTATTCTCTGGCGACGGCAGATGAACCAGTAAACCCTCGTACAGTCATACTCCCCTCTGCATGGGAAACAACTGCCGAGTCTTCCCTGCCTCCGTGCCATTCCCTTCCTAGGCCTCGCCATCGTCCACCGCCCTGGTGCTCTCGGCGTGGCCTGGTCAGCGTGTTCAATGAACGACATCCATCGGAAGTGGACTGTACATGGAAAGGCTGACAGCTGGGTCCACGGCCACACGCAAGGAAATACCTCCTTATTACGCGCAAAATAATGATTCCTACACCTGACAGCTAGGACCCACGAGAAGGGCTTCTGTATTTCGCGGAAAAAATGTTCCCCCCGCTGACAGGTCGAACCCACCAGCTATATCTTAGCACGCAAGGAAGTGCCTCCTTATGACGCACAAAAAAATGAATACCCCCCTGCTAGCTGGGACCCACCATAGTGGGTGGCTGACTTGTGGGCCTACTAAGTTGACGGGGACAGAGGGCTTTGTCAACTAGTCAATATGAACGATTCTAGCTCCAGTACCTATACGATGTCCATCCAACGGCCATAGTGCTTCTTCAACCTCTGGTCCTCTTGCTCCAGCCGCCCAAAGCAGCGCCGGTCGTGCCGCCTGCTCCTGCCTCCCGTGGCCGGTTGTGCTGCCGCGGAAGCCTCACGGCCCCCATACTACTCCCACCGCTGGCCAGGCCATCCCTCCACTCACCCACACCCACTGTTATTCTACGGCGACGGCAGCCTCACACCGCAGCCGAACCAGCGAACCCTCATACTCCTCTCCGCGTGGGCATCCACTTCCGCGTCTTCCCCGGCTCCGTGTCGTCCCCTTCCTAGGCCTCGCCGCCATCCACCGCCTTGGTGCTCTCGGCGTGGCGTGGTCAATGTGGTAGACGACCGACTTCCATCGAAAGAGTACTGTACGTGGAGAGGCTAACAGCTGGGTCCACGGCCACAGCCCAGTTTTTTGTGATTGGCCAAGTAAGTCGCTTTGTCAGTCCTGTCGGGCTGCAAATCTTTCAAGACGAGGAGAGCTTCATTCGGCTGGCCGAGAAAATGGCCTATCAGTAATGAGAAATGGGTTGTACATTTTTAAAACACATTAAACCGGCAATTAGTTTCAAATTTCTTTTTTTCATTTCAAGATTTTAAATTGCATTGTTTTTTATGTGTCGACAATTTGTTGGATTTCATATTGATATACATTTACTTTTAAAATTAGTTTGAATGTGACTTGAAATTTCGGGATTAAAAACAGTTCGAACCGCACCAAAATATGCAAAGTTTCGTATAATTTTTTAACCGTGGCCACAATATGGGCTGTAATGCTAACAAAAATAATATGGGCTCCAGAAAAACCTTAAGAATTAGCAAATGGGCTGTAAATTATTAGAAATAATGGCAGATGGGTTGTATGTTGTTTTCCACAGATTTGAGGCTTTCCTAAAAGAAGGTTGACACACAAGCAGTGGTTGTTGGATTTCCATCCAACGGCCGTCGTGCTTCTTCAATCTCTGCTCTTCCTGCTCCAGCCGCTCAAACAAGCGCCGGTGGGACTGCCTGCTCCCTCCTCCCCGCGGCCGGTTGTGCTGCCGCGCAGGCCTCACCGCCCCACCGTACTCCCATCGCTGGCCTAACCATCCCAATACTCACCCACACCTGTTGTTATTCTGCGGCGACGGCAGACGAACCAGTAAACCCTCGTACAGTCGTACTCCCCTCCGCGTGGGAAACAACTGCCGAGTCTTCCCTGCCTCTGTGTCGTTCCCTTCCTAGGCCTCGCCGTCGCCCACCGCGCTGGTGCTCTCGGCGCGGCCTAGTAAACGTGGTCAATGACCGACATGCATCTGAAGTGGACTGTATGTGGAGAGGCTGACAGCTGGGTTCACGGCCGCGCGCAAGGAAATGCCTCCTTATTACGTGCAAAATAATGATTCCTCCACCTGACATCTGGGACCCACCGTAAGGGCCTCTGTATTTCGCGAAAAAAATGCATCTAGAGTATTAAGTTAAAAACAGAGTAACGCCTTAAGCAAGATGACATGATGTAGAGGCATAGTTTCATGCAATATGATAAAAAAACCATCTTGTTATCCTCGATGGCAACGATACAATACGTGCCTTGCTGCCCCTTCTGTCACTGGGAAAGGACACCGCAAGATCGAACCCAAAGCTAAGCACTTCTTCCATGGCAAGAACAACCAATCTAGTAGGCCAAACCAAACTGATAATTCAAAGAGACTTGCAAAGATAACCAATCATACATAAAAGAATTCAGAGAAGATTCAAATATTATTCATAGATAGACTTGATCATAAACCCACAATTCATCGTCTCAACAAACACACCGCAAAAAGAAGATTACATCGAATAGATCTCCAGAGAGAGGGGGAGAACATTGTATTGAGATCCAAAAAGAGAGAAGAAGCCATCTAGCTACTAGCTATGGACCCGTAGGTCTGAAGTAAACTACTCACACTTCATTGGAGGGGCTTGGATGATGATGTAGAAGCCCTCCGTGATCGATGCCTCCTCCGGCGGAGCTCCGGAATAGGCCCCAAGATGGGATCTCGTGGATACAGAAAGTTGCAGCGGTGGAATTAGGTTTTTGGCTCCGTTCCCGATCGTTTGGGGGTACGTGGATATATATAGGAGGAAGAAGTACGTCGGTGGAGCTTCGAGGGGCCCACGAGGCAAGGGGCTGGGGGGGCGCTCCCCTACCCTCGTGACTACCTTGTGGCTTTCTTGACGGAGGGTCCAATTCTCCTGGATCTTATCTGATGAGAAAATCACGTTTCCGAAGGTTTCATTCCGTTTGGACTCGGTTTGATATTCCTTTTCTTCGAAACCCTAAATAGGCAAAAAACAGCAATTTGGGCTGGGCCTCCGGTTAATAGGTTAGTCCCGAAAATAATATAAAAGTGGATAATAAATCCCAATAATGTCTAAAACAGTAGATAATATAGCATGGAGCAATCAAAAATTATAGATACGTTGGAGACGTGTCACCGGCCTTGGTATGGAATATGTGGCATCTTTGGTCTTCTTCTTGTTGATGTTGAAGAGTCAAGACCTTGGAGACAACGAGAGCGGGACTTGAATCACTGTCACAAAAGACTTGAGTCTCTTCCTCTTCGGTCACGTGTCGGTACATTGCCACTTGCTCAAGGGCTTTCATCTCCTCATCACTCATGGAGTCGTATGTACCATCGTCGTGGAGGATCATGTTTTGCTTGTTGGTACACTCAAAGGACTTGTGTCCTCGATCGCCGCATGTGAAGCATTTGGAAGAACTTGTCTTAACAGTCTCATCGGTTGGGGTATATGATGATGAAGCTCTCGCTTGAAGTTTCTTGTACGAGGAGGATGACTCGGGGTAGTCAAAGATGTTGGAGTCGTTGAAGGTTGGGTGTTGGAGAAGTCGTAGGACTTGGATGAGAACTTGGCATACTTGAAATCGTCTTGCACTTGATGTTCCGCTTTTGTAGCTTGATGCATGAGCTCGATGAGGTTAGAGTATGGTTGGAAGTCGGCGATCTTCTTGATAGGATGGTTGAGTCCATTCAAGAAACGTGACATAGTTTGCTCATCATCTTCCGTGACGTTGGCTCTTATCTTGGCAATCTCCATCTCCTTGTAGTACTCTTCAACGCTCTTGGTTCCTTGCTTGAGTAGTTGGAGTTTCTTGAAGAGGTCCCGGTTGTAGTAGGTAGGCACGAAGCATGCTCTCATGACATCCTTCATTTGCGCCCAAGTAGTGATGGGTGGTTCCCCTCTTGCCTCTCGGCGCTCGATAACTTGTTCCCACCAAATGAAGACATAGTCTTGGAACTCAAGGGATGCCATTGCGATCTTCTTCTCTTCTTCATAGTTGTGCAAACGGAAGATTTTGTCAACCTTCAATGTGCATGAAATATACTCTTCGGGGTCGTTGCTTCCGTTAAACTTGGGCATGGTGAACTTGAGCTTGCCGTAGCGTTGTTCTTCGTTGTGTTGGGGTCGGGGATGATGACGCCCGTGTTGTAGGTGATTGTCAAGCTCGTGTTGCTCTTGGTGAGAAGGGTTGTCAACCTCATGTTGCTCTTGTCATGGAGGATTTCCATTGTCGTCATGCTCTTGATGAACTTGATGTTGTTGGCGAGACTGTGGAGGAGCTTGTCGAGCTCGAGGAGGAACTTGACGATGCATGCAAGCTTGAAATCTTCGTTCTTGAACTTCTTCACGAAGTGCTTCTTCATGTTCATGAGCTTGTCGGCCTCGGTTGGCTACGGCTCGACTTAAATCTTGGAGGGCTTGTTGCGCCTCAAGTGCTTGAGCTTCACGGAGTTGTTGTTCTTGCTGTTGTGCCTCGGCATCTTGTGCATCTTGGTGTAGATGCGCGTGCTATTCCTCTTCATGTTGGCGTTGTCATTTCCGTTCTCGTGCTAGCACAAAAGCCTCTTGGGTTTGACATTGTCGGCGCTCTTGAGAGTCGGTGTCGCGTAGAGGATTGAGGCTTGCTTGACGATCATTGCGCGTGGCACGGCGTAAAGTGTTCGATGTCGGTGTACTTGAGCCGGAGAGGGTGAAGTCGGAGTGTCGACTTGAACGGATCCTTCTTGAAGAGGATGAAGTGGAAGAAGACCGGTTGAGCAAAGCACGAATCTCGTCCATCCTTGCGTCATTCTCTTGCTTGTGATCGTCGATCTTGTGGTCGAAGTAGTCCCTTGTACTTTTCTCGGAGAGTCGCAAGTTGGCGGCGAGGTTGTCGATGTGTTCGCTCATTGCTTGTTGCTCTTGATGCAAAGCATGTTGTGCACCAAAGTGGTGGCTCTTGGTGACGTAGGAGTTCATGTTATCATTGTGCTCAATGAAGAGTGGGTTGGTAGAAGTACTTGGCCTATCCATCATTTCAAGATAAAAAATCTGAGTGGTAGAAAGAGAAGATCGAATACCAATGTACCTTGACCGAAGTTGAAAGTGGATCAATGATCACTCCAATGTGAACAAGGAAATAGCACAATTGGTATCAATTCTTGTCGGTTTCTCATGCCTACACAAGTAAAATCTTATGGTGGAGCTTGGTTAGGATGGTGGCACAAAATTTAATGCAATTGTAAGTGAGCTTCAATAATGTTGGAAAAGATTCGCAAGATTGCAATGTAACAAGTAGACCAAGCAATGTAATGTACACGGAAACACACACACACAAAGAGATAACTGGGGTTGGGAAACCAAGGATGAGCCAAAATGTGGAATCCACAAAAATGCTCTTGTTGCACAACACAAGAGAGACGCTAGCACGATTGCACAATAGGCGGATACAAGACTTGTGCACAACCTACAAAGCAAAAATGCAACATCTTCTATCCCAAGTATGTTCTATGCAAGGTGTTTCGATGATATGATCCAAGATGATCTAATATAACAATCTTAATGTTGTATGATGCTATGGTTCTTGCTTAAAAGCTCTTTGCTTATCTTTCCTTTTTGCTTAAAATCTTGTTTGGCTCTTTGATGTTTGAGCTCTTTTCTCATGCAATGCTTGACGAACCAAGATAGCAATTGTGTATGCGATGACAACCTTGTGACACAAGAGATGATACCAAGAGATGCAATAATGATGTATGTATGCTATGGGAAGGATGATCACTAATGTGCACAAGTTTCGTTGTCGGCAATACTCAATGGCTAGTCTCGATGGGTAAGCAACGCAAAGGAGTAAGGCTATGATGGCTATCACTGTAACGGCAAGAGTGATATGTCCAATACCAAGATGAGGTTACCGTTCTTGCTTCAGGTATGGTGTCAAAATGGTGGACCGAATACCAAGATGTAGTCAAGGTGGTCGTTGTTGATGACGCGTCCGTGGCGAAGATGAGCGGCAGTGGTGTTGATGTCAAACCGTACCTAAATAGCTGAAACACGAAAGGATACGGAACTGCAACTCAAATTCTCAAAGCTCGAAGTGGCAACACGTGTCAGAGTGCGAAACGGGTAAGGAATGGTGATGGTATATGGGTGGTAGGAGTGCGTATGCGGAAATGTGGGGCGGTGGTGGTGACTAAACTGAAAAAAATTAGTTTCGTCAGTGTTGGTCGGACGTCCGCTCTGGACCGGTCGTCCGGTCGTCGGACGTCCGCTGGCGGTCAGACGTCCGGTGCCTGGGCGAATCTCTGGCACGGGATGAACTGCTAGGGTTCGTGGTGGAGATGTGGAAATTTGCCGAATCCGGAGGATTTTGTGGATGGAAAGGGTGGAGACAAGGGGGAAAAGCTAGATCCACTCAAAACAAAGCAAATCCACAGATCAAATCCAAAAAAAATCAACACACCAACAAATCACAAAAAACAAATTGGGGCTATTTTTGTGGGGAATTTTCGAATTTGGGACAAAAACAACAAAAATCAAGCTAGAAAACAAAGAGGGGAGGCTCCGAAATCGTGATCAATGTGGCTCATGATACCAAGATGATGTAGGGTAGGAACCCTAATTGCCCGATCTTCCACGAAAGGAGCGGATCCCACGAAGAACACGAGGAACACGAGGGGGGAAACGAGGGAAAACACAAGGGGAAACACGAGAGGAAACACTAAACCAACACGAATAGGTCACACATGTGCTAGATCCTCGAGTACATAGGAAAAGATACACGATCCACGGACAACTAAGGACGATACAAGGGTAGCCGGTCTTCTCCGTGAGGAGGTCTTGAGTTCTTCCCTAAAAGGGGTCTTGAATCCGCTTGGGGGATCTTCTCCGGTGGAGGCTCGAATCTCCGAGGAGAAGGTATCCAAGTGGATGAGCAAAGCTCTCTCACAAAATATGATCTAATCCTTTGCTAACCCTAGAAAGGAGGAGGGAGAGGTCTATATATAGTCTTAGTGTAAAAGGGGGAAAAAGGGGGTACATGGGCTGCGGCCCAACACATGGCAGCGCACAGGCGCCGGACGTCCGGGAGTCACCGGTCGTCCGGAGGCTCGCAAGGGTCCGGATGTCCGGTGCCTGTCGGACGTCCATAAGTTCGGCTCGGGTGGGCTTCTGTCGGACGTCCGGTCGGGGTCCGACGTCCGGGTGTCAGTCGTTTGTTGGACTCCGGAAATCCGTAGATTTGGCTTGGGTGCGGTGGCGTCGGTCGTCCGGAGAGGGCCGGACGTCCGGAGCCTGGAGATCATCGGACATCCGGTCCTGGCCGGTCGTCCGGAGCCTGTAGCTTCTTCTTCTCCGTCTTCATGTCCATCTTCCTCTTCTTCTTCTCCTTGCTCCTTAGCTTCTCCATGGTACCTGAGTATGCACGATGTGTCCGTATGAGGTAGTAGCCATGTCTCATGTGCATTGAAGTGGAAATGTGAGAGGAGTGATGTCACCTCAGTTTCGAGAGCTCTTGCACGTGCTCGTGTCATGGGTCCAAGAGGTGTCATAGGAGATGTAGGTGGGTCCATGGGGATGTCCTTGGGATGCTCCGCATCATACATGAACAACAAGAGGAACAAAGATATAAGGTAGAATTCATCCCAAATCCAAAGGAGATGAGGTCTTGATGATCTAGATAGATCCTTCCCTAGATGGGGTCTTGAATCCACTAGGGATCTTCTCCAAAGGAGGCTTTGAACTCCAATGGAGTGTCTTTCTCTATCTCAAGAGGAGTCCCACAAGGGGAGGTACATGAGCTAAGCTCTAATGTGTAGTTCTAATATTAGCTAACCCTAATTCTGAGCTAGGGAACGTCTACTTATAGTCTAGGGAAGATTTGGGGAGAAACAAGGGTATATGGGTCATTTGGCCCTGAATGCACGCAGGCATCGCCGGAGGGGTCCGGGCACCCGGGGGTCGCTGGAATGAGGAGGCCGGGCACCTGGGGTAGCGCCAGGTGAGGGGCCGGGCACCCGGGGGTGCAGGCATCCGGTGGTGAGATCCCGGGCACCCGGGATGGTCAGGGGCCGCGCCCTTTGGGGTCCGGGGGTCCAGGTACCTGGGATGGTCCGAGGCCTCCGATGCTCTGCGTCTTGGGGTCCCTCTTCCTCCTCCTTCTCACTTCTTGGATGGTGTAGATGTTCTCTTGCGCTTGAACTCCTCCTCATCATCGATGAAGCCCCAGTAATACCTATGCATGGAGGGATGTCAAGTAGTATACCATCCTCGAAGGAGTCAAGTGAACATGTGTAAAGGAGATTATTAACCTTTATGTATATGAAGTAGATGTCGCACGTGTCACTTGTTGAATGGACTCTTGACATGGTGATGTTCGTAGGATGCTCCGCATCAACTGCATATGGTCGCATGGTCAGAAGAAAGTGCTCAACGACCAATATTTCGGTACTGAGGGAGTATACAGTACTAAAATGCTTTTATTAACCAATTACTTCTACGGCTTTTTCTTAAGGACTATACTCATTCGGGGGAAACTTTAATTAGGACTTTGTCTTTTGTATTCTTAGACCCTGGTAGATTGTAGACAAAAGGAGAAATGCTTTTATTAAGCAATTACTAAAATGCTTTTATTATCCATGTATTCTTTTGTAATCACATATCACTTTCTAACTTTCCATGTAATTGAGTTAGAATGTGATATGTGATTACAACAGTCCTACAAATGATGCCAACTACTCTGGTTACATCGATTGCTAAATCTCACATGTCATCCTTCTCTTGGAAGCTCCTTGCACTGTTGTATATTTTTTGATACTGAATAACCTTCCTATTTTTGTTGCAGGAGATTCCGAAAGACACATCAGTCCTCACCACCACCAACAGATGATGATGATGCACAAGTGCATGGTCCATATGAAGATCCTGCCTTGCTTATGGGACGCATACCAAACTCGATGTCGCCTTGCTTATGGGATGGACTAAATGTAATTAGCTATTGTAATATTATGACCATGCTGAACTCGATGATGACTTGCTTCTGGTACAAGACTGAATGTTTCTTTTTCTCTTGAACCTGAAAATCAATTGTTCTCTTGAATAAATGTGTGCTAAACTTTCCTTCCTACCTATACAACATGTGTTTGATCTTTATTCGCTTGGACAAGTCATTTAGACCGGCACCCTCACGCCAAGGCGCGATCCCAACCTAGTTAGACTTACTACGAGGGGATCATAGTACATACCACATTGGTCATACCGATTCGTTTGACCGATCAAAGAGGTAAGGTGCTTGACTAGGGAAACACGCCTATCTGTTTGGCATGATCCCCGCCAACAATATCGCAAGGCACCTTACTATGAGCAAACATGTGCCTATCAAATTAGCGTGTTAGGGCATCATCAAGGCGGACCAATAAACCTACCGCAACCGTCCAAACCGTGAAAGCCATCCAATATCGACCTGTATCGGTCCGCGGGACGGTCCAGGCACGATTTCTCCTGCAAACTAGAGACAAAAGTGGGGGAGGTTTGTGGGAGTTTGGACCGATCCCAAGCCTGTTTCTGACCGCCCTGGCCTAGCGGACGCGACCTCTCACTGCCTCACCACTGAAGCGGCGCACCAACCGACGGCGCCGCCCGCTGCACTCCTCCTCGCCACATTTATATGTCTCTATTAAACCCATGTGGAAGCCAAGAAACCTACTCCGGTCACACGTCCGCTCATGAGCGGGCCGGCGTGAGCGGGCCGGCATTAAACACAATGCCAACCGAGCTCCTCCCGCCTGCCCTCTATTTATACGAGGCCAGATGCCGGGCGAGAATTGCACCCCTCCGCCACTCCTATCTCCCCCTTCATCATTTTCTCCACTTTTCCCATGGCTTTCAACAAGCATTTCTCCGGCATACAAGCTGGATGGGTGGCCCACCGAGCCTGCTGTTTACGAGTGAGGCAGCTCGCTACTCCACCTCCCGCGCCTGACCTGAAGGAAATATGCCCTAGAGGCAATAATAAAGTTGTTATTTATATTTCCTTATATCATGATAAATCTTTATTATTCATGCTATAAATGTATTAACCGGAAACTTAGTACATGTGTGAATACATAGACAAAACAGAGTGTCCCTAGTATGCCTCTAATTGACTAGCTCGTTAATCAAAGATGGTTAAGTTTCCTGACCATGGACATGTGTTGTCATTTGATGAACGGGATCACATCATTAGAGAATGATGTGATGGACAAGACCCATCCGGTAGCTTAGCATGATGATCGTTTAGTTTTATTGCTATTGCTTTCCTCATGACTTATACATATTCCTCTAACTATGAGATTATGAAAGTCCCGAATACCAGAGGAACACCTTGTGTGCTATCAAACATCACAACGTAACTGGTTGATTATAAAGATGCTCTACAGGTGTCTCCAAAGGTGTTTATTGATTTGTCATAGACCAAGATTAGGATTTGTCACTCCGTGTATCGGAGAGGTATATCTGGGCCCTCTCGGTAATGCACATCACTATAAGCCTTGCAAGCAATGTGACTAATGAGTTAGTTGCGGGATGATGCATTACAGAATGAGTAAAGAGGCATGCCGGTAATGAGATTGAACTAGGTATGAGGATACCGACGATCGAATCTCGGGCAAGTAACATACCGACGACAAAGGGAATAACGTATGTTGTTATGCGGTTTGATCGATAAAGATCTTCGTAGAATATGTAGGAGCCAATATGAGGATCTAGGTTCCGCTATTGGTTATTGACCGAAGATGTGTCTCGGTCATGTCTACATAGTTCTCGAACCTGTAGGGTCCGCACACTTAACGTTTGATGATGATTTGTATTATGAGTTATGTGTTTTGGTGACCGAAGTTTGTTCGGAGTCCCGGATGAGATCACTAACATGACAACGAGTCTCAAAATGGTCAAGAGGTAAAGATTCATATATTGGAAGCTAGTACTCGGACATCGGAATGGTTCTCGGTGATTCGGGTATTTTTCGGGAGTACCGAGGGGTTACCGAACCCCCGGCGAAGTATTGGGCCAACATGGGCCTAAGGGAGAGAGAGGGAAGCACGTGGGGGGTGGCCGCACGCCCCCCTCCTTGGGAGTCCGAATAGGACAAGGAGGAGGGGGCGGCGCCCCCCTTCCCTTTCCCTCTCCCTCTCCTTCCTATTCCCTCCGGTGGAAGAAAGGAAAAGGGGGGAGAATCCTACTTGGACTAGGAGCCCAAGTAGGACTCTCCCCCATGGCGCGCCCCTCCTGGCCGCCGGCCTCTCTCCTCCCCTCCTTTATATACGTGGCCAGGGGGCACCCCAAAGCACACCAAGATTTCTCTTAGTCGTGTGCGGTTCCCCCCTCCACAGTTTACGCCTTCGGTCATATTATCATAGTGCTTAGGCGAAGCCCTGCGCGGATCATATCACCATCACCGTCACCACGCCGTCATGTTGTCGGAACTCTTCCTCGACCCTCTACTGGATCAAGAGCTCGAGGGACGTCATCGAGCTGAACGTGTGCTAAACATGGAGGTGCCGTACGTTCGGTACTTGGATCGGTTGGATCGTGAAGACGTTCGACTACATCAACCGCGTTAACATAACGCTTCTGCTTTCGGTCTACGAGGGTATGTGGACACACTCTCACCGTCTCATTCCAGGAGTTGAAGCTAATATTTCAAGAAAATGCTCGAGTTGAGAGATATGAGGTCTCCAACAAGTTCTACAGCTGCAAAATGGAGGAGAATAGTTCAGTGAGTGAACACATACTCAGAATGTCTGGGTACCATAACCACTTGGCTCAGCTGGGAGTTAATCTTCCTGATGATAGTGTCATTGACAGAATTCTTCAATCACTGCCACCAAGCTATAAAGGCTTCGTGATGAACTATAATATGCAAGGGATGGAAAAGACAATTCCCGAGCTCTTTGCAATGCTAAAGGGTGCGGAGGTAGAAATCAAGAAGGAGCATCAAGTGTTGATAGTGAACAAGACCACTAGTTTCAACAAAAAGGGCAAAGGTAAGAAGGGGAACTTCAAGAAGAACAGCAAGCAAGTTGATGCTGAAGGGAAGAAGCCCAAGTCTGTACCTAAGCCTAAAATTGAGTGCTTCTACTGCAAAGGGACTGGTTACTGGAAGCGGAACTACCCCAAGTATTTGGCGGATAAGAAGGATGGCAAAGTGAAAGGTACATTTGATATACATGTTATTGATGTGTACCTTACTAATGCTCGTAGTAGCACCTGGGTATTTGATATTGGTTCTGTTGCTCATATTTGCAACTCGAAACAGGGGCTATGGATTAAACGAAGATTGGCTAAGGACGAGGTGACGATGCGCGTGGGAAATGGTTCCAAAGTCGTTGTGATCGTCGTCGGCACGCTACCTCTACATCTATCGCCGGTATTAGTTTTAGACCTAAATAATTGTTATTTGGTGCCAGCATTGAGCATAAACATTATATTTGGATCTTGTTTGATGCGAGATGTTTATTCATTTAAATCAAAGAATAATGGTTGTTCTATTTATATGAGTAATATCTTTTATGGTCATGCACCCTTGATGAGTGGTCTATTTTTGTTGAATCTCGATTGTAGTGATACACATATTCATAATATTGAAGCCAAAATATACAAAGTTAATAATGATGGTACAACTTATTTGTGGCACTGCCGTTTAGGTCATATTGGTGTAAAGCGCATGAAGAAACTCCGTGCTGATGGTCTTTTGGAATCACTTGATTATGAATTACTTGATGCTTGCGAACCATGCCTCATGGGAAAGATGACTAAGACTCCATTCTCCGGAACAATGGAGCGAGCAACTGACTTATTGGAAATAATACATACTGATGTTTGCGGTCCGATGAGTGTTGAGGCTCGCGACGGGTATCATTATTTTCTGACCTTCACACATGATTTGAGCAGATATGGGCATATCTACTTAATGAAACATAAGTCTGGAACATTTGAAAAGTTCAAAGAATTTCAGAGTGAAGTGGAAAATCATCATAACAAGAAATTAAAGCTTCTATGATCTGATCATGGAGGTGAATATTTGAGTTATGAGTTTGGCCTTCATTTGAAACAATGTGGAATAGTTTCGCAACTCACGCCACCTGGAACACCATAGCGTAATGCTGCGTCCGAACATCGTAACCGTACTTTATTAGATATGGTGCGATCTATGATTTACCACTATCGTTTTGGGGTTATGCTTTATAGACGGTTGCATTCACATTGAATAGGGCACCATCTAAATCCGTTGAGACGACACCATATGAATTGTGCTTTGGCAAGAAACCTAAGCTATCATTTCTTAAAGTTTGGGATTGCGATGCTTATGTGAAAAAGCTTCAACCTAATATGCTCGAACCCAAATTGGAGAAATGTGTCTTCATAGGATACCCAAAGGAAACTGTTGGGTACACCCTCTATCATAGATCCGAAGGCAAGATATTCGTTGCTAAGAATAGATCCTTTCTAGAGAAGGAGTTTCTCTCGAAAGAAGTGGGTGGGAGGAAAGTATAACTTGATGAGGTAATTGTACCTTCTCCCTAATTGGAAAGTAGTTCATCACAGAAACCAGTTCCAGTGATTCCTACACCAATTAGTGAGGAAGCTAATGATGATGATCATGAAACTTCATATCAAGTTACTACCAAACCTCATAGGTCAACCAGAGTACGATCCGCACTAGAGTGGTATGGTAATCCTGTTCTAGAGGTCATGTTACTAGACCATGATGAACCTACAAACTATGAGGAAGCGATGATGAGCCCATATTCCGCGGAATGGCTTGAGGCCATGAAATCTGAGATGGGATCCATGTATGAGAACAAAGTGTGGACTTTGGTTGAATTACCGGTGATTAGCAAGCCATAGAGAATAAATGGATCTTCAAGAAGAAGACTGGCGATGACGGTAATGTTACTGTCTACAAAGCTCGACTTGTTGCGAAAGGTTTTCGACAAGTTCAAGGAGTTGACTACGATGAGACCTTCTCACCAGTAGCGATGCTTAAGTCTGTCCGAATCATGTTAGCAATTTCCACATTTTTATGATTATGAAATTTGGCAAATGGATGTCAAAATTTCATTCCTTAATGGATTTCTTAAAGAAGAGTTGTATATGATGCAACCAGAAGGTTTTGTCGATCCTAAAAGTGCTAACAAAGTATGCAAGCTCCAGCGATCCATTTATGGACTGGTGCAAGCCTCTCGGAGTTGGAATATACGTTTTGATAGTGTGATCAAAGCATATGGTTTTATACAGACTTTTGGAGAAGCATGTATTTAAAAGAAAGTGAGTGGGAGCTCTGTAGCATTTCTAATATTATATGTGGATGACATATTGTTGATTGGAAATAATACAGAATTTCTGGATAGCATAAAAGGATACTTGAATAAGAACTTTTCAATGAAAGACCTCGGTGAAGCTGCTTATATATTGGGCATCAAGATCTATAGAGATAGATCAACACGCTTAATTGGACTTTCACAAAGCACATACCTTGATAAAGTTTTGAAGAAGTTCAAAATGGATCAGCCAAAGAAAGGGTTCTTGCCTGCGCTACAAAGTGTGAAGTTGAGTCAGACTCAATGACCGACCACTGCAGAAGATAGAGAGAAAATGAAACTCATTCACTATGCCTCAGCCATAGGTTCTATCATGTATGCAATGCTGTGTACCAGACCTGATGTGTGCCTTGCTATAATTTTAGTAGGGAGGTACCAAAGTAATCCAGGAGTGGATCACTGGACAGCGGTCAAGAACATCCTGAAATGCCTGAAAAGGACTAAGGATATGTTTCTCATTTATGGAGGTGACAAAGAGTTTGTCGTAAATGGTTACGTCGATGCAAGCTTTGGTACTGATCCGGATGACTCTAAGTCACAAACTGGATATGTATTTATATTGAATGGTGGAGCTGTAAGTTGGTGCATTTCCAAGCAGAGCGTCATGGCGGGATCTACGTGTGAAGCGGAGTACATAACTGCTTTGGAAGCAGCAAATGAAGGAGTCTGGATGAAGGAGTTCATATCCGATCAAGGTGTAATACCTAGTGCATCGGGTCCAATTAAAATCTTTTGTGACAATATTGGAGCAATTGCCTTGGCGAAGGAATCCAGATTTCACAAGAGAACCAAAAACATCAAGAGATGCTTCAATTCCATCCACGATCAAGTCAAGGAGGGAGACATAGAGATTTGCAAGATACATATGGATCTGAATGTTGTCGGCCCGTTGACTAAGCCTCTCTCATGAGCAAAACATGATCAGCACCAAGACTCCATGGGTGTTATAATCATTACAATGTAATCTAGATTATTGACTCTAGTGCAAGTGGGAGGCTGAAGGAAATATGCCCAAGAGGCAATAATAAAGTTGTTATTTATATTTCCTTATATCATGATAAATGTTTATTATTCATGCTAGAATTGTATTAACCGGAAACTTAGTACATTTGTGAATACATAGACAAAATAGAGTGTCCCTAGTATGCCTCTCCTTGACTAGCTCGTTAATCAAAGATGGTTAAGTTTCTTGACCATGGACATGTGTTGTCATTTGATGAACTAGATCACATCATTAGAGAATGATGTGATGTACAAGACCCATCTAGTACCTTAGCATAATGATCGTTTAGTTTTATTGCTATTTCTTTCTTCATGACGTATTCATATTCCTCCGACTATGAGATTATGCAACTCCCGAATACCGGCGGAACACCGTGTGTGCTATCAAACGTCACAACATAACTGGGTGATTATAAAGATGCTCTACAGGTGTCTTCGAAGGTGTTTGTTGAGTTGGCATAGATCAAGATTAGGATTTGTCACTCCGTGTATCGGAGAGGTGTCTCTGGGCCCTCTGGGTAATGCACATCACTATAAGCCTTGCAAGCAATGTGACTAATGAGTTAGTTGTGGGATGATGCATTACGGAACGAGTAAAGAGACTTGCCGGTAACGAGATTGAACTAGGTATGAGGATGCCGACGATCAAATCTTGAGCAAGTAACATACCTATGACAAAGGGAATAGCGTATGTTGTTATGCGGTTTGACCGATAAAGATCTTCGTAGAATATGTAGGAGCCAATATGAGCATCTACATAGTTCTCGAACCCGTAGGGTCCGCACACTTAACGTTCGATGACGATTTGTATTATGAGTTATGTGTTTTGGTGACCGAAGTTTGTTCGGAGTCCCGGATGAGATCACTAACATGATGACAAGTCTCGAAATGGTTGAGAGGTAAAGATTCATATATTGGATGGTAGTATTAGGACATCGAAATGGTTCCGAGTGATTCAGATATTTTTTCGGAGTACCGA
This sequence comes from Triticum dicoccoides, assembly GCF_002162155.2. Lineage (NCBI taxonomy): Eukaryota > Viridiplantae > Streptophyta > Magnoliopsida > Poales > Poaceae > Triticum > Triticum dicoccoides. The sequence continues at coordinate 383,028,338 of NC_041392.1, read as the reverse complement.
GGGGTTACCGGAACCCCCGGAGAAGTATTGGGCCAACATGGGCCTAAGGGAGAGAGAGGGAATCCCGCAGGGGGTGCCCGCACACCCTCCCTCCTTGGGAGTCCAAATAGGACAAGGAGGAGGGGGCGGCGCCCCCCTTTCCTTTCCCTCTCCCTCTCCTTCCTATTCCCTCCGGTGGAAGAAAGGAAAAGGGGGGTGCGAATCCTACTTGGACTAGGTGATGAGGACATCAATACCATTGTTACACCCACAGCCCCTACTCTTACATATACTGGACCAATTACTAGAGCTCGTGCACGCCAATTAAATTACCAGGTACTTTCGTTTCTTGGTAATGATTCTAATGTTCATGAGATTATGATGTTGCCTAAATTGGATGCATTTGTTTTGCTTACAAATGAAGGGCCTAGCTTGGAGAAGGATGAACATTGGAGCAAGAACACGCATGGAGTTGATGGCATGCGCAAGGGATCAAGAACGGAGTTACAAATGATGATTTCAGGACTTTGAAGCCGCCATAAGGAGTGCATGAAGCCTTGGACGAAATATACAAGATGCCACTTCATAATATTCGTCCATAGGCTATTCTAGGTGCTGCGTCACCTTATTAATGGGCCAGGCCCATGTAATTTCGAAATACTTAAGTATAGGCTATTTTTAGAGTCCGTATGTGTGGGGAAACAAGAGTTAGGGTTGGTTTCGGACCCCACCCTCAAGGGCCACGAAATTCCCCCCTCTTCCTCCATATATACAGCCCTTAGGGCGTCGTTTAGACTTTGGGTTTTGTTTAGATTAAAAGTTCGCCATAGCTGCAACTTCGCGTACTTTGTTTGTGTCCAACGACCAGACCAAGACGTCACAGAACCCCACCTTGATCAATAAAGCTTTCATCTTATATTCGCAATATCCCGATTTCAATCTCAGTTTCTTGCTTGTTCCTCGTTTGCTCGCAGGAAACAGACCCTCGTGGTCAGGTTGATCGTGCTCCGACGTGGTCAATAACCCTCGGAAGTTGGTTTAGCGATTGCTAAGGCGCGACGTCTTGCACGTTCGTAGTCGGATCGTCAAGGTCGACTCCCACAGAAAACGATAGCCACCATCTCATCGAAACATCGGGACACCTTAGCCTCTATCAAGTGGTATCAGATTTCCAGGTTGCTCGTTGAGATTTTACAATTTTTCGTAGATTAGATCGAGTCTGTTCTTCATACCTACAGTCCACGAAAAAGCCAGAAAAAAATTAGGGTTAGTTCATCATATCCGAACCAATCTGAGCCTTTGCATAATCTTTTTAGGGTTTTTGCTTTGTTGAATTTGCGGTTGCATCGTCGTGTCAAGTTGCTGGTCTTAGAGTCTAGTCTTTTAGAGTTTCGAGTTCTGGTCATAAGTTGTCACGCCGCCGCCGCACCATCATCATCGCCCATCTACCACTTTTGCTTATCCGCCACCGCTCTGAATCCATATCCATATACCACCACCAATCCGTATCCATATACCACCACCAATCTATATCCATATACCACCACCGCTACCATATACCACCACCGCTGCCATATACCACAACCATATATCCACCACCAATCCGAGTTCTTCTCATATTAGGTTTGTTCTTGAGATCAATCTAAATTCTGATTCGTGTTTCCTTGCCTGCGTAGGTCTCGGGAAAAAAAAGTCTGGAGACCCTCGGGCAGTTTTTAGGCCAAAATTTTCACGGGCAAATTTTTTCTCCCTATCCTATTTTTAGGCTTTTCTGAGTCTTTTGAGCCACGTGCCATCATAGTGATTTTTTGTGGCACTTTTTCGTCGTCGCTGCCCTGATTTCCGAAAAAAAGTGAAAAAAAAAATTCCGTGCCCATCCTATCAGTTTGACGAGGGAAGAGTTTTGAGACACTCGCCATTATAGTGATTTTTCCCAAAAAAAAGAGGAGCGCAAAAAAAACAAGAGCGAAAAAAAAAGAGTTCCAGAGTGTGCTTTTCCCTTATTTACGTGCAGCGCCGTGATTTTGTTAGTGTTCTAGGCTCACGTCTCTAGCACGGTCTAGCCTAGGACCAGCACAGTACCGTCGTTGAGCGTTTATTCAACTTTGCATCTCTGAATTGATTATTGCTGACCCTTTCTGCTACCATACTATACGCCTACCCAGCTCCACATACATCTACGTCGTGCGTTTGACTCTCCCTGGCAATCGCTCTATCCAAGCTTTTGAGAAGTTTTGACTACAACGGTTGCCGATCACCGCCTGCTGCTGGGTAAGAACTGGTAAGAATTTGAGATTTGCTTGACGGATTTGTGACACCCGCCACCACCACCACTTGTTAGTAGTCTGTAGGATCATATTCTTGTGTGTTTCTATTGCTGCTAACCATGCCAGGATCACAAGCCGACGAGACTGACTGGGAGAACTTGATGAACAAGGAGCTTCATGATACGTTTCAGCAAATGATGAGTGGACAGGTGCAAGATGTGATAAACAAATTTGAAGAGGCCATGGATAAGATAGATGGCATGGAGAAGACATTTGAAACAAAGCTCGATAACAAGTTTGCTGAATTGCTTTCGCGTTTTCCACCACCACCACCGGCTGCTCCTGCCGCACCTCTGCAACAACAGCAACAACATCGACTACCTCCACGTCGGGAAATAGCCCTCTGCCGAGCGAGCCGTGTCCCTCTTCAATCGGGCCAAACTACTGGTGCTGCTGTTGATACTTCTGTGGCTCCTACTGTTGATGTGGAGGAGGATGATTATGTGGGAGATTATGAGGATGAGGTTGATCAAAATCAGAACTACATGCCACCACCAGCACAGCAACCACCAGGTCGTCCACATGCAAATAATGGCAATGGTAGGGCTCACCCTCAGGTACGAGATCATGACCATCTCCCTAAACTAAAATTGAATATTCCACCATTTGAGGGTAGATATGTTCCTGATATATATCTTACTTGGGAGTTAGAAACTGAACAACGACTTACATGTTTACAATATCCCGAGGAGAGACGTGTTCCTGCTGCTGTTTGTGCATTCACTAGTTTTGCATGTGTTTGGTGGTCTGAGCATTGTAGATTATATCCTATTCCGACTACTTGGGCTGCTTTGAAAACTGCTATGCGTACTCGTTGGGTTCCACCATATTATCAACGTGAATTACTTCAAAAATTGCAGCGCTTAAGACAGGGGAAAAATTCTGTAGAAGAATATTATCAGGAATTACAAACTGGCATGATTAGATGTGGTATTGTTGAGGAGAATGAAGCTATGCTTGCACGTTTTATGGGTGGATTAAATAGAGAGATTCAGACGATTCTAGAGTATAAGGAGTATACTAATATCACTCGTTTATTCCATCTTGCTTGTAAAGCTGAACGTGAAGTGCAGGATCGACAGGCATTGGCGTGGACTAACTTTTCTGCAGGTCGACCTTCATCATGGACACCACATGCATCATCTACTTCCACACGTTCTGCTACACCGGCGCCTCCGTCGGCTGCCACCTCCAACCGTGATACAATAAAGCAGGCACAATCACCACTATCTGCCAAGAGCACACCTTCTGGGCCTGCAAAGAGCTCTTCTTCATCCATGGCATCAACAGGGCAAACACATGATATTATTTGTCGATGTTGCAAGGGTGGAGGTCATTATGCGAGAGAATGCCCATCTAAGCGTGTGATGATTGTTACTGAGGATGGTGGGTATGAGTCCGCTAGTGACTATGATGAGGAGACTTTGGCTCTTATTACACGTGAAGAACACGGTGGAGACGATTCTGATCATGAGACGCAATACATGGCTCCTGAAGATGCTGACAGGTATGAATGTTTAGTTGCTCAACGTGTTTTGAGTGTGCAGGTTACACAAGCTGAGCAAAATCAGAGGCATAATTTGTTCCATACAAAGGGAGTTGTGAAGGAACGTTCTGTTCGCGTGATCATAGATGGACGGAGCTGCAATAACTTGGCTAGCATGGAGATGGTGGAGAAGCTATCTCTCACCACAAGACCACATCCACATCCTTACTACATCCAATGGTTCAACAACAGCGGCAAGGTTAAGGTAACACGTACTGTTCGTGTGCATTTTAGTATCTCTACATATGCTGATTATGTTGATTGTGATGTGGTACCTATGCAAGCATGTTCCTTATTACTTGGTAGACCATGGCAATTTGATAAAAATTCTGTACACCATGGTAGAAACAATCAGTATACTCTTGTTCATAACGATAAAAATATTACTTTGCTTCCTATGACTCCTGATTCCATTTTGAAAGATGATATTAATAGAGCTAATAAAGCAAAACAGGAGACAAATAAGAGTGGAAATCAGATTGTGGCAAAAGAATTTGAGCACCAAATGAAGCCTAATGATAAACCATCTACTGTTGTTTCTGAAATTAAATTGAAAAGTGCATGTTTACTTGCCACCAAATCTGATATTGATGAGCTAGATTTTAGCAAATCTGTTTGCTATGCTTTTGTGTGCAAAGAGGCATTATTTTCATTCGAGGACGTGCCTTCCTCTTTGCCCCCTGCTGTCACTAACATTTTGCAGGAGTTCGCTGACGTTTTTCCACAAGACGTGCCACCGGGATTACCACCTATTCGAGGGATTGAGCATCAAATTGACTTAATTCCCGGTGCTTCGCTACCCAACCGTGCACCATATCGTACCAATACAGAGGAGACGAAGGAGATTATGCGTCAAGTACAAGAACTGCTCGACAAAGGTTATATACGCGAATCCCTTAGTCCTTGTGCTGTTCCTATCATTTTAGTGCCGAAAAAGGATGGTACGTCGTGTATGTGCGTTGATTGTAGAGGCATTAATCATATTACTATTCGTTATCGTCATCCTATTCCTAGGCTAGATGATATGCTTGATGAATTGAGTGGCTCTACAATATTCTCCAAAGTTTATTTGCGTAGTGGATACCATCAAATTCGTATGAAATTGGGTGATGAATGGAAAACATCATTTAAAACTAAGTTTGGATTATATGAGTGGTTAGTCATGCCTTTTGGGTTAACTAATGCACCTAGTACTTTCATGAGGTTAATGAACGAAGTTTTACGTGCTTTCATTGGACGATTTGTGGTAGTTTACTTTGATGACATATTGATTTATAGCAAATCTTTGGAGGAACATTTGGAACATTTACGTGTTGTTTTTATTGCTCTACGTGATGCACGTTTGTTTGGAAACCTTGGAAAGTGCACCTTTTGCACCGACCGACTATCTTTTCTTGGATATGTTGTTACTCCACAGGGAATTGAAGTTGATAAAGCCAAGATTGAAGCTATTGAGAGTTGGCCGCAGCCCAAAACGGTCACACAAGTGAGGAGTTTCCTTGGCCTCGCTGGTTTCTATAGGCGTTTTGTGAGATATTTCAGCACCATTGCTGCACCTCTCAACGAGCTTACAAAGAAGGATGTGCCTTTTGTTTGGGGTACCGCACAGGAAGAAGCCTTCACGGTATTGAAAGATAAGTTGACACATGCTCCTTTACTCCAACTTCCTAATTTCAATAAGACTTTTGAGCTTGAATGTGATGCTAGTGGAATTGGATTAGGAGGTGTGTTATTACAAGATGGAAAACCTGTTGCATACTTTTCTGAAAAATTGAGTGGGCCTAGTCTGAACTATTCTACTTATGATAAAGAATTATATGCTCTTGTTCGTACCTTAGAAACATGGTAACATTATTTATGGCCCAAGGAATTTGTTACACATTCTGATCATGAATCTTTGAAACACATTAAAAGTCAAGCAAAACTGAACCGTAAACATGCTAAATGGGTTGAATTCATTGAGACTTTCCCTTATGTCATTAAACACAAGAAGGGTAAAGAAAATGTTATTGCTGATGCCTTGTCTCGTTGTTATACTATGCTTTCACAACTTGACTTTAAAATATTTGGTTTGGAGACCATCAAAGATCAATATGTTCATGATGCTGAATTTAAAGATGTATTGCAGAATTGTAAGGAAGGGAGAACTTGGAACAAGTTCGTTCTTAACGATGGATTTGTGTTTCGTGCTAACAAGCTATGCATTCCAGCTAGCTCCGTTCGTCTTTTGTTGTTGTAGGAGGCGCATGGAGGAGGATTAATGGGACACTTTGGCATCAAGAAGACGGAGGATATACTTGCTACACATTTCTTTTGGCCAAAGATGAGACGGGATGTTGAGCGTTTTGTTGCTCGCTGCACTACATGTCAAAGAGCTAAGTCACGACTCAATCCTCATGGTTTATATATGCCTTTGCCTATACCTAGTGTTCCTTGGGAGGATATATCTATGGACTTTGTTTTAGGTTTACCTCGAACAAAGAAGGGGAGGGATAGCATATTTGTTGTCGTGGATAGGTTCTCGAAAATGGCACACTTTATACCATGTCATAAAAGCGATGATGCTGTTAATGTTGCTGATTTGTTCTTTCGTGAAATTATTCGCTTACATGGTGTGCCAAATACTATTGTTTCAGATCGTGATACTAAATTTCTTAGCCACTTTTGGAGATGTTTATGGGCTAAGTTGGGGACTAAGCTGCTTTTTAGTACTACTTGTCACCCCCAAACTGATGGACAAACTGAAATAGTCAATAGAACATTGTCTACTATGCTTAGGGCTGTTTTGAAGAATAACAAGAAAATGTGGGAAGAATGCTTGCCTCATATTGAATTTGCTTATAATCGTTCATTGCATTCTACTACTAAGATGTGCCCTTTTGAAATTGTGTATGGTTTCCTACCTCATGCACCTATTGATTTGTTACCTCTTCCATCTTCAGAGAAGGTTAATTTTGATGCTAAAGAACGTTCTGAATTGATTTTAAAAATGCATGAGTTAACTAAGGAAAACATTGAGCGTATGAATTCTAAATATAAACTTGCTGGAGATAAGGGTAGAAAACATGTTGTGTTTGCGCCTGGAGATCTTGTTTGGTTACATTTGTGTAAAGATAGATTTCCTAATCTACGCAAATCAAAGCTAATGCCACGTGCTGATGGTCCTTTTAAGGTGTTAGAGAAAATAAATGATAATGCATATAAACTTGAGCTACCTGTAGATTTTGGGGTTAGTCCCACTTTTAACATTGCAGATTCGAAGCCTTATTTGGGTGAGGAAGATGCGCTTCCGTCGAGGACGACTTCATTTCAAGAAGGGGGGATGATGAGGACATCAATACCATTGTTACACCCACAGCCCCTACTGTTACATATACTGGACCAATTACTAGAGCTCGCGCACGCCAATTAAATTACCAGGTACTTTCGTTTCTTGGTAATGATTCTAATGTTCATGAGATTATGATGCTGCCTAAATTGGATACATTTGTTTTGCTTACAAATGAAGGGCCTAGCTTGGAGAAGGATGAACATTGGAGCAAGAACACGCATGGGGTTGATGGCATGCGCAAGGGGATCAAGAACGGAGTTACAAGTGATGATTTCAGGACTTTGAAACCGCCATAAGGAGAGCATGAAGCCTTGGACGAAATATACAAGATGCCACTTCATAATATTCGTCCATAGGCTATTCTAGGTGCTGCGTCACCTTATTAATGGGCCAGGCCCATGTAATTTCGAAATACTTAAGTATAGGCTATTTTTAGAGTCCGTATGTGTGGGGAAACAAGAGTTAGGGTTGGTTTCGGACCCCACCCTCAAGGGCCACGAAATTCCCCCCTCTTCCTCCATATATATAGCCCTTAGGGCGTCGTTTAGACTTTGGGTTTTGTTTAGATTAAAAGTTCGCCATAGCTGCAACTTCGCGTACTTCGTTTGTGTCCAACGACAAGACCAAGACGTCACAGAACCCCACCTTGATCAATAAAGCTTTCATCTTATATTCGCAATATCCCGATTGCACTCTCAGTTTCTTGCTTGTTCTTCGTTTGCTCGCAGGAAACAGACCCTCGTGGTCAGGTTGATCGTGCTCCGGCGTGGTCAATAACCCTCGAAAGTTGGTTTAGCGATTGCTAAGGCGCGACGTCTCGCACGTTCGTAGTCGGATCGTCAAGGTCGACTCCCACAGAAAACGATAGCCACCATCTCATCGAAACAATGGGACACCTTAGCCTCTATCACTAGGAGTCCAAGTAGGACTCCTCCCATGGCGCACCCCTCCTGGCCGCCTGCCTCTCTCCTCCCCTCCTTTATATACGTGGCCAGGAGGCACCCCAAAGGTACACCAAGATTTCTCTTAGCCGTGTGTTGTGCCCCCCTCCATAGTTTACGCCTCCGGTCATATTATCGTAGTGCTTAGGTGAAGCCCTACGCGGATCATATCACCATCACCATCACCATGCCGTCATGCTGTCAGAACTCTCCCTCGACCCTCTACTGGATCAAGATCTCGAGCGACGTCATCGAGCTGAACGTGTGCTGAACACGGAGGTGCCGTATGTTTGGTACTTGGATCAATTGGATCGTGAAGATGTTCGACTACATCAACCGCGTTAACATAACGCTTTCGCTTTTGGTCTACGAGGGTATGTGGACACACTCTCCACGTCTTGTTGCTATGCATATCCTAGATAGATATTGCGTGATTGTAGGAAAAATTTTGAAATTTCATGCAACGTTCCCCAACATCACCCGTTGGAGAAAGTTGCCGCCCCAAGTCGTCGCGTGGTTCAGCAACTCACCGCTCCAGGGCCACTCGATGAGGAGTGGCGAGTTGCTCCATGATACGACTCTAGCGTATCTATAATTTATGAAGTATTCATGCCATGTTTACAATAGTTTTATATGATTTTGGTATGATTTGGTTAGAACTAACCCGGATTGACGCTGTTTTCAGCAGAACTACGTGATGTTGTTTTTGTGCAGAAATAAAAATTCTCGGAATGCGATGAAAATCAACGGAGAATTTTTCTGGAAAATATAAAAAATACTGGAACAAAAATCTACCGGAGGGGAGTCCCGTGGGCCCCACGAGGTTGGGGGCGTGCCCACCCCCCTGGGCGCGCCCCTGTGCCTCGTGGACTACTCGTGGGGCCCCCTGGCTTCTTCTCGATGCCAACCTCTCCTATAAATACCCAAACCTCCAGAAATTAACCTATATTGGAAGTTCTGCCGCCGCAAGCCTGTGTAGCCACGACAAATCAATCTAGGCCCTCTCTAGCACCCTGCCAGAGGGGGCCATCATCACCAGAGGGCATGGAGCAGGATCCCGGAGGGGCCATCATCGTCATGAAGGCCAAGGACCAGGGGGAGAGGAAGCACAAGGGGGAGAACCTCTCCTACTCTCTCTCGGTGGTGCCGGAGTGCCATCGGGAGGGGAATCATCGCCGCGATGACCGTCTTCATCAACATCACCATCATCATCACCATCCTCATCTCTTTTACGCGGTCCACTCTCCCACACCCCGCTGTAATCCCTACATGAACATGGTGCTTTATGCCACATATTATGATCCAATGATGTGTTGCCATCCTATGATGTTTTGAGTAGATATCCTTTGTCTTTGGGTTGATTGATGATCTAGATTGGTATGAGTTGTATGTTTTATTTTGGTGATGTCCTATTGTGCCCTCCGTGTCGCGCAAGCGTGAGGGATTCCCGCTGTAGGGTGTTGCAATATGCTCATGATTCGCTTATAGTGGGTTGCTTGAGTGACAGAAGCATAAACCCAAGTAAGGGGATTGTTGTGTATGGGATAAAGGGGACTTGATGCTTTAATGCTATGGTTGGGTTTTACCTTAATGATCTTTAGTAGTTGTGGATGCTTGCTAGAGTTCCAATCATAAGTGCATATGATCCAAGAAGAGAAAGTATGTTAGCTTATGCCTCTCCCTCATATGAAATTGCGATGACGACTGTCGGTCTTGTTAATAATTGCCTAGGATAATTCCGCACATCGATCCATCATTATTCCACACTTGATATTTATAATATTTAGTAATATATTCTAACTTTATGATAACAACGCCTACTTTCATATTTTAGCTCTCCGATACCATGCAAAGTTATTCTCTTCATACCCACAACGCAGTTTTATTTCTCGTTTCTAGTTGGAAGCAAACGTTCGGTGTACGTAGAGTCCTATCAGTGGCAGATAGGGCTTGAGAGAATATTGATCTTACCTTTAGCTCCTTGTGAGTTCGACACTCCATATTTATCACTTCCACCATTGGGAATTGCTATGATGATTCCTTACACTTGGGGATTATCAAGCTCTTTTCTGGCGCCGTTGCCGGGGAGCAATAGCGTGGGGTTGATATTCTCGTGTGTGCTTGTTTTCTTTCTTCACTAAGTAGATTTTGTTTTTCCTTTTTGTTTCTGTTTAGTTGTGGGTGAAACATACAAAAAAAATTAAAAGAATGAAAATACAAAAAAATATACTTTCCTCTCATGCCTAAAAAGTTTTTTCAATAAGAGAAGTGATTGGAAGGTTATGTATTGGAGAAGTGAGGGTCGACCTTATACACTTGTGTTCATCCTCATGGAAACAATATAAAAAAATCATGGAAGCTTCTCTGATAAAAATTATCCCCTTGTATATATCCATTGTATTATAAAAATAATGTGCCAAGCTTCGGTTTTAGGATGATTAGATTGCTTGTTTACTTTGTGCAGTACAAAAACAGAAACTTTGGTTGTAGCGCGTGATTTTACATTTTTTAGTGGAAAGTAAAATGGGTCTGAAACTTTTTGCACATTACTTATGTACAATTTTTTAAAATTTTCATATTTTTTTAGAATTTTTTGGAGTTACAGAAGTATACTAAACTTCCAGATTACTATAGACTGTCCTGTTTTTGACAGATTCTGTTTTCTATGAGTTGTTTGCTTTTTTTGATGAATCCATGGGTAGTATCGGGGGGTATGAACCATGGTGAAGTTGGAATACAGTATATATAGTTCTAATATGAAATTGGAATAAGTTTGCAACATTACCTAAAGTTTTGTGTGGATGAAGTGTTCAAAGATCGAGGAGCTATCAATATGAGAAGAATAAAGAGAGGCAAGAGCTCAAGCTTGGGGATTCCCAAGGCACCCCAAGTAAATATTTCAAGGATACTCAAGCATCTAAGCTTGGGGATTCCCCGGTTGGCATGCCATCCTTCTTCTTCAACAATTATCGGTATACCTCGGTTTTTGTTTTGTTCACATAATGTGTGTCCTTTGTGTTTGTGTTTTTTCTTTTAAGAACCATGCTAGTATGAGATAGCCCTTTATTTATTTATAGAATACTTCGTGTGCTTCACTTATATCTTTTAAGTATGATCTTACATAATTGCTCTTTGTGCTTCACTTAAATCTTTTGAGTATGGTTTTATAGAATGCTTCGTGTGCTTCACTTATATATTTTGAGCTTGGATATTGGTTAGTCTATAGTAATTGTAGAATGATCCATGAACTTCATTTATATCTTTTGGAGTATGAATAATACTATCATCTAAAGTGGATTTAGAAGAAGTTTGCTCCCACTATTCCGAATGAGGAGAATTTTGCTTATGTGGAGAGTAGTAAAATTTCTATGCTCGTAGATCATGAAAAGAATGCTTTATGTGATGGTTATATTGTTGAACTCATTCATGATGCTACTGAAAATTATTATGAGGGAGGAATACATGCTTGTAGGAGTTGCAATAATATCAAGTTTCCTCTCTATGTGCTTAAAGTTTTGAAGTTACTTGTTTTGCCTTCCTATGCTAGTTAATTCTTGTTCCCATAAATTGTGTTCTTACAAAATCCCTAGGAATAGGAAGTGGGTTAGGTTTAGATGGGCTAGTAATATTCTTCATGATGCTCTCTTTATGTTCAATTCTTATCTTTTATGTGAGCATCATTGAAATCATCATGCCTAGCTAAAAGGCATTAAAGAAAAGCGCTTGTTGGGAGACAACCCAATATTAACCCTTACTGTTTTTGTGTGTTATCATGATTAAGCTACTGTAGTAATCATGTATTATAGCTTTTGTTTCAATAAAGTGCCAAGTAAGACATTTGGGAAGACTTGGGTGGAAGTTAATGTGATCTTGCTATAAAAAACAGAAACTTTGCCTCACGAGATTAGCTGTAATTTTTTACGGAAGAGTGCGATTGAGTTGATTATTTTTTCAGAAGATTAATAGACAAATTCCTCACTTCCGCCAATTTATTTCATAATTTTTGGAGTAGCAGAAGTATGGTTGGTGTTCAGATCATTACAGACTGTTCTGTTTCTGACAGATTCTGTTTTCATTGCATAGTCTGCTTATTTTCTAGTTTCTATGGTTTATATTTCTCAATGTAAATTGTAGAAATGATACGGTACAGTGGGAATTGTGTGAGAACTATTATGAACCTTGTCTTTGACAGTACCAAATTGAATGGTTTACTCTTTATCATACTAACCTATCTCACGAAATTCCGTTAAGTTTTGTGTGATTGAAGTTTTCAAGTTTTGGGTGAGATATCGATATGAGGAGAATAAGGAGTAGAAATACCCTAAGCTTGGGGATGTCAAGGCACCCCAAGGTAATATTCAAGGAAGACTCAAGCGCCTAAGCTTGGGGATGCCTCGGAAGGCATCCCCTCTTTCGTCTTCAAAACTATCGGTATATCTTACTCGGAGCTATATTTTTATTTGTCACATGGTATGTGTTTTTTTGGAGCATATGTTCAATTTTACTTGCTATTTGAATAAAATTAATGGATCTGAAATCTTGAATGAAAAAAAAGAATCCTCCCATGGCTAGTTAATTATTTGACTACTCAGTGTTCTTCACTTATATCTTTTTGGAATAGTTTGTCATTTACTCACGCGCTTCATGTATATCCTACGAGTAAATGTTTGAATGAATTGAATATCATAAATCTGAATTTATATACGTTTCATATGCTTACAACATGAGGAGTAATGACTTCACACATAATAAGTATAGGTAGTAAATTTATTGGAAGTTAGCAAACGCTGATTTGGTCATTTGAACAATTCATGAAACAATATTGAAGGAAGAGATATTTCACATATAAATATACTATCTTGGACATCTTTTGCAATTGTGATCACTCATTAAAATATGACATGCTAAAAGGTTGATGTTGGACAAGGAAGACAACTTAATGGGTTATGTTTTTCTATATCCGAAACGTTATATTGTCTTGGATCATCCAACATGTTGAGCTTGCCTTTCTCTCTCATACTAGCCAAATTCTTTGCACCAAGTAGAGATACTGCTTGTGCTTCCAAGCATTTCTTAAACCAGTTTTGCCATGAGAGTTCACCATACCTACCTATGGATTGAGTAAGATCCTTCAAGTAAGTTGTCATTGGTGCATGCAATAAAAATTACTCTCTAAATATGTATGATCTATTAGTGCAAAGAAAATAAGCTTTATACGAACTTGTGATAGGGAAGAAATAAAAGCGACGGACTGTATAATAAAGGTCTTTATTACAATAGGCAATATAAAGTGACGTTTTTTTGCATTAAGATTTTGTGCATTCAACCATAAAAGCGCATGACAACCTCTGCTTCCCTCTGTGAAGGGCCTATCTTTTACTTTTATCTTCTACCCTTATACAAGAGTCATGGTGATCATCACCTTTCCTTTTTATACTTTTTCCTTTGACAAGCACTTTGTGTTGAAGCGATCCGGTATATATATAGAGAGAGGGTAGCACTATTCTAATTCTGAAATTAGAATAGTTATTTGAATCACGATGAGCCCTGTAAGGCGCGCGGAGACTTTTCCGAACCCGCAGATAAAAAAGACTAATCTCGCACTGAACTTCCCACCACCCCGCGTCCTCTCCCCCCACTACCCGCACCCACCTGCCGCCCTCTCCCTCACTACCACGCGCGGTGCGGCCCGACCAACCCACCCCCGCCGCCCCTCCCAACCTTCACCGTCGCCGGCGCCGCCCGTCCCAACTTTCACTGCGCCCGGCGCCGCCCGTCCCAACTTTTACTGCGCCCGGCGCCGCCCCTCCCAAACTTCACCGCCGCCTGCATTCCTCCGGCGCTGCCCCTCCCAAACTGCACCTCCGCCTGCATCCCGCGAAAGCCCCGGCCCCCAGAGAGTCGCGCCCTGAACTTCTGGTCGAATCTGATCGGCTCCCGGCGATGTCCTCCGCCTGGCGACGCGAGCGCTCCCTTTCCCGGCTCCACGCATCCCCATGCCATCCCCTCCCCTGGATCCTTGACGAGCTCCGACGCCGCGTCAAGGAACGCTGAGGTCGTCGCCTCACACCACCACGAGCACCATTGCATCCCACACACTGCTGCACCCTGCCTTCCTCCCGCTCCTGCTACTCCCCATCGCCTCCACCCGTCACCGTCGATCCCCATGGCCGTGGAAGAAGACTACCACCAATCGCACCTAGTCAACTCCACCCCCTGCTACCCGCGTCGAGGACAGACCCGATAGCCTACTCCGGTCAACTCCGCCACACGGCACGCCGCTCGGGGGCACCCTGCTGGAACGCCGTTCAAATGGGCCACCTCGAGCACCCTGTCGGGGCGCCGTTCAACTACACCAACTGGTGTCGTTCAACAAACTCACCCGATGCTGTCCGAGCAGAATTTGTCTAACTCACCCGACGTCGTCAACCTTCCCAGAGTTTGGCGCTGCTTGGTTGCTCTTTTCTGATGCTGGTTGTGTCAACCGTGAGAGAGAATAGAGTATTTCCTGTACGCTTTTGTTACCCGCTCTATGTTCCAGCTAAGTGGTATGTCAAAGCTGGTTCCCATTAGTCATTTATCATGTCTTTGTTCTAGAATCTAACGACGTACGTCTGCTTGGGCATGGCACATAGAGGTAAAACCTGAGTTTGAAACATCTTGCAGATTTTCAGATACATGGATACAGTCGTCAAAGTTCAGACAAAATGCTAGCTAGCTCACTGCGAGGTCTGAGGCAGGGCACGCACGTTGAACAAAATGGATTCGTTGATCGGTTGTTTCTGATCGAGGCAGGGCGAGCACGTAGTACCTAGCAAAAGCTAGTTCACTCCGAGGTCTGACACATACATCGGTTAGTTGATAGAATTTGTCAAGCTAGTACCCACGTGCGTAAGCAATAGCAAAAAGCATTCGGCGATTTTGTTCTCTATATTTTAAAGTATGCGGTGTACAAAAAAGAGAGGACTTAGTTGACCCACACACAACAGAAAAACATTGGTCTAAAACATCATGTTGTACAGTTTCTTGTTCCGTATTATTTCCTGAAGTTCAACACTATGTATGGATGCAAAAAAAAGTATTTTTTATATGTTAGTTTCAATTCAAAAACTACAAAACACCAAGTAAGTTCAAATACTAGAAGAAAAGGAAGTCCACAAAAGGAGAAAAAGAACACACAACATACACGACATGAAAAACAAGAAAAATAAATAAAGCCTCACCCAAAAATTGTTTACTCTCGAAGTTTAAGAAAAGAAAGAAGTTCATTTTTATAAAAAAACAAAGTAATTTGACGTTCATAAAAAATCAATATTAAAAAATCGTTTTTCAAAATAAATAAAAACCTAGAAGCTCAAGTTAGAATAACAGAGCATTTCATTTTTGTTCTTAAACTGAGAAGTTGAATTAAACTAATAGAGTAGTTCGATCTTAATGAAAATTGGATTTTTTTTTGTTTCTAGAAATATAACCAAGAAGTTCAAATTAAAAAACCAAAGCACCACAATACTTTTATAGGAAGAATGAAAAAATGCTCACCTAGAATAGTGTTAACTCTCGAAGTCCATATTTAATAAAATTGAAGAGTTCGACAAAAATGAGAAAACAAAACAGAGACACATAAATTTGTACAAAAAAAGCTCATGGATTTCCCGTCTTTGTAAAATGGAGTTTCCTCATTTCTAAAATAACCAAGAAGTTCAAATTTAAAAAAATTGATCATTTCAAAAATTATAAAGAAAACATGGATTTCCTTGTTTCTAGAAAAAACTAGAGTTTCAAATTTAAAAGACAAAGAAGTCCAATGTTTATTGCAAACCCCAAGAAGGTCAAACGAAAAAAACAAAGCATCTCAACATAAATTTATATAAAAATATTTTATCTGTTAGAATACCAAAGAAGTTCAAATTAAAAAACGGAGCAGTTCGATGGTTATACAAAATTCAGATTTTACTCTTTATTAAAGAATGAAAACAAGAAGTTCAACTTTTAAAATAGAGTAGTATGAAATTCATAAAAAAGGAGTTTCATCTTTCTTACAAAAAACTCTAGAAGTTCATATTTAAATAACGGGCCGGCTCAATATTTATTAGAAAACTAGGATTTTTCCATTACTACAAAGAAATAAACCAAGAAGTCCAAATTACGAAAATAAAGAAGTTCGATATTTATTAAAAAACACAGGTTTTCTTCGTTACTAAAGAATAAAATTAAACAAGTTCAAGTTTAATAAAAAGGAGTACTTTGATGTTTACGAAAAACTCAAATTCCTTCCATTTCTAGGAAAAATAAAAGTATGGGGTTCAATTTGAAAAAAAAATGTTTGATGCTTATTTGAAAACATATTTTTCCTAAGAATAAAGACTAAGAAGTTCAATTTAAAATAACATAGAAGTTCGAAGTGTATAAAAAACTCAGATTTGTTGCAAGAAGTTCACGTGCACCTCCATGCACGGTTCAGAATTTATATTGCGGGACGTCCGACCTCCAATTACATGTTTTAAAATGGCAAAAAACGACGTCCGACCTTCAATTGTGTGTAATTCGACGTATACACAAAAATGTGACAGAAGTTCATAGTGAAAACAACGAGAAGTTCAAGTACTGCAACGAATGCATTTCATGTGAGAATAAAAGTATAGAAAAATAAAAGCTTCAAAGGGTTGGTTGAAAGAAGTTCAAGTGCTCCGTCCGGGGAAGTTCAAAAATTCTTGTGAGAGAGGTTCACCTTATATTTCCATGTTTGAAAACACACAAAAAAGTTGTGTTTTAAAATAATTCTCTCAATCCACAGAGAAGTCCAGTTATTATATGGGAGCAATTTGATTTCAAAAAGAAAATAAAAAATTCAAATTATAAAATGGAAAAAGTTCATGTACTACATGGTGTGTGTTTAATATGAGAAAAATGAATTAAAAGGCAAGGTCCAATTTTGTTGTTGTTATAAGTTCAAGTCCTCGGTCGGAGAAAGTTAAAAAAATTATTATGAGAGAGATTTGAACAAAAGAAATATCATTTGTGTAGCACTGACGAATGGATAAGAAAATTACAAACGAAAATACGTCATAGAAGTTCAACGTGAAAACAGCAGGAAGTTTAACTATTACACTGAATGAATTTCAGATAAAAATCTTTAAAACCGTCGCGATTATAAAAAAATTATCAACACGGGAAAGTTGCAAGTTTACAGCAGCTTTCCATCTGTATATCATTTGCTCAATTCCGGTAAGTGGTTGGGGAGTTACGGTTAAGAAACGTCACGTGAAAAACAGAGTGAAGTTCAAAAAGAACTACTCCAGAAGTTCAACCCCTTCACCAAGTGCATTTTCGGAGACTCTATTTTTCCCATGAAGGCAGAACGCATGATCTCAGAAGTTCAAATTAATAACTGCCAAAAGTTCACGTACTACAAGGTGTGCATTTTGTATTAAAGAAAGAATGAAAATGCAAAGCCTAAAGTTTTGTTTCTAGAAGTTCAAGTGTTCGGCCCGAGAAAGTTTGAAAATTCTTGCGAGAGAGGTTGAACAAAAATACATGACAGAAGTTCAAGGTGAAAACAATGAGAAGTTCAACTACTGCAAGGAATTCATTTCAGGTGAGAATAAAAGTATAGAAAAATAAAAACTTAAAAGGTTTGTCACAAGAAGTTCACGTGCTGTGTCCGGAGAAGTTCAAAAATTCTTGCGAGAAAGGTTCACCTTGTATTTCCATGTTTGAAAACACAAAAAGAAATTGTTTTACATTTTTAAATAATTCTCTCAATCCACAAAGAAGTTCAGTTATTATTTGGGAGCAATTTGATTTCAAAAAGAAAAACAAAAAATCAAATTATAAAAATGGAAAAAGTTCATGTACTACATGGTGTGTGTTTAAATATGAGAAAAATGAATTAAAAGGCAAGGTCGAATTTTTTTATTGTTATAAGTTCAAGTCCTCGGTCGGAGAAAGTTAAAAAAATATTGTGAGAGAGTTTTGTACAAATCGAATATCATTTGTGTAACACTGACGAATGGATGAGAAAATTACAAGCGAAAATACATCACAGAACTTCAACGTCAAAACAGCAGGAGGTTCAACTACTACCACTGAATGAATTTCAGATGATTTTTTTTTAAAACTGTCGCGAGTATGAAAAAATGATCAACACGGGAAAGTTGCGTGTTTACAGTAGATTTCCATCAGCATATCACTTGCTCAATTCCGGTGAGTGTTCTGGTGAGTGGATGGAGAGCTAAGGGCACAAAAAGCACATGAAAAACAGAGTGAAGTTCAAGTAGACATGCCAAGAAGTTCAAGTTCTTCACGCGGTGCATTTTCGAAGAATCTGTTTCACGATAAAGGCAGAACGAATGATCTCGCCGTTTTCGAAATTACTTGAAAACGTCTAGGAATCAGAGAAAACCATCAACATGAAAAGTTTCGCATTTTCCTTAGCTTTTCAATGGTATATTATTTGCCCCATTCAGATAAAGTTTGTAAAAATTACGGTGAAAATACGTTTTGAGCCATTTTCAAAATTGACTTAAAATAGTAAGGAATTGGGAGAAACAATATATACCAAAAAGTTTCACACTTACTCAAGCTTTCCAACACCATATCATTTGCTGCATTCAGACATACGGTTAAAAAATTAGCTCGAAAATACAAACTCGGTGGAACTTGGACCATTTTCTAAATTACTTTTAAACTGTTCAAAATTAGGAAAAACTTTAAACAAGAGAAAGTAGCGCATTTTTTTCACAAGATTTCCAACGCCATATCATTTGGCTCAATTGGACTAGCCATTTAAAAATGACATCGAAAATACGAACTCGGCTATTCGGTTTGTAAAATTTTACAATTTTCGAAATTCCTCTTTAACCATAGGGAATTAGAGAAAAGTTTCAACGTGTGGAAGAAGCGGTTTTGCAGCAGCTTTCCAATGCCATATTATTTGCCTCATTCCGATAAACGGTTTAGAAATTCGATCGAAAATACGATTCACGTTTTTTGTAAGAAGAAAAAACGGTTTATAAAACTACTCTTAAACCGCTTACATTTTGTCAAAAATTTAACTTGGGTCATGATACTGGTGTCCATAGCTTTCCAACAGTATATCGCAATCCCCATTTGGGCAACGTTGATTGAAGTTCAACCTAGCACAGGAGGAAGTTCAGGTCGAACAACTCAGGCAGTAAAATTGCAACAGTTGCTTGTTTCATCATGACCCGAGAGAAAATCCACCAATGAGTGAGATTCCTATTTAAAACGGGCATTTAGTTGCTAAAAACCGTTTGTAGATTACACTTACATCACATAGAACATGACTGATCAAAAAAATCGCGCGGGGACACACGGTTGAGATCAGAATAATATGGCATGGGTTCCTACAGAGGGAAGTTCAGGCGTGTAACTCAGGAAGTTCATGTTGTGATCAGAATAATATTCTGATCCCGTGATCAGAATATATATAGAATGGCATTATTCTAATCCCGGGATTAGAATAGTTATTTCGATCACGACGCGCCCCATATAAGGAGCCACGAGGTCTTCCCGAACTCCCGATAACCCCACCGAATCGATCGATTACAGAAAAACCACCCCACCCACTTGCTGCCCCAATCCCCACCCCGACCTCCCTCGATTCCCTCCCCCCGAGTGTCGCCACCCTCGCTGGATCTCGCCGCCCCCAGCGCCTCCTCCCGCCGGCCGACCTACCCAAGGCGCCGCCCCTCCGACCTACCAGCGCGGGGTCGCTGGGCGCCGCCCACGCCACCGAGAACCTGCTGCCGCACTTCCGCCATGGCCGCACGCTCCTCTGCGTCCCAATCGCCACCGCCGCCAGGGATCCTCGAGCACAATCAACCTGGCACGCAGTCCATGGCCGCCTCCCCATGCAATCCCTTTCTTGCTGCTGACGCGCCTATCGATGCCACCGGAGGCTACAGCCCCGCCCGAGGCTCTGGCGCGCCTCCCGCCGGTGGCCCACTGATGTGAGCATGCTATCATCAAATTTTGATGTTACTCAAGGTAAAATTGTTGAAGCAGTGAACACCAATTTAATTTCCAAGTTAGATTACAATGTTGGTGCAGAACAGAAGAAGGCGAGCATCAATGACATTGTTGTCAGGAAGGTCGTTCATATGTCTAATCTACGACGAGGTAGAGATGGAAAGATACGCTTGATATGTGGACCTGGGTTTGCGGACGTGGCGAAAGTAGACAACTTGAAACATAATCAGATATATCAACGTGTCATGCCTGTACAAGGATTACGGGAAAATAGAGCTAAAGGCGAATCACATCAAATATTGCCAAAAATGTTTGTCACGTATCAAGGAGATCACCGGACAATCAAGCAAAATCCAGCGCCTGCCAAGGTTGTTCCAAACTTCCGTACACCTCCTGGAAATATCAGGATTGGCCATTTCCTTTTAAAACTGCATGCATGCAGTTAATATTTGAGAGGATCTGCGTACAACTATTAGTCTCGTCCGCTGAGAGGATCTTTTTTGGTAGTGGCCGTGAGCCTTTTAATTACCTTTTAGAGATAGAGATTAGCACTAATAGTTTTTTTCCTTCTACTAGTACGTAAGTGCCTAGGAGTCCAGGTTGTGTGGCCCTTAGGCCATGTGCGTGCACCAGGCTAGATAAATGCCTTACGTCCATATAATTGAGATCAGTTTTGGAGTTTTATTTCGAATATGAGATATACAGAAAAACGTCCGAGTTACGGGCGGCCATATCTTGTGTATTATTTGTGATTTTCCCATCGTGGAAATTTACTAGCGCCGGAGGGTTGATCATCACATCGACGCCTACGTGCTGATCCGAGGGGGTCATTATTTTCGTTTGTGTATTTTCGTACACAGGTGAAAATTATCTTGAAGGTTGCAAGGAAGAACAAGGGGATGAACTGTTGATTAAGCATCACCGTGAAAGATCAGGCCATCTACACACGCGAATTAGCATCTCGCTAGTCCGTGCTTCATCAAGTGGTATTCAGAGCTAAGGTTAGTCACGGCGATTCAGTTTGCTATAACATCTACGGAGGCAAGCATCAACATGTTGAGCAGGAACATATTGATGGAGGAGGAAGGCATCGGCAAGGTTGTTCTTTTTCACACCCGTTGCGTGGTGAAGGAGCGTTGTGTTAATTTAACGATTGATGAAGGTGCTACGGTCAACATGGTGAGCATTGAGGTAGTGGAAAAATTGGGGCTGAATATGGCGCCTCTTGAAAGACCGTATATAGTAAAGTGGTTCAAAGGTGAAATCAAAATTACGCATCGGATTTTACTAATTTTTGATTTGGGAAAATATTGTTGTGCCGAATTTTTTCACGTTTGTCCAGTGCCCATGGTGTCGTGTCATCTGCTACTCGGGAACCCATGGTGCACGCGCGTCGGGGCTGTTCGGAACGTCAGGAAAAATACTTACTCTCTATCATGGAAGGGTCAACGAGTATGTTTTACTCCAATGCCAACGGATGTATTCGTTGCAGATTGGAAAAGTCGTTTAATGAAAAGAAGAGAAGATCAAGATAAAATAAAGGAAAAAATTGATGCACCGATAGAGGGGCTGAATCTTTTGGTGGAGAAGGTGAAAGATGATTGTGGTGCAAAGGGACAACGGTGGAGTGTTTTTAAAACACTTTGCAAGATCAAGGACCGTGCATGCAAGATGATAATTGACGGTGGAAGTTTTACCAATGCCATTAGCAAAGATCTTGTGAAAGAATTGGGTTTGTCTATGTGGAAGCACCCTCAACCGCACCATGTGGAGTGGCTATACAACTCCGGTAAATTAAAGATTACACACAAGGTACATGTAACTTTTGCGGTTGGAGATTATATTGACAAGGTGGACTGTGACGTTGTACCGATGGATGCGTGTCAGTTGCTATTGGGAATACCATGGCAATTTGATCATAATGCAGTGCATGCCGGAAGATCAAACACATACACTTTCATGCATGATGGAAGGAGACACGTGCTGAAACCGATGGCAGACAGTGCAATCGCCCTAGAGGTGCAGATTCCAGAGAGAAAGGCGGGACAAAAATTGGAGACGAAACCGAGGACGGTTTTTCTTCAAGAAAGGGAGGATGATGTGAGCATGCTATCATCAAATTTTGATGTTGCTCAAGGTAAAATTGTTGAAGCAGTGAACACCAATTTAATTTCCAAGTTAGATTACAATGTTGGTGCAGAACAGAAGAAGGCGAGCATCAATGACATTGTTGTCAGGAAGGTCGTTCATATGTCTAATCTACGACGAGGTAGAGATGGAAAGATACGCTTGATATGTGGACCTGGGTTTGTGGACGTGGCGAAAGTAGACAACTTGAAACATAATCAGATATATCAACGTGTCATGCCTGTACAAGGATTACGGGAAAATAGAGCTAAAGGCGAATCACATCAAATATTGCCAAAAATGTTTGTCACGTATCAAGGAGATCACCGGACAATCAAGCAAAATCCAGCGCCTGCCAAGGTTGTTCCAAACTTCCGTACACCTCCTGAAAATATCAGGATTGGCCATTTCCTTTTAAAACTGCATGCATGCAGTTAATATTTGAGAGGATCTGCGTACAACTATTAGTCTCGTCCGCTGAGAGGATCTTTTTTGGTAGTGGCCGTGAGCCTTTTAATTACCTTTTAGAGATAGAGATTAGCACTAATAGTTTTTTTCCTTCTACTAGTACGTAAGTGCCTAGGAGTCCAGGTTGTGTGGCCCTTAGGCCATGTGCGTGCACCAGGCTAGATAAATGCCTTACGTCCATATAATTGAGATTAGTCCATATAATTGAGATCAGTTTTGGAGTTTTATTTCGAGTATGAGATATACAGAAAAACGTCCGAGTTACGGGCGGCCATATCTTGTGTATTATTTGTGATTTTTCCATCGTGGAAATTTACTAGCGCCGGAGGGTTGATCATCACATCGACGCCTACGTGCTGATCCGAGGGGGTCATTATTTTCGTTTGTGTATTTTTGTACACAGGTGAAAATTATCTTGAAGGTTGCAAGGAAGAACAAGGGAACGAACTGTTGATTAAGCATCACCATGAAAGATCGGGCCATCTACACACGCGAATTAGCATCTCGCTAGTCCGTGCCTCATCACCCACCTGGGCCCCATGCTCCTCCCGCCGCCTCCCCGAGTCCGGATGCACCTCCCGCTGCCGCCCGAGGCCACCGTGCCCAACCCGTAGCCATCCTCGACCCCCGTCCCTGCCGCGCCCGCCGGTGAGGTTAACTATGAGATCCCTCCACGTCCTCTATACTCCTCCTCCTCAGTTATCCTTGGATCTTAAAGAATGGGGCAGTAGCTCTGGTGGCTTCTCCTCAGTCCATGAACGAGGTTGCTGAGTGGCACGCATGACCTGGGGAGGATGCAGTTCGGCAGCTCGTACACATAGTTCGTCTTTGGCCCGTGGTATCATCCTGCTGGTTGGTGACCAACGGAGTTGGCCTGAGGCATGGTCTTGCTCGCCGCGCTGGGCGCGACTCCGCTGGAAGGAAGAACGAGCTCCATCCAGCCTGTGAAAGTTTTGCCTTTGCCGTCCACATGCACTTTTGATCCATCAGGTTTGTGATGTGCCAATGATTACTAAATGTTTGTTCAAATGCTCCTATCAATATATAGAGTCTGTGTATGTGTGTATTTCTCCACGTAATACAAAATTAGTACTATTTTTTGTTTAAATTGAGCACTAACCGCACATCTACTAGCTGAACAACCAAATCAAGTCAACAACTTTATTAGAGACCGGAGATCGTTTTGGGGGACTGGGAGTTCCTTTGAAGCCAGGGTCGTGAGCTTTTGTACCTTTTGCTTGTTGATTCCAGCAGGCTCGCCTAGGACACACAAGAGGAAAATAGAAGCAGCAACTCATTACTTCTGATGATGCAACGATTCTGCCTCTCCTTCTTTTGGATTGTCTAATTTCAGTCCCCATCGCGGTGAAATTTTTTGCATGATAGTGGCATGTTGTGCTGTACAAACTGTCTGTGTTTATTTCTCAATTGGCTCCATGCACAAAAAATTAAATCCTACCATTAGATATTACTTTGAGAAGTCTTCTGTCGCCGCGTCCGCGATCTGCCTCCGTAGCTGCCGTGCCGGTGCCTACAACTTGCAACCTTCAGTCAAGATCCTGGGTGCTCCGTGCGGCTCGGTGTAGTCCAAATTTGGGTACAGGCAGCGTCCAATCAAAGTTCAGAATAAATGCTACTCAGAAGTCGTTGATTGGTTGTTTCTGATCAAGGCAGGGCGCGCACCTAGTAGCTAGCAAAAGCTAGCTCACTCTGAGGTCTGATACATACATCAGTTAATTGATAGAATTTGTCAAGCTAGTACCCATTTGTGTAACCAATAGAAAAAATCATTCGGCGATTTTGTTCTCTATATTTTAAAGTATGTGGTGTACAAAAAAAAGAGGACTTAGTTGGCCCACACATAACAGAAAAAACATCGGTCTAAAACATCATGTTGTGCAGTTTCTTATTTCGTATTATTTCGTGAAGTTCAACGGTATGTATGGATGCAAAAAAAGTATTTTTTGATATCTTAGTTTCAATTCAAAAACTACAAAACACCAAGTAAGTTCAAATACTAGAAGAAAGGGAAGTCCAAAAGGAAGAAAAAGAACAGAAAACACACACGACATGAAAAACAAGAAAAAAAACAAAGCCTCACCCAGAAATTGTTTACTCTCGAAGTTCATTGTCTTGACGCCCGTCGAGAAAATTTCGCGAAGTCCAAATTGTAAAAAAATCGAAGTTCAAATTGTAAAAAACATGTATTTCTCCGTTTCTAAAAATGAAAAAAAGAAGTTCAAATAAAAAAAGATCAGTTTTACTTTTGTAAAAAAAGACTTTCCCATTTCTAACAACAAAACCAACTAGTTAAACTAAAAAAGATAGAAATTTCATTTTTTAAAATATGAATTTTCCTCGTTTCTAAAAAAAGTAAGAAGATCAAATTAAATAAAACGAAAAGAGTTCATTGTCTCTAGAAAAAAGGAATTCGCCTTTTTTAAAATAAACATAGAAGTTTAAGTAAAAACATAGAAGTTCAAATTAAAAATAAGAGAGAAGTCCGAAGTTTATAAAAACATAGAATTTACAAGTTAAAAAAATTGATGCTATTTTTGGCATTTTGAAAACTACTCATAAATGGAGACGAATTTGGAAAAATTTGCTTCTCAAACATAATCTTTCCAATGGTATATCATGCGCATTATTCCCATAATATAATTTGAATGTTTTATGTATATAATTCAAAACAAGTCTTAGCATGTTCAAAATGTGTTGTTAACTAGTCATGATTTGTTAAAAAAACTGCTTTCCAGTGCAATCATTTGCTCAAAAATCGACAAGTGCTTTAGGAGTTAGGGACAATTTTTTTACAGAGAAGTTCAAATTGAAAACGGCCAGAAGTTCACGTGCTACATGGTGTGTGTTTTCATATGAGAAAAATAGAATAAAAAGTTAAAGTATAAAAATTTCGCTGCTAGAAGTTCAGGTGCTCAGCACAGGGAAGTTCAAAAACTTGTTGTTACAGAGGTAATTAGCATTATATATCATTTGTGCAAGTCCGATGAATGGGTGAGAAATTACGAACAAAAATGCGTGGTAGAAGTTCAAAATGAAAACAACGGGAAGTTTCGATGATTATAGAAAACTCAGATTTTTCCTCGTTATTAAATAATGGAAATAAGAAATTCAAAAATAAAATAACAAGAAGTTCAACTTTTAAAAATAGAGCACTTCAAAATTTCATAAAAAGGATCAAAGAAATAAAACCAGGAAGTCCATATTGAAATGATGGAGAAGTTTAATGATTATAGAAAACTCAGATTTTCCTCGTTATTAAAGAATGGAAACAAGAAGTTCAAAAAAATAACAAGAAGGTCAACTTTTAAAAATAGAGCGCTTCAAAATTCATAAAAAGACTAATAAATAAAACCAGGAAGTCCAAATTAGAAAGATGAAGAAGGTCGATGATTATAGAAAACTCAGATTTTCCTCGTTATTAAAGAATGGAAAAAAGAAGTTCAAAAATAAAATAACAAGAAGTTCAACTTTTAATAATAGAGCGCTTCAAAATTTCATAATAAAAATATTAAGAAATAAAACTAGGAAGTCCATATTAAAAAGATGGAGAAGTTCGATAATTATAGAAAACTCAGATTTTTTCCTTGTTATTGAAGAATGGAAATAAGAAGTTCAAAAATAAAATAACAAGAAGTTCAACTTTTAATAATAGAGCGCTTCAAAAATTCGTAAAAAGGATTAAGAAATAAAACTAGGAAGTCCATATTAAAAAGATGGAGAAGTTCGATGATTATAGAAAACTTAGGTTTTCCTCATTATTAAAAGAATGGAAATAAGAAGTTCAAAAATTAAATAACAAAGAGTTCAACTTTTTTTTAAAAAAGTGCTTCGTAATTTCATTAAAAAAGGATTAAGAAAATCAGATTAAAAATTCATAAAAAAACTCAGATATTTTCACGTAACCGAGAGAAGTTCAGATTGATAACTGCCAGAAGTTCAAGTTCTATACGGTGTGCATTTTATATTAAAAAGAATAAAAAAAGCAAAGTCTAAAAGTTTTGTTGTTATAAGTTCAAGTCCTCCGTCGGAGAAAGTTGATAAAATTATTGTGAGAGAGGTTTGTACAAAAAGAATATCGTTTGTGTAACACGGACAAATGGATGAGAAAATTACAAACAAAAAAACGTCACAGAGGTTCAACGTGAAAATAGCAAGAAGTTCAACTACTACGCTGAATGAATTTCGCATGAAAAACTTATAAAACCGCCGCGAATATGAAAAAATGATCAACACGGGAAAGTTATGTGTTTACAGCAGCTTTCCATCGGTATATCACTCGTTGAATTCCGGGGAGTGGATGGAGAGCTACGAGTAGTGGATGGAGATCTGCGAGCAAAAAAAAGCACGTCGAAAACAGAGTGAAGTTCAGGTACACGTGCCGAGAAGTTCAGGTTCTTCACGCGGTGCATTTTCAAAGAATCTGTTTCACGATAAAGGCAGAACGAATGATCTCGCCATTTTCGCAATTACTTGAAAACGGCTAGGAATCAGAGAAAACCATCAACATTAAAAAGTTTCGCATTTTTCATAGCTTTTCAACGGGATATTATTTGCCCCATTCCGATAAAGTTTGTAGAAATTACGGTGAAAATACGTTTTTCGCCATTTTTGAAACTGACTTAAAACCGTAAAGAATTGGGAGAAATAATACATACCAAAAAGTTTCGCATTTGTTCAAGCTTTCCAACGCCATATCATTTGCTGCATTCAGACGCACGGTTAAAAATTTAGCTCGAAAATACGAACTCGGTAGGACTTGGACCATTTTCTAAATTACTCTTAAACCATTCAAAATTAGAAAAAAAAACTTTCTAGATGAAAAAGTAGCGCATTTTCATAAGCTTTCCAACGCCGTATCATATGCCTCCATTGGATTAGCCGTTTAGAAATGACATCGAAAAAACAAACTCAGCTGTTCGGTTTACGAAATTTTATGTTTTTTCAAACTACTCTTTAACCATAGGGAATTATAGAAAACTTTCAACATGTGGAAGGAGCGGTTTTGCAGCAGCTTTCCAACGCCATATTATATGCCTCATTCCGATAAACGGTTTAGAAATGCGATCGAAAATACGATTCACGTTTTTTGTGCAAAGAAAAAACGGTTTTTAAAACTGCTCTTAAACCGCTTATATTTTTCCAAAAATTTAAGTTGGGTCATGATATTGGTGTCCATAGCTTTCCAGCGGTATATCGCAAGCCCCATTTGGGCAATGTTGGCGGAAGTTCAACCTAGTTCATAGGGAAGTTCAATGTACTACTAGCGGGATAGGTCAGGTTGTGATCAGAATATTATTCTGTTCCCGTAATCAGAATAGTGTTTATGTATATATATATATATATCCACTTGGATGTAAATTTTCATAAATTATTATTGTTGACATTACCCTTGAGGTAAAAGGTTGGGAGGCAAAACTATAAGCCCCTATCTTTCTCTGTGTCCGATTAAAACTTTGAACCCATTAGCAATTGTGAAAGATTAAATGATAGTTGAGTATGTGGAGTTTGCTGAATCAAGGCTCTTACATAGACTCTTCCCGAAAATAATATGAATTGCAATTGTTTGATGACTAAGAGCACGATTTATTAGTTCTCAAGAAAGTTTATGATCTATACTTTAATATGTGAATAGCTTGTTACTTGATCATGAGAAGTTTTATGAGTTGAGCTACTGTTATGATATATAATGATGCTATAAAAAGTGATTGGAACTATCATTGATCAAATTTATGCACTTGCAAGCATTCACACTTCATAAATTATTTCTTTTATCACTTACCTACTCGAGAACGAGCAAGAATTAAGCTTGGGGATGCTGATACGTCTCCAACGTATCTATAATTTATGAAGTATCCATGCCATGTTTACAATAGTTTTATATGAGTTTGGTATGATTTGATTAGAACTAACCCGGACTGACGCTGTTTTCAGCAGAACTACCGTGGTGTTGTTTTTGTGCAGAAATAAAAGTTCTCGGAATGCGATGAAAATCAACGGAGAATTTTTCTAGAAAATATAAAAAATATAGGAACAAAAATCTACCGGAGGGGAGTCTTGTGGGCCCCACGACAGTGGGGGCACGCCCACCCCCCCCCCCTCCCGGCGCGCCCCTGTGCCTCGTGGACTACCCATGGGGCCCCCTGACTTGTTCTCGACGCCAACCTCTCCTATAAATACCCAAACCTTCAGAAATTAACCTAGATCGGAAGTTCCACCGCGACAAGCCTCTGTAGCCACGAGAAATCAATCTAGGCCCTCTTTGGCACCCTGCCGGAGGGGGCCATCATCACCGAAGGGCATGGAGGAGGATCCCGGAGGGGCCATCATCGTCATGAAGGCCAAGGACCAGAGGAAGAACCTCTCCCCATCCAGGGGGAGGCCATGGAGGAGGAAGCACAAGGGGGAGAACCTCTCCTCCTCTCTCTTGGTGGCGCTGGAGTGCCATCGGGAGGGGAATCATCGCCGCGGTGATCGTCTTCATCAACATCACCATCCTCATCTCTTTTACGCGGTCCACTCTCCCGCACCCCACTGTAATCCCTTCTTGAACATGGTGCTTTATGCCACATATTATGATCCAATGATGTGTTGCCATCCTATGATGTTTTGAGTAGATATCCTTTGTCTTTGGGTTGATTGATGATCTAGATTGGTATGAGTTGTATGTTCTTTTTGGTGATGTCCTATTGTGCCCTCCGTGTCGCGCAAGCGTGAGGGATTCCCGCTGTAGGGTGTTGTAATACGTTCATGATTCGCTTATAGTGGGTTGCTTGAGTGACAGAAGCATAAACCCGAGTAAGGGGATTGTTGCGTATGAGATAAAGGGGACTTGATGCGTTAATGCTATGGTTGGGTTTTACCTTAATGATCTTTAGTAGTTGCGGATGCTTGCTAGAGTTCCAATCATAAGTGCATATGATCCAAGAAAAGAAAGTATGTTAGCTTATGCCTCTCCCTCATATGAAATTGCAATGACAACTATCGGTCTTGTTAATAATTGCCTAGGACAATTGCGCACACCGATCCATCATTATTCCACACTCGTTATTTATAATATTTAGTAATATATTCTAACTTTATGATAACAACACCTACTTTCATATTTTAGCTCTCCATACCATGCAAAGTTATCCTCTTCATACCCACAACGTAGTTTTATTTCTCGTTTCTAGTTGGAAGCAAACGTTCGGTGTACGTAGAGTCGTATCGGTGGCAGATAGGGCTTGAGAGAATATTGATCTTACCTTTAGCTCCTTGTGGGTTCGACACTCCATACTTATCACTTCCACCATTGGGAATTGCTATGATGATTCCCTACACTTGGGGATTATCACTCCACGCTGGCACGGCGGCGCGGGTGTCATCGCTACCGCGATGACCGCACCTCCAATATTTGCGACCGTGCCTCCCGTGCGTGTGACCGTGCCTCCTGTGCCTGCGACCGCGCCATGTAGGCAGAGACAGAAGTCGGGTGCGCGGAGAGCGATGAGTCGGTGGTCGGCGCCTCCGCCTCCGCCACTATCATCAAGAGAAGTAGAACACGGGAGTCCGACGCCGCTTGTGTCCCATGAAGGTCACCGCCTAGGCGACGCCGGCGTACATAGCCGGTGTCTTGCCCGGTTCTTCTCTTTTGAGGATGTCCGTCGATCCCACATGGGCTTCATGGAAGTGGAGGCGCCGCCTTCCCCTCCCGCTGAAGCATCAGTTGGGGGTTCCACTCCGATGAGTGGTGGGAAAACGAGTTGTCCTTTGCATTGAAGCATATACCTCCGGGGCTCCCGGCAGTCCGGTGATCAAGCTGCTGGACATGAGGAAGACAAAGGGATCTACGGGTGGCGATTTAGATTAGGTATTAATTATACCTCAAGAGCCTGACTAGCACCGTTGATGTAAATGTACTGAAACCCGTCATGTTTAAATCCAGCTTTTTTATATGAAATCCGCCATGTTTATATGAAATCCGGCCGTGTTTGCATAAATTTCGTCCGGTTGGTTTTAGTTGTTGTCAAAATATATGCGGTTAGCGTTGGATGGCGTCCTCCCGCGTCTGTATTC
>NC_041392.1:382985661-382997367 GCF_002162155.2 Triticum dicoccoides | reverse complement strand
TCCGACTAGTCCGCGGATGGATGTAGGAGGTTTTTTACGGGTTGCCGTTGGAGATGCCCTTACAAAGGAAATTGACGCACCTTACGAAAAGAAGTATCCAACACTACATGTAACATGTCTATCCATGTGGCACATTAATGTCTTTGTTATGCGGGCCATATTATTTGGCCTATTTGGCAATATATTCTTGCAAGTCAACTAAATATTTGACGCATTGCGGTAGACACACCTAACGAATTGATGTGTGGCATTGGTGCCATGCTAGCAAGGAGTCCGACAACCATGGAAGGCAGAATGTCAAAAGCGCCTATAGACGTCGTGGGTAAGAGCCCCGCCGGTTAGGCGCGACACTAACATGACCAATGCATAGCCCATGTAGGATCGGATGTCAGAAAAAATAGGTTTAGATGGGAAAGCGGGATCCTCTGCAGGAGGCGGGTGTTTGAAAAGAAAAAGTGTGGTATGATATAAAAAGTTGAAAAAAAAGTTGAAATAAAGAATAGAGATGCATATGTGCTAAAGTCTTTATTTTCTATTCGTTGATGCGAGCCACTAGTAGTAGCTTCCATTGAAGAGAGAAAAAAAATCAATGTAGTTGCCTCGACCTATTTTTTCTCATGGGGCATATATGTATCTATATGCCACCATAGTTCATGCCCTAAGGAGCCAAACGAACAAACAAGTTTTCCGAGGGGCTGGTAGGGGGCATTTATAGGAGAATAATACACGACTTGGTAAGTTCTTCCATCCACGCATTTGACAAGGTAACTGCACGCTAGTTAGATATCACTTGTCAGTAGTACAATAGACACAAATCCAACCAATCACCACCTGACCCATGACTTGTCAGATCCATTCCTTGCTGCAGCATTTGGTCAGCAGGAGAATATCGGTTCCAACTTCCAAGGGCATCATTTCAAGTACATCAAAATATATTGTGGCTGCCGCAACATTTTTTCCATTGGCTGATATGAACAAATGGGGGATCGCACTAGGATGGTTCATGCACATGCTCTTTCTTCTACAACATACGAGACCTAATTTAGCAGCAGCCACCATCACCTTGGCCCTGATAGCTCAACTGCGTGGAGGTTGTCAGTGGAATCGACGATCCACTCAGAGTTTCGATGAGGACCCAGCTCTACCTCCTGCCGTGAGACTTCCACCTTTTGCCACTCATCCCATCTCTCCGCAAGACCATCGCCTTCAAGCATCCTTACCACTTCCGACATCTTCGGGCGCTCCGTGGGGGAGCCCTGTGTGCAAAGGAGCGCAACCTGGATCAGCGATTCCACCTCAACATCAATGTAGTTGGTCTGTAGGTCTGGATCCACCAACATCTCCAACCTTCTCTCCTTGAGCAATCCTTTCACCTGCACAAGTAAAATCAACAAAAAAAAAGGATGACAATAAGGCAGCTCCCCTACAACCAAACGGAAGAATGTTTTAGGACTGCCCCTCTACACATACTTAGCTCAAATAGAAGCCTTGCTAAAGCTCTGTTAATCACCTTTTTTTGTTTAGAACAAGTTTGTACATTAAGCATTATGAACCTGGCTAGCTATTTGAACCAAGGAAATCTCACTAGTTAATTACCCAGTCAAGTAGCATGACATCGTCGTCATTGGCAAGGCGAGCAAGATCAAAGGCACGCTGTCCTGTAATAAGCTCCAAAAGCATAATTCCATAACCGAATACATCAGTTTTCTCTGAGGATTTTCCTGTTGAAAGATATTCTGGTGCAATATGCCCAATTGTTCCACGCACAGCAGTTGTTACATGGGTATCCTTGTAATCCATTAGTTTGGCCAAACCAAAATCCCCCACTACAGCTTCAAAGTCTTCATCTAATAAAATATTTGCAGCTTTCACATCACGATGGATGATCTTTGGATCACAGTGATCATGTAAATAGGAGAGGCCCCTGGCAGAACCCAATGCAATTCTTCTTCTCGTTTGCCAATCCAGTGGCGGTTCAGCTGGCCCTCGTTCTAAAAATATAAGCCAGTTAAATATATTCTTTAGAATTATATTCACCTACCTCTGTAAACAAATGGTGACCTAAAACGTCTTATATTTATTTACAGAGTACATTATATTAAGACTTACAACGATCTGAAATATACAAAGAAAAGTGGAGAAACAGGGCAAAGTACCTCTTAGACGTGATGCAACACTTCCATTAACCATGTATGGATACACAAGCAACCTTTCTGTTGGTGTCATACAGAATCCACGAAGACGCAATAAGTTTCTGTGTACAGCCATACTAATCATCTCAACTTCTGTTTGAAATTGTAGCTCCCCACCAGGTGTCCTCTCCTCCTTCAGTCTCTTGACAGCTACTAGTGTACCATCTGTTAGTCTCCCTTTGTAGACCTTGCCAAATCCACCTCTTCCAAGAATGTTCTTATTGCTGAAGGTATCCGTAGCAACTTGTAATTCTCTAAGTGAAAATCTTTTAAGCTGACCAAGATGGACCTCTGGATCCTCCTCAGCTGTATCACATAAGAAATTTCAGGTTACTGTCATCTTACAAGTAATTTTCCTCATGCTGGCTGCTACTGAATGCTTACCAGGTACATCAAAGAAATGCTCTTGCGGTTTCCTGCGGCGCCAGTATGCAAAACCAATTGCAGGAATAGCAAATAGCAAGGCAGCACCAGCAGCCACTCCACCAGCAATTGCTCCAGTACTAGAGGAACTACTTCCTGAACGAATGAGAACAAAACCATCAATTCCATACCTTGAAAAGTATCTGTGGGCTAAATAAAATCATGTGTTGCCAAGCAATGTTCCAGAATAGGATGACAACAAATAAGAGAACCAAGCCAGAAAACAGGTCACACCATGGACATGAATTAACTAACAGAGATGCAATCAGTAGTGGAAGCAGCACTAGGAGGCCACACAGGCAGTGACAGTAGCAGCTACTTGAACATTTTTCCACTGATAGGGGGTGGAGGTGTGCCATGAGATCTTGTATCGTTGTTAAAAAACCAGAAGTTTTCACGCTGATTTATCATGCTGTACATTGGTAGCACATGAAGCACCAGATAATCTCCACCATAAAGGTAGGAAACAAGGAAGTCCAAAAAATGCATTCAATATCAACAGCAGTATCGACTCCAGCCTCTAGAACATTTTACTTGTTTCTGGACTACTCTCATAGTCTCATCCCAGCTGGGATGTTACATCAATGAAAGAACATTGCAGCGGTCTTATTGCAATGGAAGGTATACATGAACTTAATAGCCAATCCGTAATTATGATAAATCACCTGGTGATTGCTCAGGGGTTGGAGGGTTATATGGAGGAGGTGGGGAGAAGGGAGGAGCGCCGGAGCAAGGTTTTGAAGTCCCAGGACCGCATAAGGCAGGGTTGTTGCCAAAACTGAAATGATAAACAAATGTGAATTGTTGGCATAACTGCAAAATAAACAAGTGTGAATTGAAGCAGCGTCAAGGCAAAGAAAACTGAATTTATCAACTAACATGCTAGCTTTACCTGATAGGGGTGAATAATGAAAATGAACCGGTTGATGGAACTTCTCCGGACAGCTTATTATTTGACAAATCCCTATAATTATTAGAAATATTCAGCTTTTGTTAATTAGACGCTTCCTAGTTTATACCAAAGGTTATGCTGAAGAAAAGGATGTAGCATAAGAAGACACTTACAGAACTTGGAGAGCAGTAATAGCAGTTAAAGATTTAGGAATTGTGCCCGAAAGACTGTTGTTGTTAAGACGCCTATGCTCATATATAAAATGAAAATGCACAAATTAGTACCACCTGGAGAGTGCTATAGGGAAAATTAACACAGTGGTTGAGTCTTGACCAAAGTTTCTATTTCAATAACTTAACAACAAGATAGATGCCATAAGAAATGAGAAAGAATCCGGTGGAAACCAAATAAAATGAAAACTCCGCTGAGATGTAAGAAGTTTTCAAAAATTATTTAAAAAAATGCTATGTTAGAAAGGTGATGTTTTGTTAACATGTAAAATTTGAAGTTCAAACTCATATTATATGGGAGGTAAGAAAAATATATATACATGAATATTGATGGTGTAGTTTTATTGAATGCTGAAAGTAATTTGTTTTCATACCTCCTAAATGAATTTGATTTGAACTTGAAATCTTACACGTTAATAGAACATCAACTCCCCAACATACTGTATTCTTTTTCATGATTTTTATAAAGTTTGAGACATAGTGTTTACATGGTTTTCCCTGATTTCTACAGTAACTTGGTTTCCACTGGATATTTTGTCTTAATAAGAAACATAAAAGGAATGCCAAGTGGCAAACTACTCGTTGCCTGGAAAAGAGCAAAGAGCACAAATATAATGTGCACACAAATTCACAGCAAAGACCAAATCAGGCAAATATAAATCAAAATTTAAAAAAATCCTACAAGGGGTACACACAGTACATTTCCCCCCATTTTTCAGCCTTTTAGTTGTTGGTGTTTTACACTTGCAATGGCAACACGTAAGTTGTTGCTTCAAATGGTTGAATCAAACTGCATGGCTACACTAGATAATTCTAAACACGAGGTTTTATGCTGCCATAATTGTAACTCTACCCAGGCAAATCAGAAAGCATCTCATTTTGGCCCAGTAGAGCTAAGTACCTCGTGTTACAATACATACAAAATCTGCACGTGTGCATTTTTCAGAATGATCAGATTACCTAAAATATTGAACAGCTAAAATGTATTTAAACAAGTGATCTCACAAAATCCTAATAGCCATCTTGGCACGAACATGGTTAAAATACCAAGCAAATGACTATGTATGTGAGTCTAGCATGACAGCAAAAATATCCCTACTATAACATCGTGTTATCTATAATGAGGCAAATGAAGGGATCATACAGGAATCGTAGCTTCAATAGGTTCCCCAACGAATCGGGTATTGGACCAGTGAAGTTGTTTAAGTACAAATCCAAACTGATCAAGTTTGTGAGGTTTCCAAGTTCGCTAGGTATTGTGCCACTGATGTTATTACTGTAGAGCTCCCTGCAGCACAAAATTAAAACTGGTACTAAGTTGTATAAAAATAATTATGGGCCAAGACCCAAAAGTAGGTGATCACTGGCGCATTACAATAATTAGATTGACGGCACCAGCCTTATATGTAACACCCTTGCATGCACTAATCTAAGTTACTATCATCATGATCAATAGTCCAACTTTACTATTTCTTTTCCCATTATCTAGTACAATGTGGTACAGTAAGTAGACATTGTGATGTTCTAACCCTACTTACATTCCAACAACAATTCACTATGTGGTGAAGGAAATGAACATTTCAAATAGAATATCTGTTTTAATGCATCCATATATGTTATATTTTCGGCTGGGTTGGAAGATCAGAACGCTGACAAACTCTTCCACCATTTGCAGGTATCAGCAAGTATGGCATGTATGCAGGCACTTAGCAAAAAGAGGATAGCTTACAGGTATTGCAAGTTTTTTAGCTGACCAAGCTGTGGCACCAAAGTACCAAATAATGCAGCATTTCCAAGATCACTGAAAAATGCACATAAACTTCAGTATGAAATACAGTACAGGTGTATCTGCATAGTAGAGAAAAAGGTGGACCTACACTCTGATAACGCTGTTGTCGTTGTTGCAAGTAACATGAAACCAAGTGCACGGATTGACCAGAGTTGGATCCCAACTTTGTAGCACATTATTGGGATCATTTAAGTTAGTTCTTAGGCTATGCAATGCATCACCTGTAAATAATAGTGAGAAATGAATAATTCTTACATAAAATTTAACTGACAAATAATCAGTACATCCTACAAAAAATGAGATAATCATGTCATCCCAAGAGGAGCAACATGACCCCAGTTACAGCATGCATTAGCACAATTAGCACCTAATATTCCTTGTGTAGATTGAATATAGGGCTAAGTATATTTTTCGTCCCTCAACTCTCTCGAAAGTATAGAAATGGTCCCACAACTTCAAAACCAGCAAATCTTAGTCCTTCAACTTCTCAAACCAGATAACTTTAGTCCCTCATACCGCTTTGAGTGGTTTCGTTGATGAGATGACATGATTTTGACTGATTTGGATGGCTTCGTTGATTTAGTGGAGGCTGCCTTTCGCGTGGCACTGAAGGCCATGCTCGCTAACGCCGGTCTGCTGCTACCCTGGCCGAGCTCTCTTTGAGCATGCCTAGCTGGCCATATAGCCGCCATAGCTCGGTCTGCGTTTGCTGATCAAGATGCACTCTGCTGTCCGATGGGCGCTGCATCTATCGAGCTACCACTTGTCATGCCTGCTGCGCACTGGTATTGCTTGTGCGCGTGTGGCTAGCACAAACACTGCCAACCCCGGCCTTTCTCACCATGTGTGTCGCCGCTTCATGCTGCTGCCTGTTGCCGCCACAGTCTGAGCTCGAAGCCGCCCCAACTACTTCACTTCCCAAGCTGACCGAGGAGCTGTGGTCCAAGCCATGGCCTAGGACGTACTGTATGGCCTACTTTGAGTGCAGAGCAAATAGGCATGCAGGTCATCCACGGCGCTCCTTTAGCCGTGCCATCAGGACCGGCAGCACAACTCTCCGCCCCGGCCTCGCCGTACCTCGGCTCCACGACCCGGCCATCCAGGTCCTCCCACCTCTTCTTTTCCTTCTCTAGGGCGGCGACAACAGCATGAGGCCGAAGAATATGCAGGTGGCAGGAGTCCACGATTGTGCATATCAATTATTCAACAAAATGCCCATTGCATTGAAAAACAGAACAAAGATGAGGACAGGGGAGAAAGAAAGAAATGATGAGGTGGCAGTCAACTCGGAATACCAGGGTCAAAACCATGCCATGTCATCAATGAAACCATCCGAAATGGTATGAAGGACTAAAGTTATCCGGTTTGAGAAATTAAGGGACCAATGTTTGCTGGTTTTGGAATTGAGGGATCATTTCTATACTTTCGAGAGAGTTGAGGGACAAAAAATATACTTATCCCTTGAATATATGATTTTTCATGGGGGGCAATCACCAGGTTATATCATACACAAATAAACAGAACAAAAAGGCCAGCTTGCATTCCCTTCGTGCTCATCTTGAATCTGACAGCTCTACCATCATAAGTCTGCTGTGTTGTAGATTTTTCATTACACTGACCTTTGGTATTTAGCATTGTTGAGGAAATCGTTAACTGGTAGCCGCTCGGTTGGCTAGCGAGTAGGGGATTAATCGGCTAATCGGCAAGTTAATCAATTAATCGGACGATTTTTTGGTTTATCGGCTACTCGGTGACCCTATGAGTAGGGATTGATTGGCAAGTTAACTGGTTAATCGGATGAATTCTTGAACAGGGGTATTTAGTAACGTTATATTGTGTGGGAAAAAAATAGCATAATATGTTTTATACCAAAGAGCAAATAAACAGCGCATGAGAGACACATAAGTATCAACAGATAGCATAAGTAACTAAAGCTGCAGTGCCAACTTTGTGGATGTTGAGGTTTCTAGTGCAATGTCGAACAAGCAATCACCATCAGGCTTCAGGTGATTTAGCCTTTCGGTTCAGACTTGTGACTTGAAAGACGCCCTCTAGCTTATAGAAAGAGCCACATACAGTATCGAAACGTTCAACAACACAACTGGTTAGGTGAAAAAACAGAATTTGGTACAAGAGAATTGCCCAATGACCATCAACTTTGACCGATTGAAACCCAGAAGAGCAACATCATTTCGAACTGGGAACGTAAAAGCACCCTGAGGCAACAACGAAAGTGCACAGTGGGATATCCTAATTGTTTGAGGGAGAAGAGATCGAACACGCTTTGCATTGATCAGCAGGGTTACATTTATACAGGGGGCAGAGGGCGCGAGCCCACGATGGTGATTGTGGCCGGGCCATGCCGTGAGGAGGTGATCGTGTGTGCTGACTCTAAAAACTGCACACACGCACGCTCTGACTCTCTACGGTATACGTACAAATACATGAGGTTTAACACCCCCCCGCAGTCGTGACGTCGCGAGGAGCGACGCAGAGACTGGACTGGAAATCGTGAAAGACATCAGTGGGCAGCCCTTTCGTCATCACGTCTGCGAATTGCTGGCGCGTAGGGACATGGAGCACGCGGAAGTCACCGATCGCGACGCGCTCGTGGACGAAATGAATGTCCAGCTCCACATGCTTGGTTCGTCGGTGATGGATGGGGTTGCTGGAGAGGTACACGGCGGAGATGTTGTCGCAGTAGACTAGTGTAGCAGTGGTGACCGCGCAGCGAAGCTCGCCGAGGAGTTGCCGTAGCCAGACGCATTCTGCCACAGCGTTGGCCACGCCACGGTACTCTGCCTCCGCGTTGGAGCGCGAGACGGTGGCCTGGCGTTTGGACGACCAGGAGACAAGTGCATCACCGAGGAAGACGCAGTAGCCGGAGGTTGATCGACGTGTGTCGGGGCACCCGGCCCAATCTGCGTCGGTGTAGACCCGGAGATCCAAAGTCGAGGACGCGCGGAGATGGAGACCGAGCGAGGCCGTGCCGCGCACGTACCGGAGTGCATGCTTGATCAGAGCGAGGTGACACTCGCGCAGATCGTGCATGTGCAGACAGATCTGCTGCACGGCGTAGGCAAGATCGGGGCGTGTCACCGTCAGGTACTGCAGCGCACCAGCGAGACTGCGGTAGGCGGTGGGGTCGTCGACGCACGGTCCCGTGGCGGAAGGGAGCTTGGCCTTGGTGTCGACGGGCGTCGGAGCAGGCTTGCAATTGTCCATGTCAGCCCGCTCAAGGACGTCTTCGGCGTACTGCTCTTGAGAGAGGAAGAAGCCGGCGGCCGAGCGCGTAACGTGGATGCCCAGGAAGTAGTGGAGGTCGCCGAGATCTTTCATGGCGAACTCAGTGGTGAGTCCGGCGACGATGCGACGAAGGAGCGCGGGGGAGGACGCCGTGAGGATGATGTCATCCACGTAGAGCAAAAGGTACGCGGCATCCGCGCCGCGGGTGAGCGTGAACAGCGAGGTGTCCGAGCGCGTCGCCGTGAAGCCGAGAGTGGCGAGGAAGCCGGCGAAGCGAAGAAACCACGCGCGCGGCGTCTGTTTCAAGCCGTAGAGAGACTTGGACAGGCGGCAGACGTGGTCGGGCTTGTCGGCGTCGACGAAGCCGGCGGGTTGTAAGAAGTACACCTCTTCCTCCAAGTGGCCATGGAGGAAGGCCTTCTTCACATCGAGTTGATGAACAGGCCAGTTGCGCGAGGCGGCGAGGGTGAGCACGGTGCGGATGGTGGCGGGCTTGACGACCGGAGAGAAGGTTTCTCCGTAGTCGACGCCGGCGCGCTGGTTGAAACCGCGGACAACCCACCGCGCTTTGTAGCGGTCGAGCGTGCCGTCAGACCGAGTTTTGTGGCGGAAGATCCATTTGCCCGTGATGACGTTGGCGCGCGGTGGCTGGGGCACGAGCTCCCAAGTGCGGTTGCTGGTGAGAGCAGTGAACTCGTCACGCATGGCGGCGAGCCAGTTGGTATCGCGAAGAGCACCGCGGACTGAGCGAGGAACCAGAGAGACGGTGGCGGTGGGAGCGGTGGCGGCCACACAGACATAATCAGCGGCGTACTTGGGATTGGGGCGGAAGACGCCGGCGCGGGCGCGCATGGTCATGCAGTGCGGTGGCGCAGGAGGAGGCGAGGGAGGGGAGCCAGGCGGGCTGGCGGAAGAGCGCGGGGACGCGGTGTTTGAATGAGAGGCGTCGGATGAAGATCCAGCGGCCTCGTTTGAATGAGAGGGGTGGGTAAGGGGCGCGCGTGAATGTGGTGCGTTGGATGACGATCCAACGGTGCCGTTTGAAGCTGGGGTGGGCGCGCGCGAAGGGGGTGAACCTGGCGCGTTGGATGAAGATCCAGCGGCGCTGGTTGAACTG
Source organism: Triticum dicoccoides (assembly GCF_002162155.2). NCBI lineage: Eukaryota > Viridiplantae > Streptophyta > Magnoliopsida > Poales > Poaceae > Triticum > Triticum dicoccoides. The sequence goes on along the minus strand of NC_041392.1, from coordinate 382,987,478 downwards.
ACGACGGGCACGCGATCGGGGCGGTTGGGATCAGGCGCAGGCGCAGTCGTGGGCGCGGCGACGGGTGCAGGAACGAGACGTGGAGCCGGAGTGGCCGGAGGGTGCAGGAACGAGACGTGGAGGCGGAGTGGCGGGAGGGGGTGGGAGGCGCGGTGTGGCGAACGGGAAGGTGAGCTCGTCAAAGCGAACGTGGCGAGAGGTGAGCACGCGTTGGGTGGTGGGGTCGTAGCAGCGGTAGCCGCGGTGATCGGGCGGGTACCCGAGGAAAACGCAGGCGACCGAGCGCCGATCGAGCTTGTGGCGCGAGGTGGAGGTCGTGTTGGGGTAGCACAAGCAGCCGAACACCCGCAAAATGGAGTAATCCGGCGGCGTGCCGAGGAGTTCATGCGGCGTGCGCGGCGAGCTGGCGGCGCAGGGTTTGTAATTGAGGAGAAGCGTCGCAGTGGCGAGAGCTTCAGCCCAAAAGCGCGGCAGGAGGGAGGCATGGAAAAGGAGGGCGCGGACGCTCTCGTTCAGAGTGCGGAGAGCGCGCTCCGCCTTGCCATTTTGTTGACTGTAAGGGCAGGTGAGGCGTAGAACTGTGCCGTTCTTGGAGAGGAGCGAGCGGACCGCGAGGTTGTCAAACTCGCGTCCATTGTCTGTCTGGAAGGCGAGGATGGAGCGCTCGAATTGAGTTTGGACATAAGCATAAAATGCAGAGAGCATGCAAATAACTTCGGATTTGTGGCGAAGAGGGAAGGTCCAAACATAATGAGTGCAGCTATCAATTACAACTAGATAGTACTCAAAGCCAGAAATGCTAACAATGGGAAAGGTCCAAACATCTAGATGAAGTAACTGAAAAGGAAAATAGCTAGGCGTCGTGCTGGTGGAGAACGGGAAGCGCGTATGTTTGCCGAGCCGGCAGGCGGTGCAGGAGTGTGAAGCGGAGGGCGCACAGCTGAACGGGAGGTGATGCAGGGCACGGCGAAGCGCCTCCTCGCCAGGGTGCCTGAGCCTGTTGTGCCACAATTCCGTGGACGCCGCGCCGGCGAAGTAGCTGGCACGGGGAACGGCGGGGTTGGGGCACACCGGGTACAGATCGCCCGTCGAATCACACCGAAGGATCACCAGGCGGGTGCGGATATCCTTGACAGAAAACCCAAAAGCGTCAAATTCAACAGAGACAGGGTTGTCGCGAGTAAGTTGACGAACGGAGAGAAGACTAGTGATGATGGAAGGGGAAAGAAGAACATTGTGAAGTTCGAGAGATGAGTTGTTGGCAATGAGCGAGCCGCGCCCGGTGTGTGTGATGGGCATGCGGCCGCCGTTGCCAACGATAATGTCACGGGGAGGGAAGGTAGGACAGAGGGAATGGAGAGTACCAGGGTTTGATGTCATGTGCGAGGACGCGCCGGAGTCCATGTACCAGTCTGAGGTGCTCGAGGGCGGCGGCGGCAACGTGTGCGCGGCCAGAAGCGCCGCCTGCAGCCCACCCATGTCCCACGGCTGGGGCGGCACCGGCGCCGTGCTGGAGCTGGCGCCAGGCGAGCCGTAGGTGAAGCCGGGAAGGATCGAGGGGTAGGCACCGTACCCGTAGGGCGGTGGTGCCATCCATGGCGCCGTGCTGGAGCTCGCACCAGGGGCCCCGTAGGTGAAGAGCGCCTGCTGCTGCGGGACGCCGGGTCGCGGACCGAGGACACCGGCACCAGGCGCACGCCACGGCATGGGCCAGGTCTGCACCATGCCAGTCCAAGAGTTGGAGCCGGGGGCCTGACCTGGCAGGGCAGCCGAGCGCGGCGGGGGTGGTGTTGGCGACGGAGAAGGTGGCGCCCCCC
>NC_041392.1:382984086-382985327 GCF_002162155.2 Triticum dicoccoides | reverse complement strand
GCGCCCACGCCCCGCGATACCATCAGTAGTAGCGGGCGGAGCGACAGGGGGAGCCGGAGGCCGAGCCGCGATGAGCGCGTGCGCGGACTGAAGACGAGCAGACTATTCCGCGCGGTGTTCCTCCAGGAGGAGAAAAGAGCGCGCCTGAAGAAGGGTGGGCAGCGGACTGCGCGCGGTAAGGTGCGGGATCGCACAGTGGTACTGACGGCCGAGGCCGCGCAGCATGTGGAAGAGCTGTTGCGTGTCGCCGACCGGTTGCCCGAGGTCGCGAAGCTGGTCGATGAAGGTCTTCAGGCGAGCGAAGTACTGCATGACCGTCAGGTCGCCCTAGACCACGGCGTGGTACTCCGCGTCGATGTACACGGCGCAGGAGAGTTGGTTGGCGTGGAAGATCTCCTCGATGGCGCCCTAGAGGATGTCGGCGGTGTCGTTGGGCTGCATGACTGCATCGAGCAGCTTCGGCGAGATCGTGGCGTACAGCCAGTGGACGATGCAGTGGTCAACCATAACCCACTCGGGGTCACGGCGACGCGGAGCAGCGGGGGCGACGAGGTGATCGCGGACGCCAAACATGCCGACGATGGTGAAGAAGAAGCGACGCCATTGCGCGTAGTTGCCGGCATGCAGATCCAGGGTGATGGGGACGTGGTGACGGATGTCGATCGTCTGGAGCACGGAGGAGGGAAACGCGCCGGGGGCCAGCACGGGTGCGGGATCAGCCGGTGGCGCGGGCGGAGCGCTAGCCAGGGCGGGGGCGTGAATGACGCCAGCCGGCGGAGGAGCATCATCGTCGGAGGAGTTGGGGGAGGCGAGAGGGTTGGTGTCCATGGCAGCCGAAGGGGGTTGGGCAGGCGCGAAGGGGTTGTTTTCCTCTGCATCTGATACCATGTTTGAGGGAGAAGAGATCGAACACGCTTTGCATTGATCAGCAGGGTTACATTTATACAGGGGCAGAGGGCGCGAGCCCACGATGGTGATCGTGGCCGGGCCATGCCGTGAGGAGGTGATCGTGTGTGCTGACTCTGAAAACTGCACACACGCACGCTCTGACTCTCTACGGTATACATACAAATACATGAGGTTTAACACTAATCAACCCCAGAGTACACCAATCAGGCTCAAGCAAACCGCAGGCGACGAACAATTCACAGGAGTAAGCAAACCAACTGGAAGTGTATCAACACGGGCACAAGTAAGCAAACCACGAGTTTAAATCTAACAAGAAGACGCTTCCAAAAACA
>NC_041392.1:382974176-382983840 GCF_002162155.2 Triticum dicoccoides | reverse complement strand
AACTAACAAGAAAACCACATCGTAGAAACGTCCTAATCAACCCTAACAACCACGACCACGACTGGACTAACGTTGGCAAGGCAGATAGATGGGCACATAAGCGATCATATTCATGGGCATGGGGCAACATACGCAAAGCAAACTAACGCAAGCATATTATTAGTAACCCTCTGAAGCAAAACGCAAAGCAGAGATCCCAGCCCCAAGCATTGTCAGGTTTTGTGACGCAGTATAAATATAAAATCATGTCAAAACCACAGCAAACGAGCAATGATGATCCGCTCCGATTTCCGGTCAAAATCGCCCCAAATTGATTGTGTGCCCTGGATTGAAGCAGCAGATTTAAATTTGCTCGACCAAGAGAGCCAGAAATGGGCATGAAAACGCCTCGCAAAACCCCAGCCTCGAGAACCTCCAACGGAAGCAAACCAGCAAAGCAAAGCAGACCTTCCGTGTTTGCAAGCACGCGCGCGGCCTGGTGAAGCAGCAGCAGCGCCCAGATCGCCCACGGCGGCGCCCCCATTGCCGCCGCCCTAGATCCCACAGCAGCAGCCGCCGCCGCGCATTTCACTCCCCGCAGAGGCCAAGCCTTTTTGCGACAGAGGCGAAGATTCGGGGCGCAGCTTTTTGCCCTCCTCCCGTCCGCTTCGATCTCCTCTGCCCGAAGCCCCGAACCGAACCCCTCTCCTCTGCTCTGCTCTTTTCGGCGACTTTTTTTAGTTTTTTTTAACATGCACAAGCTTTCATATACATGCGCATACACTCACCCCTATGAAGAATGCTCACACACACCCTATTTTTATGAGCATTTTTAAAAGACTCTTGAAATTTACGAAGTCATCATAGGCGCCTCATCGTTGACTTGAATTCTGGTGGGCTAAAGAAATCATTGTTCTCTAACAGGGCCGGGCCGTTAAAATCCAGGACCCTGTGCGAAACAAAAGAAGTAGGGCCCTATCACACTAGAAAAAAATTAGCAAACGAGCAATAATAATGTATATGATATAATGTCTTACAGAACAATTAGATACATAATAAAAAATCATACCTATTCAACTCCGTGTTGCATAATATTTATTTGAACAACATCATACTTTTAGTATTCTTTGAATTGAAATCTTCAATTATATCCTCGTAATCAATCTTCTCCCCATGATGACTCGAATATGTATTATTAAAACACAAGATACAAAAGATGAATAAAACAAAATGGAGTGATATAGCAGCAGTCATCATATATAAATTGAAGATTATGCGTCAATGTTTGGTAATTAAACGAACCGTGTAACTCACCTTGTCTCGTGTCCTGTTTGGATGAACTGCAATACCTAGATATTTAACCAAGGAGGCAAGAACCGATGTCTAAGAAAGTAACGATCCCTGCCAAAATTAATTTGGGATTTAGAAATTAGGAGTAGAACTGTTGGATCCAAAGTTAATCAGGAGAAAAAGCCAGCGGCAGATGGCAGGAGTAGTTAAACAATTAAACTAGTGCCTGAACCATGCAAGTATTGATGAATTGTTTAACTTCTGCCGGTATGAAATCAAGACGATCGTCCACTATCGATCTCACATGACTAGCGCGGCGAGAGGAACATGTTTTTTTGATCTACCTGTTTTGGCGATTGCGATAGGAACATATTCATCAGAGTTCAGATGAAGTTAATAGGAACTCGGAAGGTTCGTCGCCCCGCCTGTAGCTGTGTCGCCCGCCACCGGCTCTGGATGCGCCGTCTCGCCTGCCAATTTCCTCAGAATGCGATCGATCCCGTTCTGTTTTTGAATCGAGGTATCGCATGGAGCAGCGGCCTCACGCGGAGTCGCGCGGACGCGCTAGGCGCCATCGGCCCAGGAGGAGATATACATAAGCCTACATAAAAATTTAGGGCCCCTAAAATTTATGGGCCCTGTGCGGGCCGCACGCTTTGTACAGCTATGGGCCTGCCCCTGCTCTCTAACCATCCAAACACATGTTGATTCGCTTTTTTTTTAGGTTCGTCTCCTTTCTTGTCACGGTTGCTTACGGTATGAGACACACAGTTTTTTTTTGCACAGAACACATTATATATACGCTTATACACCCACCCTTATAAGCGCACACGTATACACACTGTCCACCTAATCATCCAACCACAGGCTGGTTCGCGACACGCGGTGGGTTGGAGAACTGGACGGTGGAGTACCGGTCTTTTTGGGCTGCTCACGGGTGGGGAGAGCCTCGTGACCGTTCATCCTGTTGTGGCTTGTCGTAGGGGCTACTCGGGGCCGTTACAAGCCGTCTGATCTGCCCAGACAGCTTGTACCCGGGCAACCCGGCTAGAAGGTTGATGACGAGTGGACCGAGGGCGCGTGATCGCTATAGTCGATGTGTGTCCATGACGGGTGGATCGAGGGCACGATATCACTACAGTCGGGGGCACCAACCTTAATAGAGGCGAGGGTCCCGATCTTTCGATGAGATGATAACTATCGATTTGGTGGAGACGACTTTGACGATCCGACTACAAACGTGCAGGTACGGATGTAGGTTATATCGATGTGAAGTTATATCATCAAGACCTTTACTGTTACCTCGCAGAGATGTAGCTGATGTAGGTACGGACGTTGACAATGTACCATACTCTTGAGATGATATCGCGCTCACAATCCGAGGTGGGGCTGCTCTAGTAGGTGCAATAGTGGAGTAACCAACTGGCGGTGGTGAGCATGAACTGAAATAGTAGTTGTTGTAGTCACCCAATGCATCCTCCTGTATTTGTCTCTCAAAGGTACAAGCACGGACATACATACCAGTAATGCAACGAGGAATATACTGAAATCTTGCCTGAATATCATGGTTCAAACCACCAAAAAATCTATTCATTGTATCATCCTCAGATTCTTCTATGTCACAATGATGCATATAAGATTTGAACTCTTGGTAGTAAGCATGAACAGTGTTATTGCCTTGTTTTAATTGCTCCAATTTGCGACGCAATTCACGACGATAGTAAGGAGGAAAAAATTGTTGTCTCATTATAGCTTTCAAAACTTTCCAAGTTGTGGGTTGATTATCAATGTTTTTCTTACAATGTACACTCCACCAAACAGAAGCAAAACCAGTAAATGCTCTAATGGTAGCTCGTACTCTCTCAAGTTCAGAAAAATCATGGTGACTAAAAACTTGTTCTACTTCAAGCTCCCAAGCTAGATAAATAGCAGGATTAAATCTACCCTCAAATGATGGTAAAGAGATAACCTGACCATATGCTTGTGTGTGTTGTCCCAACTCTCATGATGGTGAAGATGTGTCCGTCATCCAAGAACTTCTATCTCTGGAACTTGTCATAATTAGTAGAAACAAGAACCAAAATTCGAGAATAATGTTCCTATGAACTACTAGGATGTGGTTGTAAAGTGCTCACAGTAAAGCAAATATCAATATCTTACAAGTTCTTACCATGCGCAGGTGGTGACAGGCAACCAGCGGTGTCAAATAACTCCAAAGATTGTGTAAAACGATTGCCAGGGGAACTTACGTATGCACGGTGTAGAAATATGTGGAGCTGGGTTGGCTATATATGGTAGCAGAAGATTAGGAATAATCAATTCAGAGATGCAATGTTGAATAAACGCTCAACGACGGTACTGTGCTGGTCCTAGGCTAGACCAAACTAGAGACGCGAGCCTAGAACACTAATGAGGTCACGTCGTAGCACAACTAGCATCAATAAAGGATATGAAGTAGCTCTGGACAGCAAGATATAAGTGAAGATCACAATAGCAGTAGAGCTATTTAGAAGCTGATGTTGAGGTGCCAAATACTGAACTAGCTTCTGCAACTATTTAGATGAGGCTCGTCGCTAGCTTTCATTTGAGCACTCGCGGAGCCAAAACAGACTTCATATGAGGAAGTTATGCCTGTTTTACTGAACAGTGCACAAAACAGATTCCAATCCGAATTCAACTACGAGATTGAGTCTAGATAGATCCGAATTTTGTTTTTTTTTCTCCTCTCTTTTTTTCTCACACTTTTTTTCTCTTTTCCTTTCTTTTTTTTCTCTGACTTTTTTTTTACTTTTTTTTCTCTCGTTTTTTTCTCTATCTTTTTTTTCTCTCTCCCTCTTTCCAAAACAAACTAGATAAGATGTAGATTGGATCAAGCGAAGATGGGAACGATCTCAACTATGATTATGACAATGAACGGTGGGTAGCACGTGGAGGAAATTGATGGATGGGTGGTGGACAATGGAAGGGATAATGATGCAGCGGCGACGTGACTAATGTGAACAGAACTCGAAACTCTAAACGACCTAGACACTAAGACCAGCAACTCGACACGACGATGTAATCGATAATTCAACTATGCAAGCAATGAAAAGAAAATTGCAAAGGCTCAGACTGGCTTGGACAAAGGATGAATAGATCTAACTCTTTTTTGTGGATTTTTCTTGGACAATAGGTAAGAAAATAAATCTAATCTAGGAAAACTGAAAATTCTCACCGAGCAACCTGAAAACTGATACCACTTGATAGAGGCGAGGGTCCCGATCTTTCGATGAGATGATAACTATCGATTTGGTGGAGACGACTTTGACGATCCGACTACAAACGTGCACGACATTGCGCCTTAGCAATCGCTAAACCAATCTCCTGAGGTTACTGACGATGCTGGAAGCACGGTCAGCCTGACCACGAAGGTCTATTCCTGCAAGCAATCGAAGAACGAGCAAGAATATGATAAAGCAATCTGAATATTGCAAATATATATGAAGTATTGATAATGGTGGGGATCCGGAAGCGGTCTTGGTCTGGTCGTTGGACACAAACGAAGTACACGAAGTTGCAATGGCCAACTTTTAACTAAACAAATCTCAAGCAAAAAGCTACTAGATGGATCTACTTATATAGGAGCAAGGGGTGGCCGCCAAGGAGGTGGGAGGACGTCCCAAGGCAGCCTAAAACTAACCCTAGGTCGTACAAGGCTCATGGGCCCAAGTGGAGATGATGCAACACCTTTGGGCTTGTAGTTTGACTCGGATTCTGCTGCAACGTCAGATTGTTTCGTCCGTAACTCAACGCTCCGGACGAATTTGAAGATGAATCCAATTGGGATGGAAAGAGCACGAAATCTAGTTTCCAACAAAAAAAGAATCACCCAATTCGGAGTCCGTATGAAAAAGTTGTTGGCGTTTTGAGTCAGGTATGTCTGTGCAGTCCGAATCTGAATCCAGAACGTGAGAGACTTGGACTCTATCTTCTCTTGGCCCAAAAGTGACGTGAGAGGACTTTTTGAACACAACCTAAACATCTCCTTTTCCCTTATCTTCATATGTGGATTGTACAAATGTCTCATACACCTGCAATTAGACAAAACACAAAAGTGTGTGAAGTATTTTTGTTCTGGATAACATAAATAGACTATTGAATAGTTTGCATTAGAAATCACCTGACAAATATGCATGTATGCAATATTTTTGGTCGTATCCAAGGTAGTCATGTCCTCATCATCCTCCCCTTTTTGAAAACAAAGCCGTCCTCGGCATTGCTTAATCTGAAATGTGGCTAACAAAAGAGACAAGGTGTACATGTTGTATATGTATATGTCATTCATTTTAACTTCCCTTGATTTTTGCACATATGTCACATGTATACATGAGTAACTTTCATTGTTCATAAAATCTAAAGCCAAAAAATTATCACAAGGCATGAAAATATTGCAACTCAGTTTGCACATATAAGTGAAGCTCTTATTCACTTCAAAAGATTGGCAATGTTCATCATTAAACCATCCTAACTTCGATGAATAAACCTTACTTGCATCAAATTCACATGCTACAACATGCTTAAATAAGCAAACATGCAATAAGTCATTGGACACAGAATCATCATCAAGATTAAAGGTCATATCAAAATGATTAAACATTGGTTCTTTTGCATCAACTGTTAATTCAATGGGTGCACTCAAAATTGTTGATATTTCAGTTGTTTGATCATATGACGCATTCATGACAGTAAAAAGAGTCTCTAAAATAGGTGGTGTGCTCAAATCAACAGGTAACTCAACACATGATGCATTCAAGTTAACTAGGCATGCTTCATTCTCATGTGAAGTTATATCATCAAGACCTTTACTGTTACCTCGCAGAGATGTAGCTGATGTAGATACGGATGTTGACAATGTACCATACTCTTGAGATGATATCGCGCTCACAATCCGAGGTGGGGCTTCTCTAGTAGGTGCAATAGTGGAGTAACCAACCGGCGGTGGTGAGCATGAACTGGAATAGTAATTGTTGTAGTCACCCAATGCATCCTCCTGTATTTGTCTCTCAAAGGTACAAGCACGGACATACATACCAGTAATGCAACGAGGAATATACTGAAATCTTGCCTGAATATCATGGTTCAAACCACCAAAAAATCTATCCATTGTATCATCCTCAGATTCTTCTATGTCACAATGATGCATATAAGATTTGAACTCTTGGTAGTAAGCATGAACAGTATTACTGCCTTGTTTGAATTGCTCCAATTTGCGACGCAATTCACGACGATAGTAAGGAGGAAAAAATTGTTGTCTCATTATAGCTTTCAAAACTTTCCAAGTTGTGGGTTGATTATCAATGTTTTTCTTACAATGTACACTCCACCAAACAGAAGCAAAACCAGTAAATGCTCTAATGGTAGCTCGTACTCTCTCAAGTTCAGAAAAATCATGGTGACTAAAAACTTGTTCTACTTCAAGCTCCCAAGCTAGATAAATAGCAGGATTAAATCTACCCTCAAATGATGGTAAAGAGATAACCTGACCATATGCTTGTGTGTGTTGTCCCAAATCTCGTGATGGTGAAGATGTGTCCGTCATCCAAGAACTTCTATCTCTGGAACCTGTCATGATTAGTAGAAACAAGAACCAAAATTCGAGAATAATGTTCCTATGAACTACTAGGATGTGGTTGTAAAGTGCTCACAGTAAAGCAAAAATCAATATCTTACAAGTTCTTACCATGCGGCAGGTGGTGACAGGCAACCAGCAGTGTCAAATAACTCCAAAGATTGTGTAAAACGATTGCCAGGGGAACTTACGTATGCACGGTGTAGAAATATGTGGAGCTGGGTTGGCTATATATGGTAGCAGAAGATTAGGAATAATCAATTCAGAGATGCAATGTTGAATAAACGCTCAACGACGGTACTGTGCTGGTCCTAGGCTAGACCAAACTAGAGACGCGAGCCTAGAACACTAATGAGGTCACGTCGTAGCACAACTAGCATCCATAAAGGATATGAAGTAGCTCTGGACAGCAAGATATAAGTGAAGATCACAATAGCAGTAGACCTATTTAGAAGCTGATGTTGAGGTGCCAAATACTGAACTAGCTTCTGCAACTATTTAGATGAGGCTCGTCGCTAGCTTTCATTTGAGTACTCGCGGAGCCAAAACAGACTTCATATGAGGAAGTTATGCCTGTTTTACTGAACAGTGCACAAAACAGATTCCAATCCGAATTCAACTACGAGATTGAGTCTAGATAGATCCGAATTTTGTTTTTTTTTCTCCTCTCTTTTTTTCTCACACTTTTTTTCTCTTTTCCTTTCTTTTTTTTCTCTGACTTTTTTTTTACTTTTTTTTCTCTCGTTTTTTTCTCTATCTTTTTTTTCTCTCTCCCTCTATCTTCTCTTGGCCCAAAAGTAACGTGAGAGGACTTTTTGAACACAACTTAAACATCTCCTTTTCCTTTATCTTCATATGTGGATTGTACAAATGTCCCATACACCTGCAATTAGACAAAACACAAAAGTGTGTGAAGTATTTTTGTTCTGGAGAACATAAATAGACTATTGAATAGTTTGGATTAGAAATCACCTGACAAATATGCATGTATGCAATATTTTTGGTCATATCCAAGATATTCATGTCCTCATCAAACCTAGTTGACATCGTTTCACCCTCGACGGCGAAAGCAGCGAACGCAGGATAATCTCCCTCACCAACAATGATGAATACGCCGGGCTATCCACTATTCCGAAACCCCGGACTCGAGCTCCTGGAGCGAGTTAGAGTCATCCAAGGAGACCAGAGACAGTTAGCCCGCAACAAGGAGACTCTTCCACCGATTCCACAAGCAGTATCGCCGCAGCGGGTCCTGATGACATAGCCAGTTGGAACGACCACGCCCACGACATCCCAGATACCAAATACCGCCCACGACGACCACAACGACAACCACCGCAAGGTTGCAAGCCCCGCGGGCCTCCAGGCCATGGGCCGCCACGACGGATGTTCCCACGACCTCCATTATCACCGCATACCAGCAGGTCGGCACGATGGTCTCAGGGTTCGCCCCTCCAGGCTTCCGCACACCTGCAACCACCAACCCCAACTTCATGGATGCCACAACAACATTGTCGCTCGTCGTTGCGCATGGCATGAACTATATCACTACACCTATACTAGGCAGCGACCCAACGTCCACGACATTGGAGGCCCTCCACGTATCACAACTGAACACACAACTGCACCTACAACAGCGCACCTTGGAGGTCGTCGCGTGCAAAGCACTATGGCAAGAGACAATGACACATGAGCGGCTACGACGAGCCCACCGTCACCCCCGCGGCTCTCCTCAACGACCTGGTAGCCCGCGGACGAGAGACGTGCATAGGGTTCGATGAGACAACAGAAGTGACGCCCCCACCAACACTCGCACGCCGGCTCCAGGCTGTATCAGCACTGGTAGACAAACTACAAGCCACGCCAGGAGACCCAAAACGCTTGGTTGATCTAATGCGGGTCCTCCACAGAACAGTGGAGCTCCAAGATAACGTCGAACATTCACGAGACAGGCTCGCCGGCACCGCTAGCGTCCTTTCTGTTACGAATCACCCATCCCGCGACCAAAGACAAGGGTCAATGCAAGGTCCAGAGGCTGCACCAAAGGCAGATGCAGGAAACCTCCATCAGCCAATCTCAGTTGTGGCGATTAAACAAAGGACAACGCTCCCCGCAAAAGGTCCAGTCGCAATAGGGCACATAGGTGTTGGGGAACGCTGTATTTCAAAAAAATTACCTACGACCATGCAAGATCTATCTAGGAGATGCATAGCAACAAGAGGGGAGAGTGTGTCTACATACAGTTGTAGACCGAAAGCGGAAGCGTTTAGTAACGCGGTTTATGTAGTCGAACGTCTTCGTGATCCAACTGATCCAAGTACCGAACGCATGGCACCTCCGCGATCAGCACACGTTCAGCTCGATGATGTCCCTCAAACTCTTGATCCAGTTGAGACCGAGGGAGAGTTCTGTCAGCAAGACGGCGTGGTAACGGTGATGATGAAGTTACCGATGCAGGGCTTCGCCTAAGCACTACAACGATATGTCCGAGGTGTGTAACTGTGGAGGGGGGCACCGCACATGACTAAAAGATCAACTTGTGTGTCTTTGAGGTGCCCCCTCCCCACGTATATAAAGGGGGGAGGAGGAGGCCAGCCAAGGTGTGGCGCGCCAAGGGGGGAGTCCTACTTGGACTCCCGGTCCAAGTAGGATTCGGCCCCCCTTTTCCTATTCATACAAGGAGAAGGGGGAAATAGAAGGAGAGAAGGAAAGGACCCCCCACTCTAACCCAATTCGGATTGGGCTTGGGGGGTGCTCGCCTCCACCTGGCCGCCGCCTCCTCTCTTC
>NC_041392.1:382851796-382973958 GCF_002162155.2 Triticum dicoccoides | reverse complement strand
CGAACCTATCCGAAACCATTCCGATGTCTAAACATGACCTTCCAATATAACAATCTTTATGTCTCGACCATTTCGAGACTCCTCGTCATGTCCGTGATCTCATCCGGGACTCCGAACGAACTTCGGTTCATCAAAACACGAAACTCATAATATAAATCGTCATCGAACGTTAAGCGTGCGGACCCTACGGGTTCAAGAACTATGTAGACATGACCGAGACACATCTCCGGTCAATAACCATAGCGGAACCTGGATGCTCATATTGGCTCCTACATATTATACGAGGATCTTTATCGGTCAAACCGCATAACAACATACGTTGTTCTCTTTGTCATTGGTATGTTACTTGCCCTAGATTCGATCGTCGGTATCATCATACCTAGTTCAATCTCGTCACCGGAAAGTCTCTTTACTCGTTCCGTAATGCATCATACCGTGGCTAACTCATTAGACACATTGCTTGCAAGGCTCATAGTGATGTGCATTACCGAGAGGGCCCAGAGATACCTCTCCGATACACTGAGTGACAAATCCTAATCTTGATATATGCCAACTCAACAAACACCATCGGAGACACATGTAGAGCATCTTTATAATCACCCAGTTACGTTGTGACGTTTGATAGCACACAAGGTGTTCCTCCGGTATTCGGGAGTTGCATAATCTCATAGTCTGAGGAACATGTATAGGTCATGAAGAAAGCAATAGCAGAAAAACTAAACGATCATTATGCTAAGTTAACGGATGGGTCTTGTTCATCCCATCATTCTCTAATGATGTGATCTTGTTTATCAAATGACAACACATGTCTATGGCTAGGAAACTTAACCATCTTTGATTAACGAGCTAGTCAAGTAGAGGCATACTAGGGACACTATGTTTGTCTATGTATTCACACATGTACTAAGTTTCCGGTTAATAGAATTCTAGCTTGAATAATAAACATTTATCATGATATAAGGAAATATAAATAACAACTTTATTATTGCCTCCAGGGCATATTTCCTTCAGTCTCCCATGTAATGCCTCGGACACACCTGCCAGTGGTCGTTACTCCTGGCGGGATCTAGACTGGCCCCACAGATCAATACTAGTCTTTTCTGCGCACTTTGTCCTCACTCGTGTGCACCCGGGAGCAACTTCCCGGTCAGTCACCCATCCTGACACTACTCCAAGCTGAGCACGCTTAACTTTGGAGTTCTGTCCAAATGGGCTTCTGGAAAAGAAGGAATTCCTTATTGATATGAGTAGTCTATCATCCCTAATAAGCCAGGCCATCACATACATCCCCACTCAGAGGAACCGACGTCCTCGTCGGGCCACAGGAACGTTCCCTCTTGGCACATACGTCTGTGCATTCAGTTCGGTACATGTACCATGCCATGTGCCATGACGGGTCACAAATGTCATGAACAACATGACCGTGCACCCGTCCGCAAACATCCGTGTAACCGCGAGGGTCGGCTCTGATACCAACTTGTAACGCCCCGGACACACCCGCCGGTGGTCGTTACTCCTGGCGGGATCTAGACTGGCCCCACAGATCAATACTAGTCTTTTCTGTGCACTTTGTCCTCACTCATGTGCACCCAGGAGCAACTTCCCGGTCGGTCACCCATCCTGACACTACTCCAAGCTGAGCACACTTAACTTTGGAGTTCTGTCCAAATGGGCTTCCGAAAAAGAAGGAATTCCTTATTGATATGAGTAGTCTATCATCCCTAATAAGCCAGGCCATCACATCCCACTTGCACTAGAGTCAATAATCTAGATTACATAGTAATGATTTTAACACCCATGGAGTCTTGATGTTGATCATGTTTTGCTCGTGAGAGAGGCTTAGTCAACGGGTCTGCAACATTCAGATCTGTATGTATCTTGGAAATCTCTATGTCTCCCTCCTTGACTTGGTCGTGAATGGAATTGAAGCATCTCTTGATGTGCTTGGTTCTCTTGTGAAATCTGGATTCCTTTGCCAAGGCAATTGCACTGGTATTGTCACAAAAGATTTTCATTGGACCCGATGCACTAGGTATTACACCTAGATCGGATATGAATTCCTTCATCCAGACTCCTTCATTTGCTGCTCCCGAAGCAGCTATGTACTCCGCTTCACACGTAGATCCCGCCACGACGCTCTGCTTAGAACTGCACCAACTGACAGCTCCACCATTCAATAAAAATACATATCCGGTTTGTGACTTAGAGTCATCTAGATCAGTGTCAACTTGCATCGACGTAACTATTTACGATGAGCTCTTTGTCACCTCCATAAACGAGAAACATATCCTTAGTCCTTTTCAGATATTTCAGGATGTTCTTGACCGTTGTCTAGTGATCCACTCCTGGATTACTTTGGTACCTCCCTGCTAAACTAATAGCAAGGCACACATCAGGTCTGGTACACAACATTGCATACATGATATAACCTATGGCTGAGGCATAGGGAATGACTTTCATTTTCTCTCTATTTTCTGCAGTGGTCGGGCATTGACTCCGACTCAACTTCACACCTTGTAACACAGGCAAGAACCCTTTCTTTGACTGATCCATTTTGAACTTCTTCAAAACTTTATCAAGGTATGTGCTTTGTGAAAGTCCAATTAACCATCTTGATCTATATCTATAGATCTTGATGCCGAATATATAAGTAGCTTCACCGAGGTCTTTCATTGAAAAATTCTTATTCAAGTGTCCTTTTATGCTATTCAGAAATTCAGTATCATTTCCGATCAACAATATGTCATTCACATATAATATCAGAAATGCTATGGAGCTCCCACTCACTTTCTTGTAAATACAGGCTTCTCCAAAAGTCTGTATGAAACCATATGCTTTGATCACACTATAAAAGCGTATATTCCAACTCCGAGAAGCTTGCACCAGTCCATAAATGGATCACTGGAGCTTGCACACTTTGTTAGCACCTTTAGGATCGACAAAACCTTCTGGTTGCATCATATACAACTCTTCTTTAAGATATCCATTAAGGAATACAGTTTTGATATTCATTTGCCAAATTTCATAATCATAAAATGCGGCAATTGCTAACATGATTCAGACAGACTGAATGATGCGGAGCATCCTATGGACATCACCATGTCAAGAGTCCATTTGGCAAGTGACACGTGCCACATCTACATCATACATACAAAGGTGAACCATCTCCTTTACACGTGTCCACTTGTACCTTTCGAGGATGGTATACTACTTGACCCCTCTCTCATGTGCATACATAGGTGTGGGCAGAGCTACACATTCATCGAGGAGGAGTCCAAGAAGAGGAGAACATCTACACCATCCAAGAGGGAAGCCTGGAAGCGGAGAAGGAAGCGCCAAGAGAAGGCTACAGCTCCCAGGCGACCCCGTGCGCACGGGCGTGTACCGTGCCCACGGGCCTCACGGACCCCGTGCGCACGGGCTCATTCGTCAGGTCTCTGGATACCCCGTGCGCACGGGCTCCACTTACCCCGTGCACACGGGGCCCCCTGTGCATGGCTGTTGGGCTTGGCCCTTGTATCCCCATCTCGTCCCTACTTACTCCTTCATCCCTTGGACCTATATATACTCCCCTTCCTCCTCCATTTAGGGGGGAGTGAAGAATAGATCTAGAAATTAGAGCTTAGCTCATGTATCTCCCCTTGTGGGTTTCCTCTTGAGGGAGAAGATTCCCTTGGAGTGCAAGACCTCCTAAGGGAGAAGGATCCCTAGGATCATCAAGACCTCCAAAGGGAGAAGGATTCCCCAAGTGAATCATCAAGCCCTCATCTCCTTCATAGGATTTGGGATGAAATCTACCATGTATCTTGTTTCCCTTTGATTGTTCATGTACCTTGTGGATCTTGTGTGTTTGTTGGTCTAGTGGATGTGTGATTGGACTTGTTCTTGAGTGTTCCTCTTGTTTTCCCTCCTTGTGTTCATCTTGTTCTTGGGGATTCCCCCTCCAATTCGTGAAAGATCTCTCCATAGGGTTCCACCCTACAACATCTTGGTAGCAGAGCCATGGTTTATCACGAAATTGGAGCCCCCTCTTTGTTTTTCTAGCCTAATTTTGCTTGTTCTTGCCCAATTTCAAAAATTCCCCACAAAAAGAGCCATAACATTTTTTTTGTGATTTGAAGTTTCTTGTTAGTTTTTGTTGATTTTGATCCATGGATCTGGTGTCTAGCAAGTAGATCTAACTCCTATTGCGTCCCCATACCCCAATTTTTCTTCCCCCCTTCGAATTTGACAAGAAAATTGTGAATTTTCCGCCTACCCCGTGCCCACGGCCCCCCGCGAAGTCTCTGATGACCCCGTGTCCTCGGTACATGTACCGTGTGCACGGGACCCGTGTCCACGGGCCCCGGACCCCGTGCGCACGGCCCCCCTACAGCCGCCGCGAGCATTTCACGTTTTTGCCCATAACTTCCACTCCCGAACTCCGATTTGGGTGTTCTTTGGCTCGTTGAAAAGCTAGCGACGTGCCCGAGCTGCTCATCTTGGTTTTACCACCATTTGCCACCATCAAATTTTCTCCATTTTTGCATCTTTTGCATAGGCTCCGCCATAACTTCCGCACCACCACATACAATTTCTGCCAACTAACCCATTTTGGTTCCTTTGGTATTTGTGGTTGTTTGAGTTGTGATTTGAGTCTCCCAAGGTGTTTAGCCTACTTGGGGATGGTTACATCTTCATCCACCACCGGTGACTTGTATCGGTCCATTGTAACATCCCAAAATTTTAATTTGGAATGTTATACACTAGATCATCTATGCATACCATATTTTATTTTGCATTTTGGTTGATCCTAGAAATTCTACACAACTCAATGACCCACGGAGAGAGTTGGGGATTTCGTTATTTTCATATTTGAGTTTCCTCAAATTTTGAGAATAGGATCATTTGATTTTATTTATTTTATCATCAATTATTTCTATTACAAAAATATGAGAGAGGGAACAAAATGACTTTCCCAAAATAAAGAAATATTAACGATCAAATAATAAAATCAAATAAGATTTTATTTCGGAGTTTTCGGTGTTTTATTTGAATTTAGGAAAAATGTGCGTTTTTCAAAATTGCATTTAGGTCCCAAATAAATGTTCACCTTGTGCGGCTTGATTTTAGAAGGCCGAGAAAATTTATTTCGGAATTTTTGGAGTCCATTTAGTATTTCTTTTTATTTTTCTTCTGCGCGTAAAAAAAACAAACTCACCTACGGGCCGTGTCCGACTAGGACTCCGGCCCGCCAGGGCTTTATAAGCCGGGGCAGCCCACCCGGGGAAAACCCTAGCCGCCAGCCCCGCCTCGAGCCCCGTGCCCCGCCACCACCCGCGCCGCCGCCGCCCGCAGCCGCACGCCGCTCGAGGTTCGTCGCCGCCTCGATTTCCGTGCCGCCGTTTTTTTCAAAAAACCATCGGTTTTTCGTCGGTTTTTTTAGATTCGATTTTTTTAAATAGATCGGTTTTTTTTGGTTTATTTAAATAGTGAGCGTTCGTTCGTTCTACCGAACGTTCGTCGTTTTTCTTTTTCTCGGATTAAATCCGCGATTTTTCTGATCGCGATTCCTGATCCGATTTTCGTTTTAGTATAACTTTTCGCTCGTTTATCGGAATCAGGCGATTCAAGCACTTGGAGTTTCGTCTCGAAACCCTCTATCCGTTTAACCAACTTAAACAAGATTTTGCTACTGTAAAATTTTCCCTAGATCCAGATTAGTAGAACGAAGTTGTTTTCTTTCGCCGTTTGACTTTCGTTGCTTCGTTCGATTTGATTCTTTTTCCCAACCGGAGTTCTTAAGTTGAACCTTCTGGTTAGATCTCTTATTTGCGTTTTACCCATGCATTAGATGAGTACTTATTGTATGCTTGTTTGTTTGTCTGCGAAAGAATACCCGGAGTGCGCCGCCTGTTACTTCGAATCTCTAGGTTTCGCGGATCATCAGCAAGGCAAGTAACACTTTGATCATACCTTTCCTACTACCCAGTTTTATTGCATTAGATCAATCCTCACGCATTGCATGATTAGGATCTAATTAAATTGTGGGATGGGAAGTAGTTGAGGTAGTACCTATTACCTGTTTATTATCAAACCTTTGGGAGTTAGTTCTACGTTTGCTTATTATGCCGTGCTATGCTAGTAGACATGGATTGGGTGAGTGATATCCATGACAGATGTGAGTTTGTTAATTAATGGTTTATCTAAGGTGGCAACTTAAACACACATCTGGGTGGATTGAGGCACCTGGGTATTCCAGGACTTGCCTGTTTTCTTTTGGACCGCCACCTAGGCTCAAAGGGATCATGAGACTATTCATACTAGAAACTTCCATGTGCAGCCACAAGCTATTATGGGCTCTAGCATAGTTGACTAAGTCATGCGAACTCTTACAGTGGTAGACTAGCAGATGTAGGTGGTACGGTCTACCCGATCGTAAGGTGCTAGCGCTTCTGAAAGACTATGTCTCGGTCATCCGTCTTCTCAAACACCTTGTAGTGCGAGAAACCAAACGGAGGCGATCGAGTCTTGTGGGGAAAAGTGCGCAAACCTCTGCAGAGTGTAATAAACTAATCATGATTAGCCATGTCCCCGGTTATGGACATCTTGAGTATCTAATACTTGGATTATCATGTGAATCTCAACATGTTACTCTAAATTAATTTTGTTGGGTTTTGTTTAATGACGATGCTTAATTGGGATTGAGAATGCTGTCAACCATTCTCAATGTTTAACAACTACCATGATAGTTAAATAAATCTATTCCTTTGAAGTAGGGAAAAATTGGCTTTACGCAAAACTGTAACCATAGAGCTTTCCACCAGCCAAATATGCATACAGTATAGCTGTTTCATTCCATTACTCTCTATGTGTTACCTTGCCAGCATATTCCATGTGCTGACCCGTTTTCGGGCTGCAACGTTAATTTTTCAGACTTTGCAGACGACGATTAAGGAGTTTTTAGGTCGTGGTTATATACTCAGTGATGCCGTTGGAGTTGATGGACTCACTTATCTTCCAAGTCTTCCGCTGTTATCGTTATTAGATGGCCTTAAGCCATATTTATTGTAATAAGTTCTCTTATGAGACACTTGATGTAATAAGTGTGTGATTGCTACTCTGCTATAAATCCTCCGAGTACTGTGTGGTGTCAGCATTACTGATCCAGGGATGAAACCGGAGCACAGAGATCAGACTGTTTGAGGCCTGGTCGCTACATCCATCGACTACATCCACCACGAGATTCCACATCGACGACGACCATCCATCCTTTGAGACCATGTTCAACCGGAACCAAGGCCAGTTACCCCCGACTTCGTGAAAGGTTAAGTGTGATGAAGGTATCCATTCCGTCATTAACTTTTCCTTCCTTGCCATTACATCTTGATAGCCCCACCATCTTTGCGCATACCTTCATACCTATTTGAGACTAGCTATCCGAGTATTGTCGGGCTTCGCGAAAACTTGTGCACCATAGTGATACAATATCATATTGTTGCATCATTGGTTATATCATATAGTGCCATTGTTTACTCCTGTGCATCTCTTGTGACACTTGTCCCATATTTGTGGTTGAGGCTCAATAAGAAAAGTGGAAAGGAAGAAAAAAAGCTTTTAAGCAAGAAAGAGAATGATCATAAGCTTACAAGCAAAGAGTTGAGCATGATAAGAGATACTTGTGCATGAGGATACATGGAATAGGAAACATTTTGCTTGCATACATATAGGTTGGTGCCAAGTGGTGAATCGTGCCCAAGTGTGCAATCAAGCTAGTGCTCTCCTAGTGTTTGTGCAACACGAGCTTAGTCTTCGTTAGGCAATTTTGTCTGGCTCATCCCTATAGTTGCACAAGCCCCATTATCCCATTGTGTGTGTTTCTTAATTGCCCTCCTCTATATTTGTGATCACTTGCTTTGCATTTTGAGTCCTTTGGATTTATTTAAACATTTACAATATCTTGGAATTCAATTTGCATGAAATTTGTGCCACTTGTCCTAACCAAGCCACTCGATAAGCTTTTACTTGTAGGTGTGAGTGAACAAGTCCGGTACCAATTCCACTATTCTTTCATCTCACACTGAGTGATACGAGATACATCCTCAACTTTGGGAAAAGGTAGTTTGGTATTGTTTATCTCATTTCCTACCCACCTTTGCTTGAGTGTTGTGATGGATAAGCAAAGCACATCATCTCCGGTCTACAACCACGACAATGAGTTCGATGCTATGAAGAATGTCATCGGCGCCAAGATGGACAAGCAAATGGAGGAGCTCAAGGCCCTCATCAAGAACTGCAAGCGGTCTTCCTCATCTTCGAGAAGACGCTCAAGTGCAAAGACTCCCGAGCTACCATCTATGGCAAGTACACACAAGCATCGACATCGACAAGACCATGAAGAGCGACCTACTAGACGAGATTTGGCTTCTCTACCACCCCCGTGTACACGGGCCCTCGACCCCCGTGCACACGGGACCCCGTGCACACGGCCTCCAGCACCCCCGTGCGTGCGGGCCATACAGTACAACAACTTCGACTACAAGGCCGCGGCTCCTTCAACACCTTTGGCATCTTCACCAAGTGACTTCAAGGCATCTTCGCCTACTCCACGAGCTCAAGTCCACTACTCCCTCAAGCTACTACGACCTCGACACCAACCACGAGATTCCTTTCTATGGGACTCTAGAACCCGAGGAGTATCTTGAGTGGGAGCGTTTGATGGACGACTACCTCAAGCTACATCAAGTCCCTCCCGAAGATCAAGTGAAGTGCGCCTCAAGAAACTTCCACGACTACGCGTCCACATGGTGGCTTCACACACCTTCGGAGAGCTACGACATGAGTTGGCCCAAGACGAAGAAAGCTATGCGGCGAGAGTTCGTGCCTCCAACCTACACGGAACAACTTCTACGCCAATTAGAGAACACCATCCAAGGATCCAAGTCCATCGACGAGTACTTCAAGGAGATGAAGCATGCCTTGCGACGTGCCGGCATGGACGACCCCATGTCAATGAAGTTCCACTTCATGATGGGATTGAACAACGACATCTCTAAGACTATCTTCCTCAAGAACGACAACTACATTGGTGCTCTCAAGGCGGAACAAGAACTCATGAAGGCCAAGGCTTCTCCACCCCAAGCACACTTCACGGCGACCAAGCTCTATGACCACGAGCATGAGGATAGTACCACCAAGATGTCCAAGCCTGATGAGCTCCAAGACGATCCTCCCAAGTTCGACTTCACCTCCATCCCTCTTTATGGCATTGATGATTCCGAGTCCTCCACGACTCTTTTTCAAGATGGTGCGGCAACGAGTACGACTACGGAGACCTTCAAGGACCAAGCTTTGGAGGCAAGCGACATGGTGACGAGCAAGGATGATGCTTCCATCTTAGGAGGCGAGAGTGATGTTGTGCCATCTTCGGCCTTCATCCATGATGAGAGTGATGATGTGCCATCTTCGGCCTTCATCCACGGCGACGACTATGAGATGGTTGAGCATGGGATTTTCCATTCGACCATGGTGACGTATGATGACTTGAGTGACTTTAGCCACCATATTGAGATTGAGAGTGACTTCACCACTAGCCCCATATCTCATGAGTTGCCCCAATTCCCATGTGAGGAGAGCCACCGCCACCACCACTTGAGTGATTTGAGTGACTCCACCATATGCGACATTGAGTGCACCTACCTTGAGGGAGTGAGTGAGCCACCACCACATAGAGAGAGTGAGGTAGTTGATGAGGCATATGAGGCCATTTCGATTTCTAACAACTTAACCTCTACCTCTATTGTGTCTTCTCATTTGGTGCTAGGTACCATCTATGATGATGCCCGATCTTCGATGACTTCGTCCTTCCTTTGGACAAGACGATGGCCATGGTGGACTATGATGTACCCCCCACATGGTTCCATCAAGATGAAGATGACCACGATATGGTCTTTCCCACCTCACCTACACCACTTGAGTGGAATGAGAAAGGTAACATAGGTGAAGGTGATGCTCTTGTCCCACTAGTGGACGTTCTTGATATTGATTGCTTGCATGATGTTGATCCACCTATTACCATGCTTCATGCTAGTATGATTTCCCCATGCGATGATTTACCTATTTATGATGAATATGATGATGAGCATGTTGAGTTGCCTAGTTGTGCTGCTATGCTCCATAGGATATCTTGTGATAATTCTCTTGGTCACATCATGTTTGCCAATCCGCTTGACTTGTCATATGCTATGCATGAGATCAATCATATGTCATATTTGCAATCTCTTCATAGTGACAATGCATATTCTATTAAAATAAACCCAATTTGCACACATGGCATAGATGACAAGCCTATGGTTATTGGCATTTGTTTCTCTTGTGATGATATTGACATGCTTCCTTTGCATCATTTATCTCATATGCCATGCCATGACCACCTAGCTTCGGATATGCATTGTTTTGGATATTGTCCATTTTCTCCATATTATGCTTCCGCTATTGCTCATGAGGAGGCCCCCATAGTTTCCTCATACCCATTAGGAGTTTTTGCTACCTCCTATACTTTGCATGATCCCACTACTTGTGTGCACCATATGCTCCCCATGAATAAACATGCTATTGATGTGCCATATACGTGTATGTTAAATTTGCATCCCCATCATGTCATACACAATAACTATTCTTTCATGATGGATGACATGTTCTTATACCATGCATCAAATTTCTTTGAGTGACTCTTATCTTGTGCTAACTCACACATGCACATACACATCATGATGGATGATGTGTACATTTACCATGCACACACATTCTTTCGTTTGTGTCTCTTTTGTGTAGGTACCCATGAATACTTGTCAACCTCACAATCCCATGAGTTGACAAAACAAGCTCTAGAGAGCAACGATGACCTGGGATCCCGTGGATTGTCCTTACAACCGCTCCCTTCGCGCAAAGACTTCGTGCATCTCTTCTACACGGCCCTCACATGGTTATGGGTTATTTACCACTTCTCACTTTATGCCCATATTGCCATGTTCACTTTGCATGATATGCTCATTCATATGCCTTTGCCATGCATTTGTGACCCATGCTTTGCATTACACATGATGATTGATTCTAGTACTTGTATGTGTATTTGCAAGCTGGGTGGAGATATCACCTGTTATTAACATGTTTGCTTTGTGCCCCATGCCTATGATGATACTATGATCTTGCTTTGTGTTCGTGCTTGCGATATGTCAAGTGCATTGCCTATGCCTATTATTTGCTCACATGACATGATTGCCATGATATCCTCTAGTGTGTTGCATCTTCGCTCCACTAGCTTGCACGACATGATTGATATGCTTGCTTATGTTGCATCACCGATGACTCATACTTGCTCGTTTCTTGTGGTTGATGGCATCCATTTCCATGCTTTGCACATGATTGACTTGATTGCCTCACACATATTGAACAATTGCTCTTTCCTTTGTGTCGAGTGCCATGATATCTTCACTACACCATATGCACATTATAATTGGATTGTCTTGCACTTGCCCCATGTGTTTCGACATCTCATTATATTTGGTCTCGTGAATGATTCCTATGCATACCATAGACTGTTTGTTGAGTGCTTTATGCATGCTTGCTGTGACCGTGAGGTAGATGCTTGTTCACTTGTCACACATATTTGCATCTCGACCTCCCATTTGCATGCTTGTTTCCATGATGTCCTTGATTGTGCTCACCTTATATGCTTAAATGCCATGCCACACTTCTTTGTCAAACCATATGCTATGCTTGATGACAACACTTGTTGGGGGAATCACCTCTTGAATGCTTGGTTTTGCTCTTACTCCAACCACATTTGTTCTTCCAAGTGCTTGTTATCTTTGCTCCTTTTGAAGGAATTACAAGACGGTACGACATCAGAGAGTGCCCATTTGGAACTACAAGATGATGAATGCTTGGTGATCGTCCACTACTACACGGCAACATCATCTCTTTCCCATGGTGATTTGGATTTAGATCCGAGGTCGGACTTTTCCTAAGGGGGAGGGGATGATGCGGAGCATCCTATGGACATCGCCATGTCAAGAGTCCATTTGGCAAGTGACACGTGCCACATCTACTTCATACATACAAAGGTGAACCATCTCCTTTACACGTGTCCACTTGTACCTTTCGAGGATGGTATACTACTTGAACCCTCTCTCGTGTGCATACATAGGTGTGGGCGGAGCTACACATTCATCGAGGGGGAGTCCAAGAAGAGGAGAACATCTACACCATCCAAGAGGGAAGCCTGGAAGTGGAGAAGGAAGCGCCAAGAGAAGGCTGCAGCTCCCAGGCAACCCCGTGTGCACGGGCATGTACCGTGCCCACGGGCCTCGCGGACCCCGTGCACACGGGCTCATGCATCAGGTCTCTGGATACCCCGTGCGCATGGGCTCCACTTACCCCGTGCACACGGGGCCCCCTGTGCGTGGCTATTGGGCTTGGCCCTTGTATCCCCATCTTGTCCCTACTTACCCCTTCATCCCTTGGACCTATATATACTCCCCTTCCTCCTCCATTTAGGGGGGAGTGAAGAATAGATCTAGACATTAGAGCTTAGCTCATGTATCTCCCCTTGTGGGTTTCCTCTTGAGGGAGAAGACTCCCTTGGAATGCAAGACCTCCTAAGGGAGAAGGATCCCTAGGATCATTAAGACCTCCAAAGGGAGAAGGATTCCCCAAGTGAATGAAGGAAATATGCCCTAGAGGCAATGATAAAGTTATTATTTATTTCCTTATATCATGATAAATGTTTATTATTCATGCTAGAATTGTATTAACCGGAAACATAATACATGTGTGAATACATAGACAAACAGAGTGTCACTAGTATGCCTCTACTTGACTAGCTCGTTGATCAAAGATGGTTATGTTTCCTAACCATAGACATGAGTTGTCATTTGATTAACGGGATCACATCATTAGGAGAATGATGTGATTGACTTGACCCATTTCGTTAGCATAGCACTTGATCGTTTAGTTTGTTGCTATTGCTTTCTTCATGACTTATACATGTTCCTATGACTATGAGATTATGCAACTCCCGTTTACCGGAGGAACACTTTGTGTGCTACCAAATGTCACAACGTAACTGGGTGATTATAAAGGTGCTCTACAGGTGTCTCCGAAGGTACTTGTTGGGTTGGCGTATTTCGAGATTAGGATTTGTCACTCCGATTGTCGGAGAGGTATCTCTAGGCCCTCTCGGTAATGCACATCACCTAAGCCTTGCAAGCATTGCAACTAATGAGTTAGTTGCAGGATGATGTATTACGGAACGAGTAAAGAGACTTGCCGGTAACGAGATTGAACTAGGTATTGAGATGCCGATGATCGAATCTCGGGCAAGTAACATACCGATGACAAAGGGAACAACGTATGTTGTTATGCGGTCTGACCGATAAAGATCTTCGTAGAATACGTAGGAGCCAATATGGGCATCCAGGTCCCACTATTGGTTATTGACCAGAGAGGTGTCTCGGTCATGTCTACATAGTTCTCGAACCCGTAGGGTCCGCACGCTTAATGTTCATTGACGATATAGTACTATATGAGTTATGTATGTTGATGACCGAATGTTGTTCGGAGTCCGAGATGAGATCACGGACATGACGAGGAACTCCGGAATGGTCCAGAGATAAAGTTTGATATATGGGATAGTAGTGTTTGATCTCCGGAAGGGTTCCGGAATTCACCGGAAGGGGTTCCGGATGTTTCCCGAAATGTTTGGGCACGAGAACACTTTATCTGGGCCAAAGGGGAAAGCCCACGAGGCTTTTGGAAAGTGCAAAAGGAAGTTTTGCGGAGATCAGAGGTTAGACGCCAGGAACCCTGGCATCTAGGGGGTAGACGCCGGGAACCCTGGCGTCTAGCCCTGGAGTCCGAGAAGGACTCGTGCCTTTCGGGTGAAACCGACTTTGAGGAGGCTTTTACTCCAAGTTTCGACCCCAGGGCTCAACATATAAATAGAGGGGTAGGGCTAGCACCAAAGACAGATCAAGAAACACCAAGCCGTGTGCTGGCAACCCCGCCCCCTCTAGTTTATCCTCCACCATAGTTTTCGTAGTGCTTAGGCGAAGCCCTGCGGAGATTGTTCTTCACCAACACCGTCACCACGCCGTCGTGCTGCCGGAACTCATCTACTACTTCGCCCCTCTTGCCGGATCGAGAAGGCGAGGACGTCACCGAGCCGAACGTGTGCAGAACTTGGAGGTGCCATACTTTCGGTACTTGGATCGGTCGGACGTGAAGACGTACGACTACATCAACCACGTTGATATAACGCTTCCGCGAACGGTCTACGAGGGTATGTAGACAACACTCTCCCCTCTCGTTGCTATGCATCACCATGATATTGCGTGTGTGTAGGAATTTTTTTGAAATTACTACGTTCCCCAACAGTGGCATCCGAGCCTAGGTTTTATGTGTTGATGTTATGCACGAGTACAACACAAGTGATTTGTGGGCTATATAAGTCATACTGCTTACCAACATGTCATACTTTGGTTCGACGGTATTGTTGGATGAAGCAGCCCAGACCGACATTACGCGTACGGTTACGCGAGACTGGTTCTACCGACGTGCTTTGCACACAGGTGGCTGGCGGGTGTCAGTTTCTCCAACCTTAGTTGAACTGAGTGTGGCTACGCCCGGTCCTTGCGAAGGTTAAAGCAGCACCAACTTGACAAACTATCGTTGTGGTTTTGATGCGTAGGTAAGAACGGTTCTTGCTAAGCCCGTAGCAGCCACGTAAAACTTGCAACAACAAAGTAGACGACGTCTAAATTGTTTTTGCAGGGCATGTTGTGATGTGATATGGTCAAAACATGATGCTAAATTTTATTGTATGAGATGATCATGTTTTGTAACCGAGTTACCGGCAACTGGTAGGAGCCATATAGTTGTCGCTTTATTGTATGCAATGCAATCGCGCTGTAATGCTTTACTTTATCACTAAGCGGTAGCGATAGTCGTGGAAGCATAAGATTGGCGAGACGACAACGATGCTATGATGGATATCAAGGTGTCACGCCGGTGACGATGGTGATCATGATGGTACTTCGAAGATGGATATCACAAGTACAAGATGATGATGGCCATATCATATCACTTATATTGATTGCATGTGATGTTTATCTTTTATGCATCTTATCTTGCTTTGATTGACGGTAGCATTATAAGATGATCCCTCACTAAAATTATCAAAGTATAAGTGTTCTCCCTGAGTATGCACCGTTCCAAAAGTTCTTCGTGCTGAGACACCACGTGATGATCGGGTGTGATAGGATCTACGTTCAAATACAACGGGTGCAAAATAGTTGCACACGCAGAATACTCAGGTTAAACTTGACGAGCCAAGCATATAACAGATATGGCCTCGGAACACGGAGACCGAAAGGTCGAGCGTGAATCATATAGTAGATATGATCAACATAGTGATGTTCACCATTGAAACTACTCCATCTCACGTGATGATCGGACATGGTTTAGTTGATTTGGATCACGTGATCACTTAGAGGATTAGAGGGATGTCTATCTAAGTGGGAGTTCTTAAGTAATATGATTAATTGAACTTTAATTTATCATGAACTTAGTCCTGGTAGTATTAGCATATCTATGTTGTAGATCAATAGCTCGTGTTTAGCTCCCCTGTTTTATTTTTGATATGTTCCTAGAGAAAACTAAGTTGAAAGATGTTAGTAGCAATGATGCGGATTGGATCCGTGATCTGAGGTTTATCCTCATTGCTGCA
Organism: Triticum dicoccoides; assembly: GCF_002162155.2. Classification (NCBI taxonomy): domain Eukaryota; kingdom Viridiplantae; phylum Streptophyta; class Magnoliopsida; order Poales; family Poaceae; genus Triticum; species Triticum dicoccoides. Next base: position 382,958,192 of record NC_041392.1, on the reverse strand, counting down.
CAGAAGAATTATGTCTTTGATGCACCGCTAGGTGACAAACCTATTGCAGGAGCAGATGCAGATGTTATGAACATTTGGCTAGCTCAATATGATGACTACTTGATAGTTTAGTGCACCATGCTTAAACGGCTTAGAATCGGGACTTCAAAGACGTTTTGAACGTCATGGACCATATGAGATGTTCCAGGAGTTGAAGTTAATATTTCAAGCAAATACCAGAGTTGAGAGATATGAAGTCTCCAACAAGTTCTATAGCTAAAAGATGGAGGAGAATAGCTCAAGCAGTGAGCATGTGCTCAGATTGTCTGGGTACTACAATCGCTTGAATCAAGTGGGAGTTAATCTTCCAGATAAAATAGTGATTGACAGAATTCTCTAGTCACCATCACCAAGTTAGTAGAACTTCGTGATGAACTATAGTATGCAAGGAATAATGGAAACGATTCCAAGCTCTTCATGATGCTGAAATCAACGAAGGTAGAAATCAAGAAAAGCATCAAGTGTTGATGGTAAACAAAACCACTAGTTTCAAGTAAAGGGACAAAGGAAAGAAAGGGGAACTTCAAGAAGAACGGCAAGCAAGTTGCCGCTCAAGTAAAGAAGCCCAAGTCTGGTCCTAAGCCTGAGACTAAGTGCTTCTACTGCAAAGGGACTGGTCACTGGAAGTGGAACTTCCCCAAGTATTTGGCGGATAAGAAGGATGGCAAAGTGAACAAAGGTATATTTGATATACAGATTATTGATGTGTATTTTACTAGTGTTCGTAGAAACCCCTCGGTATTTGATACTAGTTCAGTTGCTAAGAGTAGTAACTCGAAACGGGAGTTGCAGAATGAACAGAGACTAGTTAAGGGTGAAGTGATGATGTGTGTTGGAAGTGGTTCCAAGATTGATATGATCATCGTCGCACACTCCCTATACTTTCGGGATTAGTGTTGAACCTAAATAAGTGTTATTTGGTGTTTGCGTTGAGCATAAATATGATTGGATCATGTTTATTGCAATACGGTTATTCATGTAAGTTAGAGAATAATTGTTGTTCTGTTTACATGAATAAAACCTTCTATGGTCATACACCCAATGAAAATGGTTTGTTGGATCTCGATCGTGGTGATACACATATTCATTGAAGCCAAAAGATGCAAAGTTAATAATGATAGTGCAACTTATTTGTGGCACTGCCGTTTAGGTCATATTGGTGTAAAGCGCATGAATAAAATCCATGCTGATGGGTTTTTGGAATCACTTGATTATGAATCAGTTGATGCTTGCGAACCATGCCTCATGGGCAAGATGACTAAGACTCCGTTCTCCGGAACAATGGAGCGAGCAACAGATTTGTTGGAAATCATACATACTGATGTATGTGGTCTGATGAATATTGAGGCTCGTGGCAGGTATCATTATTTTCTGATCTTCACAGATGATTTGAGCAGATATGAGTATATCTACTTGATGAAACACAAGTCTGAAATATTTGAAAAGTTCAAAGAATTTCAGAGTGATGTGGAGAATCATCGTAACAAAAATAAAAGTTTCTACGATATGATCGCAGAAGTAAAATTTTTGAGTTACGAGTTTGGCCTTCAGTTAAAACAATGTGAAACAGTTTCACTACTCACGCCACCTGGAACACCACAGTGTAATGGTGTGTCTGAACGTCATAACCGTACTTTATTAGATATAGTGCGATCTATGATGTCTCTTACCGATCTACCACTATCGTTTTTGGGGTTATGTATTAGAGATAGCTACATTCACGTTAAAAAGGGCACCATCTAAATCCGTTGAGACGACACCGTATGAACTATGGTTTGGCGAGAAACCTAAGTTGTCGTTTCTTAAAGTTTGGGACTGCAATGCTTATGTGAAAAAGTTTCAACATGATAAGCTCAAACCCAAATCGGAGAAGTAAATCTTCATAGGATACCCAAAAGAAAATGTTGGGTACACCTTCTATCACAGATCTGAAGGCAAGTTATTCATTGCTGAGAATGGATCCTTTCTAGAGAAGGAGTTTCTCTCGAAAGAAGTGAGTGGGAGGAAAGTAGAACTTGATGAGGTAACTGTGCCTGCTCCCTTATTGGAAAGTAGTTCATCACAGAAATCTGTTCCTGTGACTACTACACCGATTAGTGAGGAAGCTAATGATGATGATCATGTAACTTCAGATCAAGTTACTACCGAACCTCATAGGTAAACCAGAGTGAGATCCGCACCAGAGTGGTACGGTAATCCTGTTCTGGAGGTCATGTTACTTGACCATGATGAGCCTACGAACTATGAGGAAGCGATGATGAGCCCAGATTCCGCGAAATGGCTTGAGGCCATGAAATCTGAGATGAGATCCATGTATGAGAACAAAGTATGGACTTTGATTGACTTGCCCAATGATCGTTGAGCCATTGAGATTAAATGGATCTTCAAGAGGAAGATGAACGCTGATAGTAGTGTTACTATCTACAAAGCTAGAATTGTCGCAAAAAGTTTTTCGACAAGTTTAAGGTGTTGACTACGATGAGAGTTTCTCACTCGTATTTATGCTTAAGTCTGTCCGAATCATGTTAGCAATTGCCCATTTTATGAAATCTGGCAAATGGATAAACAAAACTGCATTCCTTAATGGATTTATTAAAGAAGAGTTGTATATGATGCAACCGGAAGGTTTTGTCAATCCTAAAGGTACTAACAAAATATGCAAGCTCCAGCGATCCATCTATGGACTGGTGCAAGCATCTCGGAGTTGGAATATATGCTTTGATAAGTTGATCGAAGCATATAGTTTTATACAGACTTGCGGTGAAGTATGTATTTACAAGAAAGTGAGTGGGAGCACTACAGCATTTCTGATAAGTATATGTGTATAACATATTGTTGATCAGAAATAATGTAGAATTATTCTGCAAAGCATAAAGGAGTGTTTGAAAGGAGTTTTTCAAAGAAAGACCTCGGTGAAGCTGCTTACATATTGAGCATCAAAATCTATAGAGATAGATCAAGACACTTGATAAGTTTTCAATGAGTACATACCTTGACAAGTTTTTGAAGTAGTTCAAAATGGAACAGTCAAAGAAAGAGTTCTTGCCTGTGTTACAAGGTGTGAAATTGAGTAAGACTCAAAGCCCGACCATGACAGAAGATAGAGAGACAATGAAAGTCATTCCCTATGCCTCAGCCATAGGTTCTATAAAGTATGCCATGCTGTGTACCAGACCTATTGTATACCCTGCCCTGAGTTTGGCAAGGGAGTACAATAGTGATCTAGGAGTAGATCACTGGACATTGGTCAAAATTATCCTTAGTGGAATAAGGATATGTTTCTCGATTATGGAGGTGACAAAAGGTTCGTCGTAAAGGGTTATGTCGAAGCAAGTTTTGACACTAATCCAGATGACTCTAAGTCTCAATCTGGATACATATTGAAAGTGGGAGCAATTAGCTAGAGTAGCTCCGTGCAGAGCATTGTTGACATAGAAATTTGCAAAATACATACGGATCTGATTATGGCAGACCCGTTGACTAAACTTCTCTCACAAGCAAAACGTGATCACACCTTAGTACTCTTTGGGTGTTAATCACATAGTGATGTGAACTAGATTATTGACTCTAGTAAACCCTTTGGGTGTTGGTCACATGTCGATGTGAACTATGGGTGTTAATCACATGGTGATGTGAACTATTGGTATTAAATCACATGGTGATGTGAACTAGATTATTGACTCTAGTGTAAGTGGGAGACTGAAGGAAATATGCCCTAGAGGCAATGATAAAGTTATTATTTATTTCCTTATACCATGATAAATGTTTATTATTCATGCTAGAATTGTATTAACCGGAAACATAATACATGTGTGAATACATAGACAAACAGAGTGTCACTAGTATGCCTCTACTTGACTAGCTCGTTGATCAAAGATGGTTATGTTTCCTAACCATAGACATGAGTTGTCATTTGATTAACGGGATCACATCATTAGGAGAATGATGTGATTGACTTGACCCATTCCGTTAGCATAGCACTTGATCGTTTAGTTTGTTGCTATTGCTTTCTTCATGACTTATACATGTTCCTATGACTATGAGATTATGCAACTCCCATTTACCGGAGGAACACTTTGTGTGCTACCAAACGTCACAACGTAACTGGGTGATTATAAAGGTGCTCTACAGGTGTCTCCGAAGGTACTTGTTGGGTTGGCGTATTTCGAGATTAGGATTTGTCACTCTAATTGTCGGAGAGGTATCTCTGGGCCCTCTTGGTAATGCACATCACCTAAGCCTTGCAAGCATTGCAACTAATGAGTTAGTTGCGGGATGATGTATTATGGAACGAGTAAAGAGACTTGCCGGTAACGAGATTGAACTAGGTATTGAGATGCCGACGATCGAATCTCGGGCAAGTAACATACCGATGACAAAGGGAACAACGTATGTTGTTATGCGGTCTGACCGATAAAGATCTTCGTAGAATATGTAGGAGCCAATATGGGCACCCAGGTCCCGCTATTGGTTATTGACCAGAGAGGTGTCTCGGTCATGTCTACATAGTTCTCGAACCCGTAGGGTCCGCACGCTTAACATTTGTTGACGATATAGTACTATATGAGTTATGTATGTTGATGACCGAATGTTGTTTGGAGTCCGAGATGAGATCACAGACATGATGAGGAACTCCGGAATGGTTCGGTGATAAAGTTTGATATATGGGATAGTAGTGTTTGATCTCCGGAAGGGTTCCGGAATTCATCGGAAGGGGTTCCGGATGTTTCTCGAAATGTTTGGGCACGAGAACACTTTATCTGGGCCAAAGGGGAAAGCCCACGAGGCTTTTGGAAAGTGCAAAAGGAAGTTTTGCGGAGACCAGAGGCTAGACGCCAGGAACCCTGGCGTCTGGGGGGTAGACGCCGGGAACCCTGGCGTCTAGCCCTGGAGTCCGAGAAGGACTCTTGCCTTTCGGGTGAAACCGACTTTGAGGAGCCTTTTACTCCAAGTTTCGACCCCAGGGCTCAACATATAAATAGAGGGGTAGGGCTAGCACCAAAGACAAATCAAGAAACACCAAGCCGTGTGCCGGCAACCCTGTCCCCTCTAGTTTATCCTCCGTCATAGTTTTCGTAGTCCTTAGGCGAAGCCCTGCGGAGATTGTTCTTCACCAACACCGTCACCACACCGTCCTGCTGCCGGAACTCATCTACTACTTCGCCCCTCTTGCTGGATCGAGAAGGCGAGGACGTCACCGAGCCGAACATGTGCAGAACTCGGAGGTGCCGTACTTTCGGTACTTGGATCGGTCGGACGTGAAGACGTATGACTACATCAACCGCGTTGATATAACGCTTCCGTGAACGGTCTACGAGGGTATGTAGACAACACTCTCCCCTTTCGTTGCTATGCATCACCATGATCTTGCGTGTGCGTAGGAATTTTTTTGAAATTACTACGTTCCCCAACAGTGAATCATCAAGCCCTCATCTTCTTCATAGGATTTGGGATGAACTCTACCATGTATCTTGTTTCCCTTTGATTGTTCATGTACCTTGTGGATCTTGTGTGTTTGTTGGTCTAGTGGATGTGTGATTGGACTTGTTCTTGAGTGTTCCTCTTGTTTTCCCTCCTTGTGTTCATCTTGCTCTTGGGGATTCCCCCTCCATTCGTGAAAGATCTCTCCATAGGGTTCCACCCTACAACACTTAAGCATCGCTACGGGTGAGAAGGTCTCATCATAGACAACTCCTTGAACTTGTCAAAAACCTTTTGCAACAAGTCAATCTTTGTAGACAGTAACATTACCGTCAGCGTTAGTCTTCTTCTTGAAGATCCATTTATTCTCTATTGCTTGCCGATCATCGGGCAAGTCAACCAAAGTCCATACTTTTCTCTCATACATGGATCCCATCTCAGATTTCATGGCCTCAAGCCATTTTGCGGAATCTGGGCTCATCATCGCTTCCTCATAGTTCGTAGGTTCTTCATGGTCAAGTAACATGACCTCGAGAACAGGATTACCGTACCACTCTGGTGCGGATCTTGCTCTGGTTGACCTACGAGGTTCGGTAGTAACTTGATCAGAAGTTTCATGATCATCATCATTAGCTTCCTCACTAATTGGTGTAGGAATCACTGGAACTAATTTCTGTGATGAACTACTTTCCAATAAGGGAGAAGGTGCAATTACCTCATCAAGTTCTACTTTCCTCCCACTCACTTCTTTCGAGAGAAACTCCTTCTCTAGAAAGGATCCATTCTTAGCAACAAATATCTTGCCTTCGAATCTGTGATAGAAGGTGTACCCAACAGTCTCCTTTGGGTATCCTATGAAGATGCATTTCTCCGATTTGGGTTCGAACTTATCATGTTGAAGCTTTTTCATATAAGCATTGCAGCCCCAAACTTTAACAAACGACAACTTGGGTTTCTTGCCAAACCACAGTTCATATGGTGTCATCTCAACGGATTTCGATGGTGCCCTATTTAACGTGAATGCATTTGTGCATAACCCCAAAACCATAGCGGTAAATCAATAAGAGACATCATAGATCGCACCATATCTAATAAAGTGCGGTTACGGCGTTCGGACACACCATTACGATGTGGTGTTCCACGTGGCGTGAGTTGCGAAACTATTCTGCATTTTTTCAAATAAAGATCAAACTCATAACTCAAATATTCACCTCCACGATCAGATCATAAAAACTTAATTTTCTTGTTACAATGATTTTCCACTTCACTCTGAAATTCTTTGAACTTTTCAAATGTTTCAGACTTATGTTTCATCAAGTAGATATACCCATATCTGCTCAAATCATCTGTGAAGGAAATTAAATAATGATACCCGCCGCGAGCATCAACACTCATCGGACCGCATACATCAGTATGTATTATTTCCAATAAGTCTGTTGCTCGCTCTATTGTTCCAGAGAACGGAGTCTTAGTCATCTTGCCCATGAGGCATGGTTTGCAAGCATCAAGTGATTCATAATCAAGTGATTCCAAAAGCCCATCAGCATGGAGTTTCTTCATGCGCTTTACACCAATATGACCTAAATGGCAGTGCCACAAATAAGTTGCACTATCATTATTAAACTTATATCTTTTGGCTTCAATACTATGAATATGTGTATCACTACTATCGAGATTCAATAAAAATAGACCACTCATTAAGGGTGCATGACCATAAAAGATATTACTCATATAAATAGAACAACCATTATTCTCTGATTTAAATGAATAACCGTCTCACATCAAACAAGATCCAGATATAATGTTCATGCTTAACGTTGGCACCAAATAACAATTATTCAGGTCTAAAAGTAATCCGGAAGGTAGATGTAGAGGTAGCGTGCCGACCGCGATCACATCGACTTTGGAACCATTTCCCACGCGCATCGTCACCTTGTCCTTAGCCAATCTTCGCTTAATCCATAGCCCTCGTTTCGAGTTGCAAATATGAGCAACAAAACCAGTATCAAATGCCCAGGCGCTATTGTAGCGACCAGACCTCAAACAGTCTGATCTCTGTGCTCCGGTGTCATCCCTGGATCAGTAATGCTGACACCACACAGTACTCGGAAAATTTATAGCAGAGTAGCAATCACACACTTATTACATCGAGTGTCTCAAAAGAGAACTTATTACAATAAATATGGCTTAAGGCCATCTAATAACGATAACAACGGAAGGCTTGGAAGATAAGTGAGTCCATCAACTCCAACGGCATCACTGAGTATAGAACCATGACCTAAAAACTCCTTAATCATCGTCTGAAAAGTCTGCAACATTAACGTTGCAGCCCGAAAATGGGTCAGCACATGGAATATGCTAGCAAGGTAACACATAGAGAATAATGGAATGAATCTGCTATACTATATGCATATTTGGCTGGTGGAAAGCTCTATGGTTACTGTTTTGCGAAAAGCCAATTTTTCCCTACTTCAAAGGAATAAAATTTAATTACTATCATGGTGGTTGTTAAACATTGAGAATGGTTGACAGCATTCTCAATCCCAATTAAGCATCATCATTAAACATAACCCAACAAAATTTATTTAGAGTAACATGTTGAGATTCACATGATAATCCAAGTACTAGATACTCTAGATGTCCATAACTGGGGACACGGCTAACCATGATTAGTTTATTACACTCTGCAGAGGTTTGCGCACTTTTCCCCCACAAGACTCGATCGCCTCCATTTGGTTTCTCGCACTACATGGTGTTTGAGATGACGGATGACCGAGACATAGTCTTTCAGAAGTGCTAGCACCTTACAATCGGGTAGACCGTAGCACCTACATCCCCTACATCTGCTAGTCTACCACTGTAAGAGTTCGCACAACTTAGTCAACTATGCTAGAGCCCATAATAGCTTGTGGCTGCACGCGGAAGTTCCTAGTATGAATAGTCTCATGATCCCTTTGAGCCTGGGTGGCGGTCCAAAAGAAAACAGGCAAGTCCTGGAATACCCAGGTGCCTCAATCCACCCAGATGTGTGTTTAAGTTGCCACCTTAGATAAACCATTAATTAACAATCTCACATCTGTCATGGATATCACTCACCCAATCCACGTCTACTAGCATAGCATGGCATAATAAGCAAACGTAGAAGTAACTCCCAAAGGTTTGATAATAACAGGTAATAGGTGCTACCTCATCTACTTCCAATCCCACAATTTAATTAGATCCTAATCATGCAATGTGTGAGGATTGATCTAATGCAATAAAACTGGGTAGTAGAAAAGGTATGATCAAAGTGTTACTTGCCTTGCTGATGATCCGCAAAACCTAACGATTCGAAGTAACAAGCGGCACACTCCGGGTACTCTATCGCAAACAAACAAACAAGCATACAGTAAGTACTCATCTAATGCACGGGTAAAACTCAAATAAGAGATCTAACCAGAAGGTTCAACTTAAGAACTCCGGTTGGCAAAAAGAATCAAATCGAACGAAGCAACGAAAATCAAACGGCGAAAGAAAACAACTTCATTCTAGTAATATGGATCTAGGGCAAATATTATAGTAGCAAAAACTTGTTTAAGTTGGTTAAACGGATAGAGGGTTTCGAGACGAATCTCTAGGCGCTTGAATCGCCTGATTCCGATAAACAAGCGAAAAGTTATACTAAAACGAAAATTGGATCAGGGATCGCGATCAGAAAAATCGTGGATTTAATCCGAGAAAAAGAAAAACGACGAACACCGATTTTTTTCTCTCTTTTTTTTGGCACGGAAAACGAGGCATGACGAACCTCGGTGGCGGCGGCGGCTAGGGCGGAGCGCGCGGGCTAGGGTTTGGGGGCGTGGGTGGCTGGGCTCGGCTGGCTCCCCCCCGGCTTATAAAGGCCTCCCGGGTCCGTGTCCAGGTCGGACACGGCCCGTTAAGTCGGTTCGCAATTTTTTTAATTTATTCCGCTCGGAAGAAAAAGAAAAAGAAATACTAAACGGACTCCAAAAATTCCGAAATAAATTTTCATGGGCTTCTAAAATCAAGGCGCACAAGGTGAACATTTATTTGGGACCTAAATGCAATTTTGAAAAACGCACTTTTTCCTAAATTCAAATAAAACACCGAAAAACTCCGAAATAAAATCTTATTTGATTTTATTATTAAATCCTCAATATTTCTTTATTTTGGGAAAGTCATTTTATTCCCTCTCTCATATTTTTGTAATAGAAATAATTGATGATAAAATAAATAAAATCAAATGATCCTATTCTCAAAATTTGAGAATACGAAAATAATGAAATCCCCAACTCTCTCCGTGGGTCATTGAGTTGCGTAGAATTTCTAGGATCAACCAAAATGCAAAATAAAATATGATATTCATGATGCTCTAATGTATAACATTCCAAATTGAAAATTTGGGATGTTACAAACCTACCCCCCTTAAGATGGATCTCGCCCTCGAGATTCGGGTTGGCTAGAAAATAGGTGAGGGTGGTCTTTGAGAAAATCTTCCTCTCACTCCCAGGTGGCTTCGTCCTCCGTGTGGTGGCTCCACTGAACTTTGCAAAACTTGATAACCTTGCTGCGAGTGACTCCACTAGCAAACTCGAGGATCTTAATTGGTTTCTCCTCGTAGGTCAAATCATTATCCAACTGAATAGTTTCTAAGGGCACTGTGTCTCACAACGGTATGTCAGCCATCTTCGCGTGACATTTCTTTAACTGAGAAATGTGGAACACATCATGTACTCCTGACAATCCTTCGAGCAATTCCAACTTGTAGGCCACTTCTCCCGTACGCTCCAAAACTCGATATGGTCCTACAAATCATGGCGCTAACTTCCCTTTAACTCCAAAACGCTTTGTTCCCCGAAGTGGTGATACTCGAAGATAAGCTCTATCTCCAACTTCGTAAACTGTCTCCTTGCGTTTAGAATCAGCATAACTCTTCTGTCTGGACTGGGCTACCTTGAGCCTATTGCGAATCAACTTCACCTTCTGTTCAGACTCTTTAATCAAGTCAGGACCAAACAACTGGCGGTCTCCAACTTCGTCCCACGATAACGGTGTCCTGCACCTCCTTCCGTACAAAGCTTCGAAAGGGGCCATCTTCAAACTGGTTTGGTAAATGTTGTTGTAAGAGAAATCTGCATATGGCAAATTATCATCCCAACTAGATCCATAATCTAGTGCACAAGCTCTCAGCATATCCTCCAAAATCTGATTGACTCTCTCGGTCTGTCCATCTGTCTGTGGATGAAAAGATGTACTGAATTCTAGCCTGGTACCCAAAGTTTTGTGCAACTGCTTCTAGAACTTTGAGGTAAACCGGGTTCCTCTATCTGATACGATACTCCTCGGAACTCCATGCAAACATACGATCCTGGTCATGTATATCTTTGCCAACTTAGCACTGGTATAAGTGGTCTTTACTGGGATGAAATGAGCTACCTTCGTCAATCGATCAACTACAACCCAAATCGAGTCATAGCCTGAACGAGTCCTGCGTAATCCTGTGCTAAAATCCATGCCTAGCTTATCGCACTTCCATTCGGGTATCGACAATGGTTGTAACAACCCTGCTGGCTTCTGGTGCTCTGCCTTTACTCTCTGGCATACATCACAAACTGCTACATACTCCGCAATATCCTTCTTCATTCCGGTCCACCAGAAAATATCCTTCAAATCCAAATACATCTAGGTATTTCCTAGGTGAATTGAATACGGTGAGTCGTGTTCCTCTTGCAAAATCAACTTCCTGATCTCCGGGTCATCGGGCACGTAAACGCGGTCTTCAAACCATAGGGTGTCGTGCTCATCCTCACGAAATCCTTTAGCTTTTCCTTTTCTCAGTTTCTCCTTTATAGCGGCAATCTCTTTGTCAGCTTTCTGAGCTTCCCTGATTTTATCCATCAAGGTTGACTGAATCTCCAATGCTGCTACATAGCCTCTCGGAACTATTTCCAAACATAGTTCACGAAGATTTTCGGCTAACTCCCTTGGTATTTCTCCCGTCATTAACATATTGACATGGCTCTTGCGGCTTAATGCGTCTGCTACTACATTAGCCTTTCTGGGGTGATAATGCAATTTCATATCATAATCCTTGATAATGTCCAACCGTCTCCTTTGTCTGAGATTTAACTCCTTCTGGGTGAAAATGTACTTCAAACTCTTATGATCCGTGTACACCTCACAATGATTCCCAATGAGGAAATGTCTCCATGTCTTCAATGCATGCACTACGGCTGCTAACTCCAAATCATGCGTGGCATAATTCAACTCATGAGGCTTCAGTTGTCTTGAGGCATATGAAACAACTCTCCCTTCCTGCATAAGCACTGCTCCAAGTCCTCGACGTGAAGCGTCGCAATACACCTCATAATCCTTGGTCTGGTCTGGCAAGATCAACATTGGTGAGGTAACCAAGCGTTTCTTCAACTCCTGGAAACTAGCCTCACACTCCTCTGTCCATATGAACTTGGTATCCTTCTTCAACAACTCGGTCATAGGCTTCGCAATCTTTGAGAAATTCTCAATAAATCTTCGGTAGTATCCTGCGAGTCCAAGAAAACTCCGGATCTCTCCAACTGTTGTTGGGGCTTCCCACTTGGTCACGGTTTCAACTTTAGCGAGATCTACTGCTATACCTTCTCCAGATATAACATGTCCGAGGAATCCTACTTCCTTCAACCAACACTCACATTTGCTGAACTTGGCATATAATTGATGTTCTCTGAGCTTTCCAAGTACCAAACGCAAATGCTCCTTATGCTCCTCTTCATTCTTCAAATAAACCAGGATATCATCAATGAACACTACGACAAACTTATCCAAAAACTCCATAAACACTTTGTTCATCATGTTCATAAAATAGGCAGGTGCGTTAGTCAGACCAAATGACATAACGGTATACTCATACAACCCATACCTGGTAGTAAAAGCTGTCTTCGGAATATCCCGTTCTCGAATCTTCAACTGGTGGTATCCTGATCGCAGATCGATCTTGGAAAATACCTTAGCTCCTTGCAATCGATCAAACAGATCATTGATCATTGGTAGTGGGTACTTGTTCTTGATGGTTACTTCATTCAATCCTCGATAATCAACAACCATCCTTAACGATCCATCCTTCTTCTCCACTAGAAGTACTGGCGATCCCTAAGGTGAAGAACTTGGGCGAATATATCCTTTATCCAGTAACTCCTTAATCTGCTTCTTAATTTCCACCAAATCCTTTGCTAGCATCCTATATGGTCTCTTTGATATTGGCCCTGTGCCTGGCAATAGCTCAATCAAAAACTCAATATCTCTATCCGGTGGCATGCTGGCAACTCCTCTGGAAATACATCAGGAAAATCCCTTACCACTGGTACTACCTCCTGCACAACTCCTGTTAGGCAATTTACTTGAGTCCTCTTTGGCACATGCTGGGATACATACTTGATCCTTCTCCCTTCTGGGGTGGTAAGCAAAATTGACTTACTAGCACACTCAATATTCCCTTCATACTTTGATAACCAATCCATGCCTAATATCACACCCAATCCTTGAGATTCCAATACTATTAGGTCTGAGGGAAAAACATAGTTACGAATCCTTAATGGTAACCGATCACACCATAGACTAGCCACATACTCTGCTCTGGGCGAGGTTACTAACATGGGTGACCTAAGGGCTTGGGTTGATAGGTTATACTTATCCACAAATCCCCTTGAGATGTATGAATGCGATGCACCAGTATCAAAAAGAACGAGTGCAGTAAATGACTTAACCAAAAACTTACCTATTACTGCATCGGGCTGAGCTTCAACCTCCTCCACACTAACGTGGTTCACCTGTCCCCTGTTAAAAGGGTTCGGCTTCTTCCCAGAACTTCCATTGCTATTTTCATTTTGTAATTCAGGACATTCATTGGCATAATGTCCGGTCTTCGAACACTTAAAGCAAGTGACTTGGCTCAAGTCCTTCTTGGCTGGGGTTGAGGGGTTGGTGCGGTTCTGGGCGTTGCTTCCTCCATTGCCATTACCATTCTTGGTGCCATTGTGATTGTGCGAGCTACCTCCTCCATGGGTATGCTGAAAATGTCCTCCCGGTCTAGGGGTAAAACGTGGCTTCTGCTGAGCTCCTGAATTGTACTTCCCTTGTCCATACTTCCTCTTGCGATTCTCAATTTGCTGTTGCTTCCCTTCAATCATAAGAGCACGATCTACCAACTCCTGGTAGTTGTTGAAGGTTGCTACCATTAACTGCATGCTCAACTCATCATTCAGTCCTTCCAGAAACTTCTCCTGTTTAGCTGCATCCGTAGCGACGCCATCTGGTGCATAACGTGCTAACTTACTAAAATCCTCCACATACTGGCCAACTGTCCGTCCTCCTTGGTGCAAGTTGCGAAACTCACGCTTCTTCATGGCCATAGCTCCTGCTGAAACATGTGTAGTATGAAAAGCCTGCTAAAACTGGTCCCATGTGACAGTGTCGACAGGGAAAGTGGCTGTGAAATTCTCCCACCATGATGCTGCGGGTCCTTCTAGCTGATGTGTGGCAAACTTCACCTTCTCCGCATCTGTGCATCCTGTTGTGGTTAACTCCCTAGCTGTCTTGCGGAGCCAATCATCTGCTACTATCGGCTCGGTGCTACTGGAAAACACCAGCGGATTCGGCCTAAGAAAACGGGCTAAGTGGTCAACAGGTGGTGGTGGTGGTGGGTTGTGGTTGTTGTTCCCCTGATTCTGATTCTGGACTAGCAACTGCATCAATGTGTTCTGCTGCTGGATCAACTGGGTGAGCTCCGGTGGAAAGGCAAATACGGGGTCACGTCTCGGAGGCATCTGAGGGTTTAGAAAAGATGAGATGTAAGAATAGAGGGGGTCTAAAGAGAAAACACTACCCATATGCACATGAGGCAAAAGCAAACAATTCACTTCATTCAATCAAACAAGGGCATACAATCGATCTATCTATCGAAAAAGTGCTCGGACTACTATATTTACATGGTGGACTACTACTACTGATGAGGTGTCTACTAGAAATATTCTTCGGTTGCAGACTCCATGATATCTGCTCCAGCTTCATCAACATAGTCATCATCACTACTATCTGGATCCGAGTCGGTGCCGTCGATGATGATGTCGTCTTCCGGGCTAATCTCCTTGGGTTCTTCGTTTTCATCCACTGGTGTAGGGCCTCCCATAAATATTCCAATCTTCTTGATTAGGTCGTCATTCTTCTCCACCAATACTTCAATTTCTTCTTCATAATCTTCACGTGTAGCCTTGAGTTCTTCCTCCAGTTCCTTGATTCTTGTCCTTGCCTTCTTCAGATCTATCATGTCGGCGCACATCTGGTTCTCCTGTCGTCGAATGTGCTGGTTTAACTCCTGGATAAAAGCTGCGATTGATCTATCCTTCCTGGTGCTGATCATCTCCCAGTGTTCATCTCGGCACCCACAAATCTGGTAGATAGTATCCTTGAGATCCTTGCGGTAGACTTCTCCAATGCGTCCCATGGCGATGTGAGCTGCCATGCTCTTTCCTAGACTCCAAGTTGGTACATCAAAAGAAAACTCTATGGGCTCAGTGACTGGCATGAACGTCCTTCCTGGAACTTGAACTTGAATCATCCAGCGCTCTTCTTCAGGTAAAGTGGCGTTGTAGGTTCCGGTGAAGCTTGGTACTCCTATATTCAGGTATCTAGTGACTTCCTTCAAGTGACGTCCAAAGGGTGTATCTTCATCCGGTTGCGTGAACTTGTTCCTTGCATCCGCCATCCTAAAGAGTAGAAAATATGAGAAGTCAGAAGAGAAGAGAGTGAAAAGTGATCTAGGTCTTTTAGCTTAGTGGTCGTGTCCTACAGTCAGCGTGTGCTCTGATACCATCTCTGTAGCGACCAGACCTCAAACAGTCTGATCTCTGTGCTCCGGTGTCATCCCTGGATCAGTAATGCTGACACCACATAGTACTCGGAGGATTTATAGCAGAGTAGCAATCACACACTTATTACATCGAGTGTCTCATAAGAGAACTTATTACAATAAATATGGCTTAAGGCCATCTAATAACGATAACAGCGAAAGGCTTGGAAGATAAGTGAGTCCATCAACTCCAACGGCATCACTGAGTATAGAACCACGACCTAAAAACTCCTTAATCATCGTCTGCAAAGTCTGCAACATTAACGTTGCAGCCCGAAAATGGGTCAGCACATGGAATATGCTGGCAAGGTAACACATAGAGAGTAATGGAATGAAACAGCTATACTATATGCATATTTGGCTGGTGGAAAGCTCTATGGTTACAGTTTTGCGTAAAGCCAATTTTTCCCTACTTCAAAGGAATAGATTTATTTAACTATCATGGTAGTTGTTAAACATTGAGAATGGTTGACAACATTCTCAATCCCAATTAAGCATCGTCATTAAACAAAACCCAACAAAATTAATTTAGAGTAACATGTTGAGATTCACATGATAATCCAAGTACTAGATACTCAAGATGTCCATAACCGGGGACATGGCTAATCATGATTAGTTTATTACACTCTGCAGAGGTTTGCGCACTTTTCCCCACAAGACTCGATCGCCTCCGTTTGGTTTCTCGCACTACAAGGTGTTTGAGAAGACGGATGACCAAGACATAGTCTTTCAGAAGCGCCAACACCTTACGATCGGGTAGACCGTACCACCTACATCTGCTAGTCTACCACTATAAGAGTTCGCATGACTTAGTCAACTATGCTAGAGCCCATAATAGCTTGTGGCTGCACACGGAAGTTTCTAGTATGAATAGTCTCATGATCCCTTTGAGCCTAGGTGGCGGTCCAAAAGAAAACAGGCAAGTCCTGGAATACCCAGGTGCCTCAATCCACCCAGATGTGTGTTTAAATTGCCACCTTAGATAAACCATTAATTAATAATCTCACATCTATCATGGATATCACTCACCCAATCCACGTCTACTAGCATAGCATGGCATAATAAGCAAACGTAGAAGTAACTCCCAAAGGTTTGATAATAACAGGTAATAGGTGCTACCTCATCTACTTCCCATCCCACAATTTAATTAGATCCTAATCATGCAATGTGTGAGGATTGATCTAATTCATTAAAACTGGGTAGTCTGAAAGGTATGATCAAAGTGTTACTTGCCTTGCTGATGATCCGCGAAACCTAATGATTCGAAGTAACAAGCGGCGCACTCCGGGTACTCTATCGCAAACAAACAAACAAGCACACAATAAGTACTCATCTAATGCACGGGTAAAACTCAAATAAGAGATCTAACCAGAAGGTTCAACTTAAGAACTCCAGTTGGCAAAAAGAATCAAATCGAACGAAGCAACGAAAATCAAACGGCGAAAGAAAAGAACTTCGTTCTAGTAATCTGGATCAAGGGCAAATTTTACAGTAGCAAAAACTTGTTTAAGTTGGTTAAACAGATAGAGGGTTTCGAGACGAATCTCTAGGCGCTTGAATCGCCTGATTCCGATAAACGAGTGAAAAGTTATACTAAAACGAAAATCGTATCAGGAATCGCGATCGGAAAAATCGCGGATTTAATCCGAGAAAAAGAAAAACGACGAACACCGATTTTTTTTCTCTTTTTTTTCTCTCTTTTTTTTCGGCATGGAAAACGAGGCGTGACGAACCTCGGCGGCCGGGTCCGGCTGCGGCGGCGCGGTGGACGACGGCGGCGGCTAGGGCGGGGCGCGCGGGCTAGGGTTTGGGGGCGCGGGTGGCTGGGCTCGGCTGGCTCCCCCGGGTTATAAAGGCCTCCCGGGTTGGTGTCCAGGTCGGACACGGCCCGTTAAGTCGGTTTGCAATTTATTTTTTTAATTTATTCCGCTCGGAAGAAAAAAAAAAGATATACTAAACGGACTCCAAAAATTCCGAAATAAATTTTTGCGGGCTTCTAAAATCAAGCTGCACAAGGTGAACATTTATTTGGGACCTAAATGCAATTATGAAAAACACACTTTTTTCCTAAATTCAAATAAAACACCGAAAAACTCCGAAATAAAATCTTATTTGATTTTATTATTAAATCCTCAATATTTCTTTATTTTGGGAAAGTCATTTTATTCCCTCTCTCATATTTTTGTAATAGAAATAATTGATGATAAAATAAATAAAATCAAATGATCCTATTCTCAAAATTTGAGAAAACTCAAATATGAAAATAACGAAATCCCCAACTCTCTCCGTGGGTCATTGAGTTGCGTAGAATTTCTAGGATCAACCAAAATGCAAAATAAAATATGATATGCATGATGCTCTAATGTATAACATTTCAAATTGAAAATTTGGGATGTTACAGCTACTGCGAGCATTAGTAAGGTACACATCAATAACATGTATATCAAATATACCTTTCACTTTGCCATCCTTCTTATCCACCAAATACTTGGGGCAGTTCCGCTTCCAGTGACCAGTCCCTTTGTAGTAGAAGCACTCAGTTTGAGGCTTAGGTCCAGACTTGGGCTTCTTCACTTGAGCAACAACTTGCTTGCCGTTCTTCTTGAAGTTCCCCTTCTTCCCTTTGCCCTTCTTCTTGAAACTAGTGGTCTTGTTGACCATCAAAACTTGATGCTCCTTCTTGATTTCTACCTCCACAACCTTTAGCATTGTGAAGAGCTCAGGAATTGTCTTATCCATCCCTTGCATATTATAGTTCATCACAAAGCTTTTGTAGCTTGGTGGTAGTGATTGAAGAACTCTGTCAATGACACTATCATCGGGAAGATTAACTCCCAGTTGAGTCAAGTGGTTGTGATACCCAGACATTCTGAGTATATGTTCACTGACAGAACTATTCTCCTCCATCTTGAAGCTATAAAACTTACTGGGGACTTCATATCTCTCAATTCGTGCATTTGCTTGAAATATTAACTTCAACTCCTGGAACATCTCATATGCTCCATGACGTTCAAAACATTGTTGAAGTCCCGATTCTAAGCCGTAAATCATGGCACACTGAACTATTGAGTAGTCAACAACTTTGCTCTGCTAGACATTCATAACATCTGGTGTTGCTCTTGCAGCGGGCTTTGCACCTAGCGGTGCTTCCAGGACGTAATTCTTCTCTGCAGCAATGAGGTTAATCCTCAAGTTACGGACCCAGTCCGTGTAGTTGCTACCATCATCTTTCAACTTAGCTTTCTCTAGGAACACATTAAAATTCAAAGGAATAGTAGCATGGGCCATTTATCTACAACAACATAGACATGCAAAATACTATCAGGTACTAAGTTCATGGTAAATTAAAGTTCAATTAATCATATTACTTAAGAACTCCCACTTAGATAGACGTCTCTCTAGTCATCTAAATGATCACGTGATCCATATCAACTAAACCATGTCCGATCATCACGTGAGATGGAGTAGTTTTCAATGGTGAACATCACTATGTTGATCATATCTACTATATGATTCATGCTCGACCTTTCGGTCTTAGTGTTCCGAGGCCATATCTGCATATGCTTGGCTCGTCAAGTTTAACCCGATTATACTGCGTGTGCAAAACTGGCTTGCACCCGTTGTATGTGAACGTAGAGCTTATCACACCCGATCATCACGTGGTGTCTCGGCACGACGAACTGTAGCAACGATGCATACTCAGGGAGAACACTTATACCTTGAAATTTAGTGAGAGATCATCTTATAATGCTACCATCGTACTAAGCAAAATAAGATGCATAAAGGATAATATCACATGCAATCAAAATAAGTGATATGATATGGCCATCACCATCTTGTGCCTTTGATCTCCATCTCCAAAGCAGCATCATGATCACCATTGTCACCGGCTTGACACCTTGATCTCCATCATAGCACCGTTGTCGTCTCGCCAACTATTGCTTCTACGACTATCGCTACCGTTAGTGATAAAGTAAAGCAGTTGCATGGCGATTGCATTTCATACAATAAAGCAACAACCATATGGTTCCTGCCAGTTGCCGATAACTGTTACAAAACATTATCATCTCATATAACAATTTATATCATCACTTCTTGACCATATCACATCACAACATGCCCTGCAAAAAAAGTTAGATGTCCTCTACTTTGTTGTTGCAAGTTTTACATGGCTTCTACGGGCTTCTAGCAAGAACCGTTCTTACCTACGCATCAAAACCACAACGATTTTTCGTCAAGTGTGCTATTTTAACCTTCAACAAGGATCGGGCGTAGTCAAACTTGATTCAACTAAAGCTGGAAAACAGACACCCACTAGCCACCTGTGTGTGAAGCACGTCGGTAGAACCAGTCTCATGACCGCGGTCATGTAATGTCGGTCTTGGCCGCTTCATCCAACAATACCGCCGAATCAAAGTAAGACATTGATGGTAAGCAGTATGACTATTATCGCCGACAACTCTTTGTGTTATACTCATGCATATAACATCTACGTAATAGACCTGGCTCGGATGCCACTGTTGGGGAATGTAGTATTTCAAAAAATTTACCTACGATCACACAAGATCTATCTAGGATATGCATAGCAACGAGAGGGGAGAGTGTGTATACGTACCCTCGTAGACCGAAAGCGGAAGCGTTTAGTAACGCGGTTGATGTAGTCGAACGTCTTCGTGATCCAACTGATCCAAGTACTGAACGCGCGGCACCTCCGCGATCAGCACACGTTCAGCTCGATGATGTCCCTCAAACTTTTGATCCAATTGAGGCCGAGGGAGAGTTCCATCAGCACGACGGCGTGGTGATGGTGATGATGAAGTTACCGATACAGGGCTTCGCCTAAGCACTACAACGATATGACCAAGGTGTGTAAGTGTGGAGGGGGCACCGCATATGGCTAAAAGATCAACTTGTGTGTCTTTGGGGTGCCCCCTCCCCACGTATATAAAGGGGGGAGGAGGAGGCCAGCCAAGGTGTGGTGCGCCAAGGGGGGAGTCCTACTTGGACTCCTGGTCCAAGTAGGATTCGACCCCCCTTTTCCTATTCCTACAAGGAGAAGGGGGGAAAGAGGAGAAGGAGAGAAGGAAAGGGGGCAGCCCCCAACCCTAACCCAATTCGGATTGGGCTTGGGGGGGCTTGTGCCTCCACCCAGCCTCCGCCTCCTCTCTTCCACTAGGGGCCATGAAGGCCCATTAACCCCTCGGCGGGTTCCGGTAACCCCCCAGTACTCCGGAAAATGCCCGAACCTATTCGAAACCATTCCGGTGTTCAAACATAACCTTACAATATATCAATCTTTATGTCTCGACCATTTCGAGACTCCTCGTCATGTTCGTGATCTCATCCGGGACTCCGAACAAACTTCGGTTCATCAAAACACGAAACTCATAATACAAATCGTCATCGAACGTTAAGCGTGCAGACCCTACGGGTTTGAGAACTACATAGACATGACCGAGACATATATCCAGTCAATAACCAATAGCGGAACCTGGATGCTCATATTGGCTCCTACATATTCTATGAAGATCTTTATCAGTCAAACCGCATAACAACATACGTTGTTCTCATTGTCATCGGTATGTTACTTGCCCGAGATTTGATCGTCGGTATCATCATACCTAGTTCAATCTCGTCACCGGCAAGTCTCTTTACTCATTCCGTAATGTATCATCCCGTGGCTAACTCATTAGAGACATTGCTCGCAAGACTCATAGTGATGTGCATTATCGAGAGGGCCCAGAGATACCTCTCCGATACACGGAGTGACAAATCCTAATCTTGATCTATGCCAACTCAACAAACACCATCAAAGACACCTATAGATCATCTTTATAATCACCCAGTTACGTTGTGATGTTTGATAGCACACAAGGTGTTCCTCCGGTATTCGAGAGTTGCATAATCTCATAGTTTGAGGAACATGTATAAGTCATGAAGAAAGCAATAGCAGAAAAACTAAACGATCATAATGCTAAGCTAAGGATGGGTCTTGTCCATCACATCATTCTCTAATGATGTGATCCCGTTTATCAAATGACAACACATGTCTATGGCTAGGGAACTTAACCATCTTTGATTAATGAGCTAGTCAAGTAGAGGCATACTAGGGACACTTTGTTTGTCTATGTATTCACACATGTACTAAGTTTCCGGTTAATACAATTCTAGCATGAATAATAAACATTTATAATGATATAAGTATATATAAATAACAACTTTATTATTGCCTCTAGGGCATATTTCCTTCAATAGGGGCTTACCCTGACCCCAAAGCCAGGGCGACAGAGCACTACATGCAGAATCAAGGAGCCCCGCCACCGCGCTTGAACACGCTTACGTCCAACATCGCTCCACCATGTTTAGGTCACGTGGTGATCACACACCCATTCCCACAACCGTTCATAGTGCGCTGCGTCGAGAAGTACTCCAGCGACACAAAACTCCATCATTGGCTCAACGATTACCCAGCGGCAATCGAGATGGCCAACGAAGACATCGACAACGCACTACGACACGTTCCTATGTGTCTCATCGGACATACATGCTCTTGGTTGAGCGGCCTCCCGCCCAACTCCATCAACAGCCAGGTCGACTTCGAGCATGCCTTCCTCAACAATTTTGGGGCACATACCAGTGCCCAAGGAGTGGCGTCGACCTCCAGAACATTATACAGGGCGACAACGAGTCCATCCATGACTTTGTTGCAGGGTGACTCAAGAAGAGAAACACGTTAACCAATATCTCCAATGGAAATGCCATCGAAACATTTGGCAATGGCGTGCAAGACCCCTTCTTCCGCTACAAGCTCAATAAGAAGAGGGGAGAGAGCAAGCTAACATCAATGGCAGCCCTCATGAAGATAGCCAACGACTATGCTAGAGGCGTGGAGATCACACAGACGGGTCAACAACCTGAAAAACGTGGAGCCCGTCGGCAGGGACAACTCCAAAGCCCGTGGTAACAAAGGCAAGGAAGAACACAAGAGGAAAGAAGAGCAAGACTCAGAGCTAGTCACTTCGAAAAAAGCAAGCCGAAAGAAGCCAGGATAAAGAATCAAAGTTGGGGTGGCAAGTCCAGGTGGTTGATACATCTCCATCGTATCTACTTTTCCTAACGCTTTTGCTCTTATTTTGGACTCTAATTTGCATGATTTGAATGAAACTAACCGGAACTAACCTGAGCTAACGCATGGTGTTGTTTTTGTGCAGAAAAAAAATTCCCGGAATTGGACGAAACTTTTTGGAGTTTTTTATGGAATAAATGAAGAATATTGGAACCAAGATCCACCAGAGGGGCCACCCTATGCCCACAAGGCACCAGGGCGCACCTACCCCCTGGGTGCGCCCTGGTGGGTTGTGGGGCCCTCATGGCTCCGCTGACCCTAATCTGGATACTATAAATTCCTATTTCCCAAGAAAAAAACAAGAGAGGAAGTTTAATCGCGTTTCACAATATGGAGCCACTGCCACCTCCTATTCTTCATCGAAAGGCCAGATCTGGAGTCCATTCTGGGCTCCGGAGAGGGGGATTCGCCATCATCGTCATCACCAACAACCCTCCATCACCAATTTCATGATGCTCACCATCGGGAGTGAGTAATCTCTTCGTAGGCTTGCTGGACGGTGATGGGTTGGATGAGATTCATCATGTAATAGAGTTAGTTTTGTTAGGGCTTGATCCCTAGTATCCACTATGTTCTGAGATTGATGTTGTTGTGACTTTGTTGTGCTTAATGCTTGTCACTGGGGCTCGAGTGCCATGATTTCAGATTTGAACCGTTTGTGTTTTCACCAATATATTTGTGTTCTTGATCCTACCATGCAAGTTATATGCACCTATTACATGTTATGATCCGCATACCCCAAGGTGACAATAATTGGGATTCTTTCCGGTGATTACCGTAGTTTGAGGAGTTCATGTATTCACTATGTGTTAATGCTTTGTTCCGGTTCTCTATTAAAAGGAGGCCTTAATATCCCTTAGTTTCCTTATGGACCCCGCTGCCACGGGAGGGTAGGACAAAAGATGTCATGCAAGTTCTTTTCCATAAGCACGTCTGACTATTTACGGAATACATGCCTACATTACATTGATGAATTGGAGCTAGTTCTGTGTCGCCCTAGGTTATGACTGGTACATGATGAATATTATCCAATGTTATTACCGATCCAATGCCTATGAGCTTTTCATATATTGTTCTTGTTGAGTTACTATTACTATTGCTACTATCACAACTGCTACAAAATTACTGGTACCATTGTTACCGTTACTATTACTGTTACCATTACTCCTATCACTACCAAATTACCGTACTACTATGCTACTGATCACTTTGCTGCAAATATTTAGTCTCCAGGTGTGGTTGAATTGACAACTCAACTGCTAATACTTAAATATTCTTTGGCTCCCCTTGTGTTGAATTGATACGTCTCCAATGCGTCTACTTTTCCTAACGCTTTTCCTCTTGTTTTGGACTCTAATTTGCATGATTTGAATGAAACTAACCCTGGACTGACACTGTTTTCAGCAGAACTACCATGGCGTTGTTTTTTGTGCAGAAATAAAAGTTCTTGGAATAGAACGAAACTTTGCGAGGAATTTTTATATAATATATAAGAATCTCTGGAGCCAATACCTACCGGAGAGGGGCCCCTGGGTGGGTACAACCCACCAAGGCGCGCCCCCTCTCCTGGCACGCCCATGTGAGTTGTCCCCACCTGGTGGCCCCGCTGACCCTGAAACCAACACTATAAATTCCTATTTTCGAAGAAAAAAATCAGGGAGAAAGAATTATCGTGATCCACGAGACGGAGCCGCCACCAAGCCCTGTTCTTCCTCGGGAGGGTAGATCTGGAGTCCATTTGGGGTTCCGGAGAGGGGGATCTTCATTCACCAACCCTTCTCCATCGCCAATTCCATGATGCTCCCCACCGGGAGTGAGTAATTCCTTCGTAGGCTCGCTGGTCGGTGAGGAGTTGGATGAGATTCATCATGTAATCGAGTTAGTTTTGTTAGGGCTTGATCCCTAGTATCCACTATGTTCTTAGATTGATGTTGCTATAACTTTGTCATGCTTAATGCTTGACACTTTGGGCCCGGGTACCATGATTTCAGATCGGAACCGTTTATGTTATCATCATTATATCCATGTTCTAGATCCGATCTTGCAAGTTATAGTCACCTACTACGTGTTATGATCTGACAACCCCAGAGTGACAACAACCGAGCCCACTCCCGGTGATGACCATAGTTTGAGGAGTTCATGTATTCACTATGTGTTAATGCTTTGTTCTGGTTCTCTATTAAAAGGAGGCCTTAATATCCCTTAGTTTCCAATATGGACCCCACTGCCACGGGAGGGTAGGACAAAAGATGTCATGCAAGTTCTTTTAATAAAGCATGTATGACTATTTACAGAATACATGCCTACATTATATCGATGAACTGGAGCTAGTGCCGTGCCACCCTAGGTTATAACTGTCACATGATGAATATCATCCAACAAGTCACCGATCCAATGCCTACACAATTTTCCATATTGTTTCTGCTAAGTTACTACTGCTATCATCACTGTTACACTTGCTACAAAATTACTGCTATCACTGTTACTGTTACTATTGCTGCTGTCACTAATATCAAAACTATCAAACTACTTTGCTACCGATCATTTTGCTGCAGATAATTAATCTCCAGGTGTGCTTGAATTGACAACTTAGGTGATAATACCTTCAAATATTCTTTGGCTCCCCTTGTGTCGAATTTATAAATTTGGGTTGAATACTATACCCTCGAAAATTGTTGCGATCCCCTATACTTGTGGGTTATCAAGCCCTTTTTCTGGCGCCGTTGCCGGGGAGCATAGCTATATTTGTTGAGTCACTTGGGATTATTATCATATTATCACTATGAAGAATCTGAAGGATCCTAAGACTAAAATATTTCCCTCAAGGACGAGGGGAGGTAAGGAACTGCCATCCAGTTCTACTTTAGATTCACCTTCTGTTATGAATAAACTTGCAACACCACCACATGCTATTAATTCTGATATGTCGCAAGTTATTGATGATGCTACTTCTGCTATGAATGATGCTTATGATTATGCTAGTACCTTGCTTGATAATGATGATGTGCCACTTGGTGAATTTCTTGATAAACAAATTGCTAGAGTTATACAGCATGATGTTGTTGAATCTGATGATGAGTTTGAAACTGAATCTCCTGAAGCACCTGCTAGAACTAGCCTTCCTAGATGTGAATTGCCCAAGGTACCGGAAGGTTATGTTATGAGTGAAGAAACAACTAGAGATATTCTTGCTTGCAATGATAGAGATGATCTAGAGAAATTATTACACAAGTATAAAGAAAAATCTCTGAATGCTAGAATGAAATGTGATCCTAAGTTTGCTACTTCACCTATATTTATTGATGATAAGGATTATGAATTCTCTGTCGACCCAGAATTAATTGCTTTGGTTGAATCTGATCCATTCCATGGTTATGAAACTGAAACTGTTGTGGCACATCTTACAAAGTTGAATGACATAGCCACCCATTTTTACTCATGATGAGAAGACTCACTATTACTTTATTCTCAAATTATTTCCTTTCTCATTAAAGGGTGATGCTAAAGCTTGGTACAATACTCTTTCTCTTGGTTGTGTGCGTAGTTCCGAGGATATGATTTATTACTTGTCTGAAAAATGTTTTCCTGCTCATAAGAAACAAGTTGCCTTACAGGAAATATTTAACTTTGTGCAAACTAAAGAAGAGAGTCTCCCACAAGCTTGGGGGAGGATTTGCCAGTTACTTAATGCTTTGCCTAACCATTCTCTTAAGAAAAATGAAATGATTGATATCTTCTATAATGGACTAACCGATGCTTCTAGGGACTTCCTAGATAGTTGTGTTGGTTGTGTTTTCAGGGAACGAACTATTGGACAAGCTGAAGAATTATTGAATAACATATTGAAAAACTATGATGATTGGACTATTCCTAAACCACCATCTAAACCCACTCTAAAGAAGAGGGGTATATTATATCTCAGTCCTGAAGATATGCAAGAGGCAAAGAAATCTATGAAGGGAAAATGTATTAAAGCCGAGGATGTTAAAAATTCACCTCCTATTGAAGAAATACATGGGCTTAATACACCACCACTGCCTAAGGTGGTAGAGGTAAATTCTCTTATGAAGTTTAATGATAATGACAATCCTCACAATATGCATCCTAGTCAATGCCTTTACGAGTTTGAAAATTATATTAGAAAACAAGATCACTTCAGTGCAAATGTTATGAAACAATTGAAATACAATTCTGATATGATTGCTCGCTTGAGTGACTTGTTATTTAGAATATCAAATGATGTTAGAGGTGTTGGAAAGCATGCTTCTATGGTTCAAAATCAGTTAGAACAAGTTGCTAAATCTCAAAGAGAATTACTTGATGAAATGAATAATAATATGCATGACTTTGCTAGAGTTGCAACTAGAGGAGGTAAAATGATTCAGGAACCACGTTATCCTGAGGGACGCCCTAAAAGAATTGAACAAGATTCACAAAGAGCTAACACTAGTGCATCTAGTTCTTCTGAAAAGAAGAAGAAAAAGAAAAATGATAGGACTTCACATGCTCCTAGTGAACATGAAATAGAGAAACCTCCTAATAATGATAATGAAATTTCTATCTCTGATGCTGAAACTCAATCTGGCAATGAACACTCACCTACTGATAATCAAAAAGTTAATGATGGGGTTCATGAAGACTCTCAACCAACCAATGATAAAGAACCGGATAATGATGTTGAGATCCCTGTTCAAGAATTCATCCGATTAACCAGTTAACTTGCCGATTAATCCCTAATCATAGGGTCACCGAGTAGCCGATAAACTGATAAATCGTCCGATTAATTGATTAAATGGCCGATTAACATGCTGAATAGCCTATTAATCCCTTACTCGCCAGCCAACCGAGCAGTTACCAATTAACGATTTCCTCAACAATGGTTGAGATAGAACCACTTGTTGATCTTGATAACCCACAAACTAAAAATAAAAGATATGACAAAAGAGACTTTGTTGCTAGAAAACACGGTAAAGAAAGAGAACCGTGGGTTCAAAAACCTATGCCTTTTCCACCCAAGTCAACTAAAAAGAATGATGATGAAGAATTTGGACGCTTTGCTGAAATGCTGAGGCCAGTCTTTTTGCGTACTCGCTTGACTGATATCTTGAAAATGCCTCCTTATGCACAGTATATGAAAGACATCATCACAAATAAGAGAAAAATACCGGAAGCTGAAATCTCTACTATTCTTTCTAATTATACTTTTAAAGATTGAGTACCTAAAAAACTTGGAGATCTAGGAATACCAACTGTACCTTGCTCTATCAAAAAGAATTGTGTCAAAACTGCTTTGTGTGATTTAGGAGCAGGTGTTACTGTTATGCCTTTCTCTTTATATAAAAGACTTGACTTGAATAAACTCACACCTACTGAAATATCTTTGCAAATGGCTGACAGATCAACTGCCACACCTATCGGTATCTGTGAGGATGTGCCCGTTGTTGTTGCTAATGTTACTATTTTGACTGACTTTGTTATACTTGAGATGCCGGAGGACGATAACATGTCGATTATCCTTGGTAGACCCTTCTTGAACACTGCAGGGCTATTATTGATTGCAATAAAAGCAAGATCACTTTTCATATTAATGGCAATGAGCATACGGTGCACTTACCGAAGAAACAATTCCAAGTGAACGGTATTAATGTTATTGAAAAATCTCCGACAATCACTATTGGAAGTTTTCAAATACCTCTACCTACTGTCAAAAAGAAATATGAAATACTTATTGTTGGGGAAATGCATATCCCCATTGAGGTAACTTAGTGATTTACGGAAGTTCTTCGGTTTCATGCTAATCGAAAGTGGTTGTTAATAAGACTTGATCGACCTTATTAATGGATCATTTTTGAATGGTATGAAGTTGATGAATTTAGTAAGCACTACCTTCCGTCCCTACCTTTTGTTTTCTGTTTTTATTAGTTAAATAAAATAAAATGCCATGTTTTGTCTGTTTTCTGAATTTTCCGTGTAATAAAAAATGACCCAACAATAAAAGTTCTCAGAATGCCCTGAAAAGTTTACACGATTTTTTTTTGAATATTTGAGAATTTTTGGTGCAATAAATATCAGAGGGAGGTGCACCAGGTGGGCAGAACCCACCTGGGCGCGCCAGCACCCCCAGGCGCGCCCTGGTGGGTTGTGGTCCCCATGTGGGCCCCCTCACTTACCTCTTCATCCCACATCATCACTTACGTCTATAAAAAAAATCTCCATTGCTCTCTCTCCCATGTTCTTGAGCTCAAACCCGTGGATTTTGATCTCTTTGCTCGAAGCTTAGTTTCCGAAACTATTTCGGGGGATTGTTGCTTGGTATGTGACTCCATCGTTTATCCAATTAGTTTTTGCTTTAGTGGTTTATGTTTTGAATAATTAGTTACTATTGGTGCTGCAGTAGATGTGCTTGCGTGTTAAATTCTCAGTGTTCTAATTAGTTTGAATGCTTGCTATGGCCTCTATGTATCCCTATGAGTCGTTGCTACCAATCTTACAAAGTTTTGTTGACAAATATTTATCACTCCAAAATTTTTATTTTTAGACAATTGTACGCGGACATGAATATCTTAAGGAAGTTTGGCTCTAAGAAGAACTCCAAGGGTGTTATTGGGGAGTCTTCTGACAGTGATCTCCACCCTCGTAGGTTGCCAGAGGTACGACCGTGCGAACGGCCGCATACCCCGTTCCTCGAAGAGGCGGGAATCCTTCAGGAGTTCATGCAATATGTTGTAAATGCCGGCCTCACCGACTTCATCGTAGATGAGTGTGACCAGCACCAAATCCTCACAAATATCTTTGTTCAGAGTTTTACTTTCCTACCTAGGAATAATCCTCCTGAAGTGAGCTTCAATTTATATGCCGAAAACCATCAGATACCACTTACTAAATTTTGTGATATATGCTTGATCCCTTCTGATGGGAGCTTAGCTGAGCCTAGGCCGGATGGGTTTGAGTATTTTTATCGCACTTTGACATTGGGAGATGAGAGAGGGGTGTCAGCCACTACGGCTGCTAGCATACACTTTCCTGCCTTACATTATTTTGCCTTATTTGTTGCTAAGTGCTTGCTTGCTAGAAAGAAAGTAGGTGCGCTCAGTGCACCAGACTTTGCTGTTTTACGTGAGCACTAGAGGGCGACAACACCCATAGCTTGGGAGCTATTGTGGCTCGTCGCCTCCATCTTAATAAATCACAGGGTGAAATACATGGTGGGATATTTGCTACTCGTTTGGCGGCTCACTTTGAGGTTGAGATACACCCTCATGATTACCCTTTGACCAAGGTCTACCTAGACATGGCAGCCATGGAGCACCATCATTTTCTTGAACGAGATTATCTTGACATTCCTATTCCTTGTAACCTAGTTTTTAGCGTTAAAACTCGTGATATTATTCCACTGCCTGCACCTACTTTGTTTGATTCTACTGCCAGGGGCGGATATAGGATTATGCCCGCAGACACCATCGCCTACCGGAACGCTCAGGCTGCTGCGAAAGCGGTACATGAGGAGCCTCTGCAGTGGAATGAGTGGATGCCCGCTCCTCAGCACCCCTACTACCCTCCAGGCTACTGATCGACTACCAAGTTAGGCCAAAAGCCTAATCTTGGGGGAGTATGTGTTTCCATCGACTTTACATTCATGTTCACTTATTCCATTTGTCGGTGCCCACACTTTTCATTGTACCATCCAAGCTTAGAATTATTTTCTTGCTTTCTTCTTGTGTGTTTGATAAATTTTAGAAAAACCAAAAAAATAGTTGTAGTTAATTTACTTTCTATGCATGCTTAGCTGTAGTATTAAATAGAAAACCCAAAAAGATTTCCTTGTTCTTCTTTTGCTTGTTGGGAGCTTTCCCGTGTAAATAGTTTTTCTCATTTTTCCCCTTATTCGCTTGTACAAGAAAACCAAAAACTCCAAGAATATTTCAGTGTGTCTCTCTGAATTTCTTTTCTTTTTATTCGAGTCGTACCAAGGAGAAGACCATGATGAAAATGTTGAGTGGCTCTCAATTGAATAATTGTTGAACTAATAAAGAGCACATTTTACCTTGTCTTCTCCTGTTGAATAAAATGTTTTGTAGATTCCAGCTTAGTCCATGGCACTCTTGCACTATTATTATTTTCATATCATTCGGTCGTGCAAGTGAAAGGCAATAATGACGACATTCGATGAACTGGTCGTGGCAGAGAGAAACTGATATGAACTCGACTTGTTCTGTCTGTGTAAATATGTTTAACCTAGCATCCATGATTCAGCCCATTATGATTAAACATGTTTGCAATGACAATTAGGGATTATAGTTTCTAATGCCATGCATAAGTAGCTGGGAGTTGATAATGATTTATCTTGGATATCAACATAGCGTTAAAATGATTGTGATGTAGTATGATGATATGGTATCCTCCTTTGAATGTTCAAGTGGCTTGACTTGGTACATGTTCATGCATGTAGTTGAATCAAAACCAACATAGCCTCTATAATGTTTATGTTCATAGTGATCATATCCTACTCATGCGAGTGTCCAATGTTCCTTATGCATAATGCATGGTCATGATCGTTGTTGCTCTCTAGCTGGCCGCTTCTCAATCTAATTGCTAGCCTTCGCCTATACTAAGTGGGGATTATGCTTGTACATCAAAAACCTTGAACCCAAAGTTATTCTAGACGAGTCCACCATATCTACCTATATGCGGTATTACCCTGCCGTCCTAAGTAAATTTGCATGTGCCACCTCTAAAAACTTCTAAAAAATTATCCATTTTGTGTGCCTGGATCGTTCATGGAACGATAGGAGGTGGTCGGTATCTTCCATGCTAAGCGGGTTATTCTCAGGTCGAGTGTTTATTCACTCGCCATCGCACGAGAAAAGGGCGGTAATAGGGATGCCCAGTCCCAAACTGCAAAATACAAAATGAGTTAATCGCTCGAATAATCAAACAAAAACTCCCAATGTAGTCAAAACCTTTACTTTTATCGCTTGGGAACCGCCACTAGCCATATTGATAACTGATGACCGTGAAGTGAATAAGAAGGGTGCATGTCTCAAAATATCATTTATCTCTGTTTTAAAATTTGAGCTCTGGCACCTCTGCAAATCACTGCTTCCCTCTGTGAAGGGACTTTCTATTTTACTTTTATGTTGTGTTACCACCTTCTAAAAGAAGCGCCAGAAACCTAGTAGAGCATAGTTGCCATGATTTATGCATTGTGTATAGCTAGTGTTGGGTGCATCATGACTGGATCTTTTCTACCATGAATTACAATGTTTAGTCGCTGCTTGAACTTTGGAGGTGCTCTGCATTTATGTTTTGCGGTCTCGAAAAGGGCTAGCGAGATACCACTATTGTCATATTATATCATGGTTATTTTGACAATGTGTTGCTATTTGAGATATCTTATTATTGCTCGCTAGCTGATTATGTCATTGATATGAGTCATTATAATCTTTAAGAGTTATTGTCGACATGGTTAGTTATAATGTTGGCTAAAAACCTGGGTGTTGTTTAATCTTATTTATGCAAACAAGAGCAAAAGAGTTCGTAAAAGTTTTTCTTCTTCACTTTCAGTTTATCAACTGAATTGCTTGAGGACAAGCAAAGGTTTAAGCTTGGGGGAGTTGATATGTCTCCAACGTATCTACTTTTCCTAACGCTTTTCCTCTTGTTTTGGACTCTAATTTGCATGATTTGAATGAAACTAACCCTAGGCTTACGCTATTTTCAATAGAACGATGTCAACTACATGATCATGTAAAGCAATATGACAATGACGATGTGTGTCATAATAAACGGAACGGTGGAAAGTTGCATGTCAATATATCTCGGAATGGCTATGGAAATGCCATAATAGGTAGGTATGGTGGCTGTTTTGAGGAAGGTATATGGTGGGTTTATGGTACCGACGAAAGCTGCGCGGTACTAGAGAGGCTAGCAATGGTGGAAGGGTGAGAGTGCATATAATCCATGGACTCAACATTAGTCATAAAGAACTCACATACTTATTGCAAAAATCTATTAGTCATCGAAACAAAGTACTGCATGCATGATCCTAGGGGGATAGATTGGTAGGAAAAGACCATCGCTCATCCCCGACCACCACTCATAAGGAAGACAATCAAAAAAAATTCTCATGCTCCAACTTCGTTACATAACGGTTCACCATACGAGCATGCTACGGGACTCACAAACCTCAACACAAGTATTTCTCAAATTCACAACTACTTACTAGCATGAATCTAATATCACCATCTTCATATCTCAAAACAATCATAAGGAATCAAACTTCTCATAGTATTCAATGCACTATATATGAAAGTTTTTATTATATCCCTCTTGGATGCCTATCATATTAGGACTAAATTTATAACCAAAGAAAATTACCATGTTGTTTAAAGACTCTCAAAATAATATAAGTGAATCCTGAGAGTTCATCAATTTCTATAAAATAAAACCACCGCCGTGCTCTAAAAAGATATAAGTGAAGCACTAGAGATAAAATGGCCTAGCTCAAAAGATATAAGTGAAGCACATAGAGTATTCTAATAAATCACGATTCATGCGTGTTTCTCCCAAAAGGTGTGTACAACAAGGATTATTGTGGAAAACTAAAAAGCAAAGACTCAAATAATACAAGACGCTCCAAGCAAAACACATATCATGTGGTGAATAAAAATATAGCCTCAAGTAAAGTTAGCGATAGACGAAGACGAAAGAGGGGATGCCTTCTGGGGCATCCCCAAGCTTAGGCTCTTGGTTGTCCTTAAATTATCTTGGAGTGCCTTGGGAATCCCCAAGCTTAGGCTCTTGCAACTCCTAATTCCATAGTCCATCAAATCCTTACCCAAAATTTGATAACTTCACAACACAAAAATCAACAGAAAATCTCATAAGCTTCATTAGTATAAGAAAATAAATCACCACTTTTGGTACTTTTGTGAACTCATTATTTATTTATATTGGTGTAATATCTACTATACTCTAACTTTTCCATGGTTCATACCCCCCGATACCACCCATAGATTCATCAAAATAAGCAAACAACACATTGAAAACTAAATCTGTCAAAAACAGAACAGTGTGTAGCAATCTGGATATTACGAATACTTCTGTAACTCCACAAATTCTGAAACATTAGGACGACCTAATAAATTTATTTATTAATATTTTGAAAAGGGAATTAGTATTTTATCATGTTTCTGTTAAATATGAGAATTGTTTTCCTGAGTGCAAAAGTTTCTGTTTTTCAGCAAGATCAAATCAACTATCACCGTAAGCTATCCCAAAGGTCTTACTTGGCACAAACACTAATTAAAACACAAAGTCGCATCTAACTAGAGGATAGATGAATTATTTATTTGCAAAACATAACCTAAAAAGCAAAAACAAAAATAAAATTGGGTTCCCTCCCAACAAGCGCTATTGTTTAACGCCCTTAGTTAGGCATAAAACACGAATAGATCTAGGTATTCTCATATTTGGCATGCAATCCATAAGTAGCTCTCATAATAGATTCATAAGGCAATTTAATTTTCTTTCTTAGAAAGTGTTTCATGCCCTTATTTAAAGGAAATTGAAATCTAATGTTTACTTCTTTCATATCAATTATTGCACCAATCATTCTAAGGAAAGGTCTACCAAGAATAATAGGACATGTAGGATTGCAATCTATATCAAGAACAATGAAATCTACGGGCACATAATTCCTATTTGCAACAATAAGAACATCATTAATCCTTCATGTATGTTTCTTAATAGTGGAATCCGCAAGATGCAAATTTAAGGAACAATCTTGAAATTCATGGAAACCTAACACATCATAGAAAGTTTTTGGAATCGTGGAAACGCTAGCACCCAAATCACACAAAGCATGGCACTCATAATCTTTAATATTAATCTTAATAGTAGGTTCCCACTCATCATAATTTTTTCTCAGAATAGAAACTTCCAATTCAAGCTTTTCTTCAAAAGATTGCATCATAGCATCAACAATATGTTTAGTAAAAGCTTTGTTTTAATTATAAGCATGAGGAGAATTCAACATGGATTGCAACAAGGAAATACAATCTATTAAAGAACAATTATCATAACAAAATTCCTTGAAATCCAAAAGAGTGGGTTCATTGCTACCTAAAGTTTTGACCTCTCCAATCCCATTTTTATCAATTTTTGCATCAAGATCTAAAAACTCTGAATCATTGGGACGCCTTTTAACTAAAGTTGACTCATATCCACTCCCATCTTTATCAAGATTTATATTGGAGAACAAATATTCAATAGGAGTCACATCAATCACTTTAAGATCTTCATCATTATTTTCATGAAACTAGAAGAACACGTTTTTACAAACCAATCTTTTTTAGTACGCATCTTAGCGGTTCTTTCTTTGCACTCATCAATAGAAATTCTCATAGCTTTGAGAGACTCATTGATATCATGCTTGGGTGTAATAGATCTAAATTTAAATGAATAAACATCAAGAGAAATTCTATCCACCTTCCTAGCCAAATCATCAATCTTAAGCAATTTTTCTTCAATCAAAGCATTGAAATTCTTTTTGCGAACTCATAAATTCTTTAACACTATTTTCAAAATCAGAGCGCAACTTATTATAATTTCCATAAGAATTGTTGTAGGAATTACCATAATTATTAGAGGAATTACTAGGAAACGGCCCAGGATTAAAATTACCTCTATACACGTTATTACCAAAATTGTTCCTACCAACAAAATTCACATCTATAAATTCATTATTATTTTCAATCAAAGTAGACAAAGGCATATCATTAGGATCAATAGGAGAACTCTTGTTAGCAAATAATTTCATAAGCTCATCCATCTTTCCACTAAAAACATTAATCTCTTCAATCGCATGCACCTTTTTACTAGTAGAAGATCTTTCGGCATGCCATTGAGAATAATTAACCATAATATTATCTAGGAGTTTAGTAGCTTCTCCTAAAGTAATTTCCATAAAAGTACCTCCCGCGGCCGAATCTAAAAGATTTCTAGAAGAAAAATTCAATCCACCATAAAAAAATTGTATAATCATCCACAAATTCAAACCATGAGTAGGGCAATTTTGTATCATCAATTTCATCCTCTCCCAAGGTTGTGCAACATGTTGATGATCAAGTTGCTTAAAATTCATAATATCGTTCCTAAGGGAGATGATCTTAGCGGGAGGAAAATACTTGGAAATAAAAGCATCTTTACACTTATTCCATGAATCAATACTATTTTTAGGCAAAGATGAAAACCAAGTTTTAGCACAATCTCGAAGCGAGAATGGAAATAGCATCAATTTAACAATATCATTATCCACATCTTTTTTCTTTTGCATATCACACAAATCAATGAAATTGTTTAGATGGGATGCGGGATCTTCACTAGGAAGGCCGAAAAATTGATCTTTCGTAATAAGATTCAGCAAAGCGGCATTAATTTGACAAGATTATGCATTAGTAGCGGGAGAAATTTGGAGTACTAATAAAATCATTAGTATTGGTGTTGGAAAAGTCACACAATTTAGTGTTCTCTTAAGCCATCATGACAAAGCAAGCAATCCAACACACGAGCACACAAAAAGCAAGCGAAGAAGACGAACGGAAGAGGGGCGAAGGAAAGGCAAACCTTTTCGAAAATCATATTAGAAGTGGGGAAGTGGAAAATGAGAGGCGAATGGCGAATAATGTAATGCAAGAGATGAGAGTTTATGATGGGTACTTGGTATGGCTTGACTTGGCACAGATCTCCCTGGCAACGACGCCAGAAAATCTTCTTGCTACTTCTTGAGGTTGCGTTGGTTTTTCCCTTGAAGAGGAAAGGGTGATGCAGCAAAGTAGAGATAAGTATTTCCCTCAGTTTGAGAACCAAGGTATCAATCCAGTAGGAGACAACGCAGAAGTCACTGAATACCTGCACAAACAATCAAACAACTTGCACCCAACGCGATAAAGGGGTTGTCAATCCCTTCACGGTTACTTGCAAAAGTGAGATCTGATAGAGATAGATAAACAATAAAGTAAATATTTTTTTGTATTTTTTGTTTATAGATTGAAAATAAAAGATTGCAAAATAGTAGATCAGAAACTTATATGATGGAAAATAGACCCGGGGGCCATACACTAGTACAACGAGGTGCTATACAAACGGTTTTAAACCCCTTTCTGCGATGGCATTTGGAACCGTTGCCAAGTGAGTGTGGGCGATAGGGGGGGTCCTTCCCACACGACCCAAGAACCGTCGAGGATATGCCTTCCTGGCACACACACGCTCGGCAAAATGAGGTCGTGTGCGACCAGCGAGCGATCAAATACGGTTATACGTACGGTAGTGCTAAAAACAATTATACATGAGAAATCATTTCCGGTCGTAAGTACATCCCACACAGTGAGTCCTCGCTAAACGTTTCCGTTTGTATATACATCCCACACAGTCGCTCCAAGGAAAACGTTTCCGTTCTCAGGTACATCACACACGATATTAACAATTTTATCATTTTCGTTATTGAATGCATCACACACAGTGTGTAGAAGAAACTGTGTGGCAAAGGTTGTCCATCACACACAGTTTTTATGTGGTAAACGTTTGCACAAGGTGGCCTAACGCAAACAATTTTCAAAAGAAGGTCATGTGTGATTGTTCATTGATCCAACACGGTTTATTCCTAGAAACTCTGTGTGTTGCCTGAGGTCATTGCCCATGGTATTTTCTCAATAACCGTTTGCAATAGCAAAACCCAATTAGCGGGCTAATTGCCATATTATTAATAATCCATTTATTAATCTAATTGACATTCACATTAAGCACATAATATATTTCATTTCCATATTAAGGAAGCAGGATTTCATAATTGAAATACATCAGAGTACAACATGATAAACTTCAGCACTCAGCTACCCCATTGCACAATTGCACCAACACCAAGTTTCACATGCAACATGTAGAACCTTTCGAAATTAGCATCATAGATGGTACATAGACAGATGCATCTCATCTGGAAAACTGCTGTAGCAGAAGGCAAATATTGAGCCTTCATTCATGTTGAATATATTTGCAACTTTAGGTCAGTTCCTGTGGATGATTGACCGTCTGTCCTTCGTTCTCTTCAGGAACACTTCAATATTGAACCGTGGGTGTTGTATGAAAACCTTCCTCGCCTCCTGACCATAGAGGTGGTTTGAGAGGTAATCATCAGTGAACTGCTTTGGAAAGGCCTGAAAACAAGGATGTGCATAAATATCTTATCTATATTGGAAATGGGGCAAAGGAATAAAAAATGCAAGGTATAATAGTTAGTACCATCTTGTAGTGAACTGTTGTCTTCTTCATTGTGCAGACAAAGATCTTGTTGTTTTTTGTCGGTAATTTCTTTATCCTAACAATCTTTCTGAATTTCTTGACTTGATTGATATTCATGGACAACTCATTTCCCCATACGCAAAAAGGGTCGAACAGTGGGTCAAAATCTCTGACAGCACAACCTACATGTGCAAGACCAAATTGTTAAAAACCTAAAT
This sequence comes from Triticum dicoccoides, assembly GCF_002162155.2. NCBI lineage: Eukaryota > Viridiplantae > Streptophyta > Magnoliopsida > Poales > Poaceae > Triticum > Triticum dicoccoides. The sequence goes on along the minus strand of NC_041392.1, from coordinate 382,920,190 downwards.
ATTAGAATGGTTCTTGCAATTTCACAATAATGTGCTATTATACAACGAACCATGCATGTGCTAACCTCGATTGTAAACCTCAGTGCTTCCCATTATTTCTCTGCAACACATATAAGGTAGTTAGTCATCAGGTTAAGTAAGGGTTTGCATGCTATCAGTAAAATATGTCAATGAAAAATAAGCACATTGCAGATTCATCAGATTAATTCAAGCCACATGGAAAACCCATTTATACAAACCAAGCATGATTAAGAACTAGGAAATATAGCACTTGTAAATGTTTCTCATGTATTAAGTGCAGCCAAATTCGATTTATTCCTCACATGCACAACAATACAAAATTCTACCCACGACAATTGGACATCGCATTGCAGAATTGAACCAAGCAGTTAACTAAACACCACAACAAATGAACCAAACATTAACTGAGCACCACATTGCACAATATAACATACTTCTAATGGAAGATCAGACAGTTAACCAAACCAAGCATGCTTAACAACTTGGGAATGTAGCAATTGTATTTGTTTATCATGTATTTACTACAACCAAATTCAATTTATTCCTCACATGGTATACAATAACAGAATACACCCACAACAATTGAACATCGCATTGCAGAATTGAACTAAACAGTTAACTAAACAACACACCAAATGAACCAAACGTTAACTGAGCACCACATTGCATAATATAACATACTCCTAATAAAAGATCAGGCAGTTAACCAAACCAAGCATGCTTAACAACTTGGAAATATAGCAATTGTATTTGTTTCTCATGTATTTAGTACAGCCAAATTCGATTTACTTCTCACATGGTATACAATAACAGAATGCACCCACAACTATTGAACATCACATTGTAGAATTGAACCAAACAGTTAACTAAACACCACAACAAAATGAACCAAACGTTAACTGAGCACCATATTGCACAATGTATAACCAAACCAAGCATGCTTGAAAACTTGGAAATATAGCAATCGTATTCGTTTCTCATGTATTTTTAAAGATAAATTCAATTTATTTCTCACATGGAAGACAATACAAAATTGCAGCCTGAAGACTTGAACATCACATTTGCAGAATTGAACCAAACAGTTAACTGAAGATGACAACTAATTAACCAAACAGTTAATAAGTGAGCACCACACTGCACGACATATAGAACAAATACACTAGAGCAACAAATTGCATGGTAAAATTAGATAGCACAATTCACTAGAATTTGTTAAGGAAAGGCAGGAGCAACACAGGCAATGGGTAAACCGGGCATGCTTAACTGGCATAGCTAGCAAATGGTAAGGTGCTCCTCCAAGATCTGGGGGTCGGCACGAATGGTAGCCATTGCGACCTCATCCGCGCGTGCGGCCGCGATTTGCTTCTCCGCCGCCAAATGCTCCTTGAGCTCCTAGCTACACTGCGTGCAACATGGCTTAGGGCAGCGCTTATTTGGTGGAGGGGTAGGTGATTTGGGTGGAAGGTGTCACGCCGGCGGTCGGGGCATGTGGGATGTGGAAGGAGGAGGAGGGTGGGGGTCAGGTGTGGATTACCTGCTTGGATAGACAATATCATTCTAAATAAAAAGCAATGCACACCCGTACACTAGAAAAAGGATGTAACACCCCGATGTAATGATGCTACAGTAATCCCAGAGATCAAGCTAATCATTTTGCTATAACAGTGCTTAGTCACTTTAATCAATATTCCATTTCAAATTCCAGTTGAATTCAATTTCAAATTATGAGTGAAATTCAAAATTGCTCAAACATGAAAAGTAAAATGTTCATCATGTGCCAAATAATCCAGAACTAATATTGGTAGTGAACCAACATTTTTGCAAAGGATTTAAGTGGCCTAAACTACTTAAAACAGTGACCTAAGCAATAAATTAAATGCCTTTTTAATTTATAAAAATTGCAAACTGTTTCAAAAGCCTCACAATCTTTTTGTGGTAGTGCACAATAATTCTATGAAATTGTTTTGGCAAGTAGCATATTTTTGCAAAGTCAATTGTGGCTATAAGAAAAGGCAAAAGCTACTGAAAAAAAGAAAAGAAAAAGGGAAAGCAAAGGGGTGGGAGAGCCCCTGGCATTCCTGGCCTTCCCATGGGCCTCGGCCCATCCCAGCAGGCCGGCCACACTCCCTCCCGGTCGCCTCCTCCCCCTCGCGCTGTTCCCCGACCCGAGTCGCTATAGGCGTCGTCCCCACTGGACCCGCCTCGCCGACGACGCCCTGGCGAGGGGGTATGGCCTACGCCTCCTCGCCTCCTCGATCCCCGCCTCCATTTGCACCACCCCACTCCCCTCTCCCACTCCGCCTCTCCCTCGCCCCATCAGGTCTCCTTCCCTTCCCCTCGCCGAGCGTGATCACGGCCGGCCAACTCGTCCCACCGTGGCCACCGTCGACCCCACGTCCCTAGAGCGAGTCCTGGGGATCCGTGGGCCTCTTCTTCGTCAACCCCGCGCAGCCATCGGGGCTGGGGCATGTTGCACGCGCCTCACCGAGTTCTCTCCCTCTCCACCGAGTGCATCCGTCGCCCCCCGCCGTCGCCGCCGCGGCCATCAGCGTCGTTCTGTCCTTCCAAGGTGCCTGAGGACTCCGTCGGTCTCTGCCTCATCGCCTAGCGCTGCTTGCTGGAGCTGGCAAGCCCCGCAACACCGGATCCCTGTCTTCTTCCTCCCAGGGTCACCAGACGTCGTCGTCATCGATTCGGCCTTCCCCTGCGCTCCTAACCTGTCGAGGGCCTTTCTTGTGCCGCGCGGTGAGCCCCTCATCCTCTCCCCTCGCTCCCCTGGCCTCTTGCTCTCCCATAGCCACCGCGTCCGCCGTGGCCGAGCTCGGCTCCGCCTTGCAGCTAGTCGCTATTGTTGTAGTCGTTACCAAGGCCGGGCAAGCACGTCAACGTGCTCAGGGCGTCTCCCTGGTGCCGCCCGAGCCTCTAGCTCATCTCCCTGCGCCCTCTAGCTCCGTTTCCGTCGCTGCCTGATCTCCGGCGTCCGCTCCGCCACTCGCCACCATCGTCTCTGGCCGTTTCCGGCCAAACTATCGCCACAAAACGACGCGGTGTCGAGAGGCTGTTTGAATGAACCCAACCGCACGCCAAATGGTGCCATGTGCGCAAAATCTGAGCTACCCCAGCGCTCGGCCGCCGCGTTGAGCTCGCCGGAGCCATCTCCGGCGCCGCCACCGACGTGGCACACCTGGGGCCTGCTCCTGGGTCACTGCCAGTGGGGCCCAGGGACCCTAGTTAACTGGGTTGACTAGTCAACCCTGCTGACTGGGCAACCCCCAGCCACTAAACAGTGGGGCCAACCCCCCTAATTAATAGGAATTAATTAAATTTGTTTACTTAACCTAAATAGTGACTGACAGGTGGGCCCAGGTTCTAATATAGTTAATTTAGTTTAATTTAAACCACTGTTAGCCCTCTGTGTATGACATGTGGGTTCCACTGGACCCACTGGTCAGGTTTGACCTGGTCAGCTGCTCTGTTGACTGCTGAGGTCATCAAGACGTCATGCTGACGTCATATTCCATTTCTGTTAATATAAAATAATTCGAGAAAATACTTTAATCTTTAGAAATTCATAGAAATTAAACCGTAGCTCGGATGAAATAGTTTTATACATGAAAGTTGCTCAGAACGACGAGACGAATCCGAATACGCAGCCCGTTCGTTTGCCACGCATCCCTAGCATAGCGAACATGCAACTTTCCCCTTCGATTCGTTTGTCCGAAAATTCCTAACTCCGGAGAAACATTCCCGGATGTTCTCCCCCTTCACCGGTATCGTGTAGCACCGCGTTAGATCATGTCTAGCTCTGCCTGTTGTTCTGTTATGCCCCTGTTTGCTCTGTATTTACAGTTTCTTCCCCCTCTTCTCTCCGATAGACCCCGAGACCGATGATGATGCCCTTGTGATCGACTATGTCGACAACGACACTTCTTCTTTTCCAGCAGAGCTTCCAGGCAAGCAAACCCTCCTTGAGCATTCCGATATCGTCCATTTCTTTCCCTCTCATGCTTGCATTAGAACTGCTACTGCTTTCTGTATGATCCTACTCTGATGCATAGCCTGTTTTTGTTACCTACTTTCATACCTTACCTGCTTATCCTAAACTGCTTAGTATAGGTTGGTTAGAGATCCATCAGTGACCCCACCTTGTCCTAGTTGCCTCGCTTTATGTTCGATGACTCGATCAACATGATCAACGTCCAGGCCCCGACACCGCACATCACCCCCCTAGTTGTACGACTCTGTAGAGTTACCATCGAGTGCCGAGTGTGGAACCTCTTACATCACTCTTGATGAGATCTCTGTAGTGTAGCTATACGATCGAGGTCATCGAGGGTGATTTCCTCCTTAACCACTTCCGTTACGGCTCTGTCGTGCAACCCCTCAAGTGTGAACCTCGAGGGTGGATCCTCTTACATTCACCTTGATGATAACATCGAGTGGAATTCATCGGGGGTGATTCCTCCGGTTTTCCCCTTGGTGTTAGACACATACTTACTATGGTTACTATGACTTTACACTGAACCATGTTACTAAAGACGGGTTGGCCCTGAGGGGTACCCGCGAAGAGCTTAATAGCGAGTGATGTGGAGTTGGGTTGACCTGGAAGGTGCCCGCGAGATACTTACGAGGCGTGGCCGGACATTCTTAGCCCTTGCCGCAAGTACTCGAGACGGGGCAACGGGGTCTCATCTTTCGTGAGTCTCTGCTCGTGACCGCACTACCAACGCACTAACGGTTTGGATATTTGATCTGAGGGGCCTCTGGCCTGATAGCACTAACCATCACGTGGGCATTGTATGGGCGCTCTATGTCGTATGCATCAGCCGAAGCTTATTAGAAGTTAGCGACTGAGCGGCGCGCGCCGGGTTGGACTGGTAAGCTCCTGCCTTTTTAAGGAGCTAGCTAGGTCTACTCACCGGCCACCCACGCAACGTGCAGGAGTTCCCGGGGCGATGGCCCAAGACCCCTGGGGCATAGGTTTAGTCCGGCATGCTGACCTCTCTATTAATACTAGGTCGGGTTGCGGCGTATTGTTTGGCCGAGGCCGGGCATGACCCAGGAAAGTGTGTCCGGCCAGAGTTAATCGAGCGTGGTGGGTAAGTTGGTGCACCCCTGCAGGGAAGAAAACATCTATCGATAGCATGTCCTACGGTAACAGACACTTGGAGTTATATCTGATCGATACAACTAGAACTGGATACTTGAGGTGATAAATGGATAGTATGGCTCTGGGATTGCTTTCTCGCAGGGAGTCGAGAAAGGATCTCTGGCCGAGGTTGATAACACTACTACTACTTTACATTATGTTGATCTGTACTCTTCTATATGCTGCAAGATGCTAGTCTTTGATAGGCTAGGATTTCCCCTTCTTTTCTGGCATTCTGTAGTTTAGTCCACAGATACAACCCTTTTCCTTTGATACAGATGCGTACTTAGTTTAGATCTGATGTAAGTCTTGCGAGTACTTTGGATGAGTACTCACGATTGCTTTGCTACCTCCTTTCTCCCATACCCGATTATCGCAACCAGATGACGAATCCCAGGAGCCAGACGACACCACTGATGATTACTACTACCCCGAGGGTGCCTACTACAACGTGACAACCGCTGATGACTTGGAGTAATTAGGAGGCTCCTAGGCAGGAGGCCTTGCCTTTTTGATTGTTGTTGCTTTTGTGCTAGCCTTCTTAAGGCAAACTTGTTCAACTTATGTCTGTATTCAGATATTGTTGCTTCCGCTGACTCTTGTGTATTCGAGCTTATGTATTCGAGCCCTCGAGGCCCCTGGCTTGTAATATAAAGCTTGTATTATTTTAATTCGTGTCTAGAGTTGTGTTGTGATATCTTCCCGTGAGTCCTTGATCTTGATCGTACACATTTGCGTGTATGATTAGTGTACGATTGAATCGGGGGCATCACAAGTTGGTATCAGAGCCGACTGCCTGTAGGTAGCCCCCTTCCCAACTCCTTGGCCGAAGTTGAGTCTAGTCACTGAAAAACTTTTACTAACATTGGCTGTGTGTCTTACGGGCCCACGTCGCCATTGGGTGGTATTAGGATCTTTTATTCCTCGTCTATACTCTGGGACTGCGATCTCTCTTCCATTCGGGTTAAACGAATTTACTAACTCTAACATTAGGATCCCTTGACCACATTCACCCCAAAGTTGGATAAGCCATAGTTATTCCTTAGAATAGTATTCTGAATAGTACACACACTGTCGTGTTGACTACAAAGTGGTATCCAACGTACCTCTTTCATTATGCATGTTTCATCATGAATGATCCTTGTTTTTGCAAATGCTCAATGCTGAACTACCCCCTGTTACATGTTAGCAGGATGGTTAGACCCGCTGGTCATGGCCGTGGTGCCAACGATCCACCACCGCCCGAATTCTTTGCTAGAATGATGCAAAAATTTGAGCTGAACCGCCAGTTCATGGAAGGAATGATGGCTCAGTTTCCTCGTCCGAACATGAATCAAGAGCCAACCCCAGTAACTCTGCAGGACTTCATGCGTCTCAACCCAACTATTTACCACAACTGAACTCAACCCCTTGATGCTGATGACTGGCTCCATGACATCACGTATGAAATGGAGTCTGCTAGTGTGGCCCCTCCTAGTTATGTAACCTTTGCATCTTTCTTTCTGAAGGGTCCCGCTGGTCAACGGTGGGACAGCCACATGCGTACCATGCCTACTGGAACGATCATCACTTGGCCGGATTTGCGGCTTTCCGTGCCCGCTTCATTCCTCAAGGAATCATGGACATGAAGGAGCAAGATTTCCGCAACCTCACCCAAGGCAACAAGACTGTAGATGCTTATTAGCGGGAATTTCTGGACTTGTCATGTTATGCTGAAGAAGACATTTCAATTGATGCTCGTAAGCAAGAGAAGTTTCGTGATGGACTTCACCCTGATATCAGGCTAGCACTGCTCATTCATGACTTTGCCACCTTGGTGAACAAGGCTATTCAGGTTGAGACTGGTCTTCAGGAACACCAGGGATCCCTTAGGCGCAGCCATGACGCTGGCTCGTCTTTGAGCCCGTCAGCGTAGAAGCGTCGGATATGGATTCCCCACTGATAGGGGCAAAGGTGTCCCGTCTTTCGATGAGATGGTGTCTATCATTTTAGAGGAAGTCGACTTTGACGATCCGACTACGAACGTGCGAGGACGTCACGCCTTAGCAATCACTAAACCAACTCCGAGAGGTTATTGACCATGCCGGAGCACGATCAATCTGACCACGAAGGTCTATTTCCTACAGGAAAACGAAGAGCAAACAAGAAACTAAGATTGCAATCTGGATATTGCGAATATAAGAAGAAAGCTTTATTGATCAAAGGTGGGCTTCTGTGATGTCTTGGTCTGGTCGTTGGACACAAACGAAGTACGCGAAGTTGCAGCTATGGCGAACTTTTAATCTAAACAAAACCCGAAGTCTAAACGACACCCTAAGGGTTGTATATATGGAGGAAGAGGGGAGAATTTCGTGGCCCTTGGAGGAGGGGTCCGAAATCAACCCTAACTCTTGTTTCCCCACACATACGAACTCTAAAACCAACCTATACTTAAGTATTTCGAAAATACATGGGCCTAGCCCAATAATAAGGTGACGCAGCGCCTAGAATAGCCTCTGGACGAAATTTATGAAGTGACATCTTGTATATTTTGTCCAAGGCTTATGGTGGTTTCAAAGTCCTGAAGTCATCACTTGTAACTCCGTTCTTGATCCCCCTGCGCATGCCATCATCTCCATGCCTGGTCTTGCTCCAGTGTTCATCCCTCTTATCCGTGCCAGGCCCTTCATTTGTAAGCAAAACAAATGTATCCAATTTAGGCAGCATCATATTCTCATGAACATTAGAATCATTACCAAGAAACGATAGTACCTGATAATTTAATTGGCGTGCGTGAGCTCTAGTAATTGGTCCAGTATGTATAGCAGCAGGGGCTGTGGGTGTAACAATGGTATTGATGTCCTCATCATCCTCCCCTTCTTGAAATGAAGTCGTCCTCGACGGAAGCTCGTCTTCGTCACCCGAATAAGGCTTCAAATCTGCAATGTTAAAAGTGGGACTAACCCCAAAATCTGCAGGCAGCTCAAGTTTATATGCATTATCATTTATTTTCTCTAACACCTTAAAAGGACCATCAGCACGTGGCATTATCTTTGATTTGTGAAAATTAGGAAATCTATCCTTACGCAAATGTAACCAAACAAGATCTCCAGGTGCAAACAGAACATGTTTTCTACCCTTATCTATAGCATGTTTATACTTAGCATTCATACGCTCAATGTTTTCCTTAGTTAACTCATGCATTTTTAAAATCAATTCAGCACGTTGTTTAGCATCAAAATTAACCTTCGTCGAAGATGGAAGAGGCAACAAATCAATAGGTGCACGAGGTAGGAAACCATACACAATTTCAAAAGGGCACATCTTAGTAGTACAATGCAATGAACGATTATAAGCAAATTCAATATGAGGCAAGCATTCTTCCCACATTTTCTTATTATTCTTTAAAACAACCCTAAGCATAGTAGACAATGTTCGATTGACTACTTCAGTTTGTCCATCAGTTTGGGGGTGACAAGTAGCACTAAAAAGCAGTTTAGTCCCCAACTTAGCCCATAAACATCTCCAAAAGTGGCTAAGAAATTTAGTATCACGATCTGAAATAATAGTATTTGGCACACCATGCAAGCGAATAATTTCATGAAAGAACGAATCAGCAACATTAACAGCATCATCGCTTTTATGACATGGTATAAAGTGTGCCATTTTCGAGAACCTATCCACAACAACAAATATGCTATCCCTCCCCTTCTTTGTTCGGGGTAAACCTAAAACAAAGTCCATAGATATATCCTCCCAAGGAACACTAGGTACAGGCAAAGGCATATATAAACCATGAGGATTGAGTCGTGACTTAGCTTTTTGACACGTAGTGCAGCGAGCAACAAAACGCTCAACATCCCGTCTCATCTTTGGCCAAAAGAAATGTGTAGCAAGTATATCCTCCGTCTTCTTGACGCCAAAGTGTCGCATTAATCCTCCTCCATGCGCCTCCTGCAACAACAAAATACGAACGGAGCTAGCTAGAATGCATAGCTTGTTAGCACGAAACACAAATCCATCGTTGAGAACGAACTTGTTCCAAGTTCTCCCTTCCTTACAATTATGCAATACATCTTTAAACTTAGCATCATGCACATATTGATCTTTGATGGTCTCCAAACCAAATATTTTAAAGTCAAGTTGTGAAAGCATAGTATAACGGCGAGACAATGCATCAGCAATAACATTTTCTTTACCCTTCTTGTGTTTAATGACATAAGGGAAACTCTCAATGAATTCAACCCATTTAGCATGTCTACGGTTCAGTTTTACTTGACTTTTAATGTGTTTCAAAGATTCATGATCAGAATGTATAACAAATTCCTTGGGCCATAAATAATGTTGCCATGTTTCTAAGGTCCGAACAAGAGCATATAATTCTTTATCATAAGTAGAATAGTTCAGACTAGGTCCACTCAATTTTTTACAAAAGTATGCAACAGGTTTGCCATCTTGTAATAACACACCTCCTAATCCAATTCCACTAGCATCACATTCAAGCTCAGAAGTCTTATTAAAATCAGGAAGTTGGAGTAAAGGAGCATGTGTCAACTTATCTTTCAATACCATGAAGGCTTCTTCCTGTGCGGTACCCCAAACAAAAGGCACGTCCTTCTTTGTAAGCTCATTGAGAGGTGCAGCAATGGTGCCGAAATCTCTCACAAAACGCCTATAGAAACCAGCGAGGCCAAGAAAACTCCTCACTTGTGTGACCGTTTTGGGATGCGGCCAACTCTCAATAGCTTCAATCTTGGCTTTATCAACTTCAATTCCCTATGGAGTAACAACATAGCCAAGAAAAGATACTCGGTCAGTGCAGAAGGTGCACTTCCCAAGGTTACCAAACAAACGTGCATCACGTAGAGCAATAAAAATAACACGTAAATGTTCCAAATGTTCCTCCAAAGATTTGCTATAAATCAATATATCATCAAAATAGACTACCACAAATCGTCCAATGAAAGCATGTAAAACTTCGTTCATTAGTCCCATGAAAGTACTGGGTGCATTAGTTAACCCAAAAGGCATGACTAACCACTCATATAAACCAAACTTAGTTTTAAATGCCGTTTTCCATTCATCTCCCAATTTCATACGAATTTGATTGTATCCACTACGCAAATCAACTTTGGAGAAAATTGTAGATCCACTCAATTCATCGAGCATATCATCTAGCCTAGGAATAGGACGACGATAACAAATAGTAATATTATTAATGCCTCTACAATCAACACACATACGCGACGTACCATCCTTTTTAGGCACTAGTATAATAGGAACAACACAAGGACTAAGAGATTCGTGTATGTAAGCTTTGTCGAGCAGCTCCTGTAGTTGACGCATAATCTCCTTTTGTCTCCTCTGGATTGGTATGGTATGGTGCACGGTTGGGTAGCGATGCACCGGGAATTAAGTCAATTTGATGCTCAATCCCTTGAATAGGTGGTAATCCCGGTGGCACGTCTTGTGGGAAGACGTCAGTGAACTCCTGCAAAATGTTAGCGACAGCAGGGGGCAAAGAGGAAGGCACGTCCTCGAATGAAAATAATGCCTCTTTGCACACAAAAGCATAGCAAACAGATTTGCTGAAATCTAGCTCATCAATATCAGATTTTGTGGCAAGTAAACATGCACTTTTCAATTTAATTTCAGAAGCAACACTAGATGGTTTATTATTAGGTTTCATTTGTTTCTCAAATTCTTTTGCCACAATTTGATTTTCACTCTTATTTTTCTCCTGTTTTGCTTTATTAGCTCTATTAATATCATCTTTCAAAATGGATTCAGGAGTCATAGGAAGCAAAGTAATACGGCTATCCTTATGAACAAGAGTATACTGATTATTTCTACCATGGTGTACATAATTTTTATCAAATTGCCATGGTCTACCAAGTAAGAAGGAACATGCTTGCATGGGTACCACATCACAATCAACATAATCAGCATATGTAGAGATACTAAAATGCACACGAACAGTACGTGTTACCTTAACCTTGCCGCTGTTGTTGAACCATTGGATGTAGTAAGGATGTGGATGTTGTCTTGTCGTGAGAGATAGCTTCTCCACCATCTCCATGCTAGCCAAGTTGTTGCAGCTCCCTCCATCTATGATGACGCGAACAGAACGTTCCTTCACAACTCCCTTTGAAAGGAACAAATTATGCCTCTGATTTTGCTCAGCTTGTGTAACCTGCACACTCAAAACACGTTGAGCAACTAAACATTCATACCTGTCAGCATCTTCAGTAGCCATGTATTGCGTCTCATGATCAGAATCATCTCCACCGTGTTCTTCATGTGTAATAAGAGCCAAAGTCTCCTCATCATAGTCACTAGCGGACTCATACCCACCATCCTCAGTAGCAATCATCACACGCTGAGATTTGCATTCTCTCGCAAAATGTCCTCTTCCCTTACAACGACGACAAATAATATCACTTGTGTGCCCTATTGATGCCATGGAAGAAGAAGAGCTCTACGCAGGCCCGACAGATGTGCTCTTGGCAAATAGTGGTGGTTGTGCCTGCTTTCCTGTATCACGGCTGGAGGTGGCACCTGATGGAGGTGCTGGTGTAGTGGAAGTAGAGGATGCACGTGGTGTCCATGATGAAGATCGACCTGCAGAAAAGTTAGTTCGCGCCAATGCCTCTCGATCCTGCACTTCACGTTTAGCTTTACAAGCAAGATGGAATAAACGAGTGATATTAGTATACTCCTTATACTCTAGAATGGTCTGAATCTCTCTATTTAATCCACCCATAAAACATGCAAGAATAGCTTCATTCTCCTCAACAATACCACATCTAATCATGCCAGTTTATAATTCCTGATAATATTCTTCTACAGAATTTTTCCTTGTCTTAAACGCTGTAATTTTTGAAGTAATTCACGTTGATAATATGGTGTAACCCAATGAGTACGCATAGCAGTTTTCAAAGCAGGCCAAGTAGCATGAATAGGATATAATCTACAATGTCCAGACCACCAAACACATGCAAAGCTAGTGAAAGCACAAACAGCAGCAGGAACACGTCTCTCCTCAGGATATTGTAAACATGTAAATCATTTATCAGTTTCTAACTCCCAAGTAAGATATATATTAGGAACATATCTACCCTCAAATGGTGAAATGTTCAATTTTAGTTTAGGGAGATGGTCATGATCATGTTCCTGAGGTGGTTGTGCAGACCTACCATTGCAATGATATGCATGAGGACGACCTGGTGGCGGTGGTGCTGGTGGTTGCACGTAGTTCTGATTTTGATCAACCTCATCCTCGTAATGGTCCTCCACCTATGTAGTAGTAGCAGGAGCAACGGAAGCATCAACAGCGGCACCAGAATTTTGACCAGGCTCAAGGGGAATGCGCAGTGCCCGTCCCACTTGATTTGGAAGGCGATGTTGTTGTTGTTGTTGTTGTTGTTGTTGTTGTTGTTGTAGTAGAGGTGCGTTAGGTGCAGCTGGTGGTGGTGGTGGAAGACGCGCGAACAATTCATTAAACTTGTTATCGAGCTTTGTTTCGAATATCTTCTCCATGCCATCTATCTTATCCATGGCCTCTTCAAATCTGTTTAGCACATCTTGCACCGGTCCACTCATCATTTGCTGAAATTTTTCATGTAGCTCTTTGTTCGTCATGTTCTCCCAATCTGTCTCATCGGCTTGTGATCCTGCCATGGTTAGCAGCAATAGAAACACACAAGAATATGATCCTACATACTACTAGGAAGTGGTGGTGGTGGTGTAATGAACAGTCACAAATCCGTCAAGCGAATCTCAAATTCTTACCAGTTCTTACCAAGCAGCAGGCAGTGATCGGCAACCGTCATAGTCAAAACTCTCAAAGCTTGGATAGAGCAATTACCAGTTCTTTTTTTTCCAAGACCTACTCAGGCAAGGAAATACAAAATGAAAAGTAGATGGATCTCGAAAACAAACCTAATATGATAAGAACTCGGATTGGTGGTGGACAGACAGATGTATATGTGGACTCGGATTGGTGGTGGACACGCGGATGTATATGTGGACTCGGATTGGTGGTGGGCAGGCGAATGTATATGTCAGCGGTAAGGAATATGTTGGTGGTGGTTGTATATGGTTGGAACGATGACGATGGTGCGGCGGCGACGTGACAACTTATGACCAGAACTCGAAACTCTAAAAGACTAGACTCTAAGACCAGCAACTAGACACGATGATGCAACCGCAAATTCAACAAAGCAAAATACTGAAAAGACTATGCAAAGGCTCAGACGGGTTCGGATATGATGAACTAACCCTAATTTTTTTGTGTCCTTTTCGTGGGCTGTAGGTATGAAAAGCAGACTCGATCTAAACTACGAAAAACTGTAACATCTCACCGAGCAACCTGGAAATCTGATACCACTTGATAGGGACAAAGGTGTCCCATCTTTCGATGAGATGGTGGCTATCGTTTTGGAGGAAGTCGACTTTGACGATCCGACTACGAACGTGCGAGGACGTCGCGCCTTAGCAATCGCTAAACCAACTCCGAGAGGTTATTGACCACACCGGAGCACGATCAACCTGACCACGAAGGTCTATTTCCCACAGACAAATGAAGAACAAGCAAGAAACTAAGATTGCAATCTGGATATTGTGAATATAAGAAGAAAGCTTTATTGATCAAAGGTGGGGTTCTATGACGTCTTGGTCTGGTCGTTGGACACAAACGAAGTACGCGAAGTTGCAGCTATGGCGAACTTTTAATCTAAAAAAACCCAAAGTCTAAATGATGCCCTAAGGGCTGTTTATATGGAGGAAGAGGGGGGGGGGGATTCGTGGCCCTTGGAGGAGGGGTCCGAAGTCAACCCTAACTCTTGTTTCCCCACACATACGGACTCTAAAAACAACCTATACTTAAGTATTTTGAAAATACATGGGCCTAGCCCAATAATAAGGTGATGCAGCACCTAGTATAGCCTCTGGACGGAATTTATGAAGTGGCATCTTGTATATTTCGTCAAGGCTTCATGCACTCCTTATGGTGGCTTCAAAGTCCTGAAATCATCACTTGTAACTCCGTTCTTGATCCCCCTACGCATGCCATCATCTCTATGCTTGGTCTTGCTCCAGTGTTCATCCCTCTTATCTATGCTAGGCCCTTCATTTGTAAGCAAAACAAATGTATCCAATTTAGGCAGCATCATATTCTCATGAACATTAGAATCATTACCAAGAAATGATAGTACCTGATAATTTAATTGGCGTGCGCGAGCTCTAGTAATTGGTCCAGTATGTATAGCAGCAGGGGCTATGGGTGTAACAATGGTATTGATGTCCTCATCACCCACATCATGTATCGTCCAGCTGCACCTGCACCAAGACAGTCCTATGCCGCACCTCGTCTGCCTCCTCCACCGCAGAGGCAGCCTCTTCAAGCTGTACCACCCCAAGCTCCTGCTACCAATCCAAATGATGGTCTGTGCTTCAGATGTGGCCGTCCAGGTCACCTTGCCAAAGAGTGCAATCAGAAAAGGAACCAGCTGGCTCTGCCTTCAACTGGCCGTAACAATCATCCCCATAACAACAATGCCAGACCTTATAGTCGTGGTCAGGCTAATCATGTTGATCTGAATGAAGCTCAAGACCAGCCCCCCACTGTGATGGGTACTCCTCTCGTAAATTTAGTACCGACTTTTGTTTTATTCGATTCAGGAGCATCACATTCATTCATGTCAGAAAATTTTTCTTACGCACACGACATCTGATGCGAGCCCATGAACACTCCGATAGTGGTATGCACCCCTGCGGGTTAGTGTCGAACTACCATGATTGGTCGTGACGTCCCCGTTCAAATTGAAGGGTTGGAATTTCATGTTTCTCCCATTATTTTGGAGTCTTCCAACATTAACCTCATTCTGGGAATGGAATGGTTGAAAGCACATACTGCCTCTATCGTTTGTGCCACCAAAGTCGTTCATCTCCTACATCCTTCCGATGAGATAGTAAGCTACCATGCTCAGATTGTTCAAAATGATGAAGCACGCCTGTATGCCTTGAATGTGTTGAACGCAACACCTCTTGAGGGAATTGAAAAGATTCCAGTTGTTGGCGACTTCCTCGATGTCTTCCCATAAGAACTTCTAGGAATACCCCCTGCCCGGGCTGTCGAGTTCGTCATCAACTTGAAACTAGACACTGTTACTATCGCCAAACGACCCTACAAGATGCCGCCTCACGAACTCCTTGAACTTAAGGAGGAAATCGACAAATCTCTTCATAGTGGTGTCATTCGTCCGAGTTCCTCTACTTGGGGAGCACCTTCTCTCTTTGTGAAGAAGAAGGATGTAATGAACCGTTTGGTCCAAGACTATTGTCCTATCAACCAAGCTACAATTCAGAACAAATATCCCCTTCCTCGGATCAATGATCTGTATGATCAACTGGCTGGTTCATCAATATTCTCTAAACTCGACTTGAGGTTGGGTTACCACCAGATCCATGTTCGTGAAGAGGATATTCCAAAGACCGCATTCGTGAGTCGTTATGGTTCTTACGAGTACACCGGCATGTCTTTTGGCTTGACCAATGCTCCAGCCACATTCTCCCGTCTGATGAACTACATATTCATGGATTACCTCGACAAGTTCATCATGGTCTATCTGGATGATATCCTGGTATGTTCGAAGAACAAAGAAGAACATGCTGAACATCTTCTACTTGTTCTAGAGAAGCTTTGAGAACATCAACTTTATGCCAAGTGTTCCAAGTGCGAATTCTGGCTTCCCGAAGTAACCTACCTTGGGCATGTCATCTCCAAGGATGGTATTGCTGTCAACCCAGAGCGGGTGCAGGCTATTCTTGACTGGACCCCTCTGAAGACTGTCAAGCAAGTCAGAAGCTTTCTCGGGCTAGCCAGCTATTGTCACCGCTTTGTCAAGAACTTCTCCAGGATCGCCAAGCCACTGACCAATCTGCTACACAAAGGCATTAAGTTTTATTGGACTACAAAAGTGTCAAGAAAGTTTCCAGGCACTCAAGGATAAGCTGACTTCTGCCCCAGTGCTTGCTCCCCTGATTCTCGCAAGGACTTCGTCATCTATTGCAATGCTTCACGACAAGGATTAGGCTGTGTCCTAATGCAAGAGCACAGAGTGATTGCTTATGCCTCCCGTCAAGTGCGTCCTCATGAAGAGAACTACCCAGTTCACGACCTCGAGCTTGTTGTGGTTATCTATGCACTAAAGCTATGGCGACAATACCTTCTCGGTAATCGTTGCGAGATCTTCACTGATCATCAGAGTCTAAAGTATTTGTTTACTCAGCCAGATCTGAACCTCCGTCAGCAGCGATGGATGGAAGCTATTGCTGACTACAACTGCGGTATATCCTATACCCCTGGTAAGGCTAATGTAATGGCCGATGCCCTGAGCCATATGTCTTATTGCAATAATCACATGGTCTACAAAGCTCAACCCCACCTTTATGAAGAGCTATGCAAGCTGAACCTTCAACTAGTTCCACAGGGTTCTCTGAATAAACTTGTCTTGGAACCAACTCTTCTAAAAGCAATTAAGTCTGCACAAGCCAAGGATGCTCATGTTGATTTGATGAAAAATGATCTTGCCTTATAGAAATCCAGAGATTTCTCACTGGGTGAAGATGGAACCTTATACTTCAGAGATCGTATTGTAGTACCTCGGTTCGAGCTTATGGCAGAGAAGGTGATGAAAGAAGTGCATGACACCCCTCTCTCTATTCATCCGGGAAGTACCAAGATGTACTTAGACATTTGTTAGAAGTATTGGTGGTCCAAGATGAAGCAAGACATTGCTCGATAATTGAAGAATGTGACATTTGTCGTTGCGTCAAAGCAGAACATCAGAAACCGGCTGGACTTCTACAACCGCTTCCGATTCCTGAATGGAAGTGGGATAAGATCCAAATGGACTTTGTCACTGGCCTTCCCAAGTCTCAGAAAGGTAATGTTGCTATCTTTGTCGTCATCGACCAATTCTCGAAGGTTGCTCACTTTCTGCCAGTCAAGGAGACAATCACTGCTAGTCAATTAGCAAACTTGTATATCTCCCGAATTGTGTCACTCCACGGCATTCCGAAGGAGATCAGTTCAGACCGCGTCAGTATATTCACTTCAAAGTTCTGGGATAGTTTCCAAGAGGCAATGGGAACTCATATTACCTGGAGCACTGCTTATCATCCCCAATCCCAAGGCCAAATCGAGCGAGTCAATCAAATTCTTGAAGACATGCTTCGGGCTTGTGTTATTTATTTCGGCAAAAGTGGGAAGAATCTGTCCCTTATGTGGAGTTCTCTTATAACAACAGCTATGAAGCCAGCTTGAAGATGGCACCCTTCGAAGTGCTTTATGGACGTAAGTGTCAAACCCCTCTGAATTGTTCAGAAACTGGGGAATGGACGCTCATTGGTCCAGACATTATTCAAAAAGCTGAAGAGCAGGTTCGCATTGTCCGAGATAATATCAAGGCGGCCCAGTCCCGCCAGAAGAGCAACTATGACCGGAAACACTGGGGTTCAACTTTATCAACCTGGTGAACAAGCTTATTTGTGTGTCACTCCTTTGAGAGGCACTCATCGGTTCAGAGTCAAGGGCAAGCTAGCTCCGCGCTACATTGGTCCCTTCTGCATCCTCGCCCGTCGTGGACTGGTGGCTTATCAATTGGAGTTTCCACCTCAGTTCTCTCACGTCCATGATGTCTTCCACGTGTCGCAACTTCGTCGATGCTTCAAGGATCCGGAATGTGAAGTGGATCCGTAATTGATTGAAGTTCAAGATGATCTCACATACAAAGAGCATCCTATCCGCATTCTTGAATAAGCTGAACGTCGAACCCGCCAGAAGGTTACCAAATTCCTCAAGGTGCAATGGTTGAATCATACTAAAGATGAAGGCACTTGGGAACGCAAAGATATCCTCCAGGCTGAATACGCTGACCTGTTCCCTTCTACCTCTTAATTCTCGGGATGAGAATTTTTTTAGAGGAGGAGAGTTGTAACACCCCGGTGTAATGATGCTACAGTAATCCCAGAGATCAAGCCAATCATTTTGCTATAACAGTGCTTAGTCACTTTAATCAATATTCCATTTCAAATTCCAGTTGAATTCAATTTCAAATTATGAGTGAAATTCAAAATTGCTCAAACATGAAAACTAAAATGTTCATCATGTGCCAAATAATCCAGAACTAATATTGGTGGTGAACCAACATTTTTGCAAAGGGTTTAAGTGGCCTAAACTACTTAAAACAGTACCTAAGCAATAAATTAAATGCCTTTTTAATTTATAAAAATTGCGAACTATTTCAATAGCCTCACAATCCTTTTGTGGCAGTGCACAATAATTCTATGAAATTGTTTTGGCCAGTAGCATATTTTTGCAAAGTCAATTGTGGCTATAAGAAAGGGCAAAAGCTGCTGAAAAAAAAGAAACGAAAAAGGAAAAGCAAAGGGGTGGGAGAGCCCCTGGCCTTCCCATGGGCCTTTGCCCATCCTAGCAGGCCGGTCACACTCCCCCCGGTCGCCTCCTCCCCCTCGCACTATTCCCCGACCCGAGTCGTTATAGGCGCCGTCTCCGCCGGACCCGCCTCGCGGGCGACGCCCGGGCGAGGGGGTAAGGCCTGCGCCTCCTCGCCTCCTCGATCCCCGCCTCCACTAGCACCACCCCACTCCCTTCTCCCACTCCGCCTCTCCCTCTCCCCATCAGGTCTCCTTCCCTTCCCCTCGTCGAGCGTGTTCACAGCCGGCCAACTCGTCCCACCATGGCCACCATCGACCCCACGTCCCTGGAGCGAGTCCTAGGGATCTGTGGGCCTCTTCTTCGTCAACCCCGCGCAGCCATCGGGGCTGGGGCGCGTTGCACGCGCCTCACCGAGCTCTCTCCGTCTCCACCAAGCGCATCCGTCGCCCCCCGCCGTCGCTGCCGCGGCCATTGGCGTTGTTCTATCCTTCCAAGGTGCCCAAGGACTCTGCCGGTCTCTGCCTCATTGCCTGGCGCTGCTTGCTGGAGCTGGCAAGCCCCGCAACACCGGATCCCCATCTTCTTCCTCCCCGGGTCGCCGGATGCTGCCATCGTCGATTCGGCCTTCCCCTGTGTTGGTGTCAAAACCGACGGATCTCGGGTAGGGGGTCCCGAACTATGCGTCCAAGGAGGATGGTAACAGGAGGTGGGGGACACAATGTTTACCCAGGTTCAGACCCTCTCGATGGAGGTAATACCCTGCTTCCTACTTGATTGATCTTGATGATATGAGTATTACAAGAGTTGATCTACCACGAGATCGGAGAGGCTAAATCCTAGAAGCTAGCCTATGGTATGATTGTTGTTGTCCTATGGACCAAAACCCTCCGGTTTATATAGACACCGGAGGGGGCTTGGGTTACACAGAGTGGGTTACAAGGGAGGAGATCTACATATCCAAATTGCCAAGCTTGCCTTCCGCGCAAAGGAGAGTCCCACCCGGACATGGGACAAAGTCTTCAATCTTGTATCTTCATAGTCCAACAGTCTAGCCAAGGGATATAGTCCGGCTGTTCGAGGACCCCCTAATCCAGGACTCCCTCGGTAGCCCCTGAACCAGGCTGCAATGACGATGAGTCCGGCGTGCAGATCGTCTTCGGCATTGCAAGGCGGGTTCCTCCTACGAATACTCCCTAGATGATTTTGAACACAAGGATAGTGTCCGGCTCTGCAAAACAAATTCCACATACCACCGTAGAGAGTATAATATTTCCATAAATCTAATCTGCCGACAACTTTTCATAATGTGACATCACGCCATGGCCCGGTCATGAACCATTTTTCTCAACCAGCTTCTGCACATATTGCGAGACGGTTTTCTTGGCACGTCTTGTCGAAGCAGAGATCGTGTCCCCTTATCACGGGATTCTCAACAATACGGGTGTGGGTAACCCAACCGTGCCATTAATCACGGCGCTTGGGGAATAAGCGAATTCACCAGGTAGGTGGGGAGGTGCATAGTTTCTTCCACCCTTATAAAGGGATAAGGGTTCCACCTTTTTACCCATGCCTTCTTCTCTCCTGCCCATCCATTCTCGCGTACTCGAGCTCCAGCGCCCAAGTTTGCATTTTCTCCGAAGAACCACTCCAAATATGTCCGGAGCGGGAGGCAAGTTGATGGCCTCTACTGTCCGGAAGAAGGACATCAAGAAACTTCGGGAGGCCGGGTATCTAGCCCAGAATATCGGCCACCGTCTCCCGACGGCGGGACAAATCATCCCTACCCCGGAACCCCATGAAAGGGTCGTATTCCTCCCCCATTTTATCCGTTGGCTAGGGTTTCCCCTCCACCCATTTGTTCACAGCATCATGTATTATTACGGGATCAATTTTCATTATCTATCCCCCAATTCCTTCCTCAACATCTCGACATTCATTGTCGTGTGTGAGGCCTTTCTCCACATCCCGCCACACTTCGGCTTATGGCTGACGATCTTTAATGTGAAGCCCAAGGTCGTGGTCGGTGAGCATGCTGAGTGCGGGGGCGCTATGGTGAGCAAGATGCCCAACGTCACATGGCCAACAGGTACCTTCAATGATTCCGTCAGGGAGTGGCAACAGGAGTGGTTTTACATCACTGAGCCGCGCGGCACGGAGTGGGCCGCTCCTCCCGAGTTCCGATCCGGAGCCCCTCTGCGGCTTGCGTCCTGGCTCAAGGAGGGCTGGACTGGTCTTCGTCCGACGAACTGTTTGCGCTCCAGACGCGCATCAAGGATATGGAAGACAAGAATATCGAACTTGTCAATGTAGTCCAGGTGATGTTAGTCTGTCGGATCCTACCTTGTCAACACCGGACTTGCAATCTATGGGAATTCGATCCGGCCAAGCACCAGACTCTGCGAGAGCTCTTTGGCTCCACACACGAAGACATCTGGAAGGTGCTCTTTAAGCCCGACAAATAATGGCCGGACTCGGCCGAAGACCGCGGGTACCAACTGTCCTGCCCGGCAAGCTCGGTAAGTTATCATACGTTTTATTCGCATAACTCAAGGGAAATGCTTAATGTGTTTTACACAACTCTCCTAGGTCTGGACGAAGAAGGCGGGGCTGATCCAATGTCTGGCCCCGCTGCCCGAAGAACCGGCTGGCCCACTTCTGATGAAGATGCTAGACCCGGCGCCTTACAAGGTGCCGGAGAAGAAGACCGAAAAGGAGGCCAAAAAGACCCAGGGCGGCCTTCATCACCGTGCTTGTCCCGCCTCCGAAGAGGACGAGGAGGAGGAAGACGAATCCCCAGCGAGGGGGGGGGGGGAGAAAGAAGAGGATGGCCTCCGTATACTTGGAGGCCGAGTTGCCTAAAAGGGAAAAACTTTTCTTCCGAAAGAGTCCACTGCCGTCGCCGATAGCAGCCTGGCGTGGGATCCTAGGGCCCAGCCCCTAGTGAACTCGTAAGTATATAAAATCCAAACACGTTCATGTGTCCGGACCCATCATGGCATAGTATTTTAAACTAAGCCATATTTTTTGTAGTCTGACGGGTCCCGTTCCGAACAATCCTCGTCAGAGGACTTGCTGAGCTTGGATGCTATGGAGAGCGGGATACCTCCAAAGGCCCCTCCCCCAACTATGTGATCAACACCGAGGCTTCACCCCAGAGGGACTCCGTCCAAGGAGGGGTGGAGAAAATCGTGAAAGCGGCGCCTGGAGGTCAAACTTTAGGGGCCGGAGATATGGGGGAGAAGATCCCCACAGGAGTCGACGGCGGGGGCCATCTTGAATTCGACCACTTGCCAGACACAGTTTCAGAGACCAATACGGCTCCGGAATCAAGCAGGTAACCTTCCTCGGCTGGAGAGGGCGTCCCTATTCCACCGGCAACCTCTGTCAAACCAGAGGCGCCAGGTGCTTTATTGGCAGCGCTGAAGAGCGCCTCCATTGTCGATGAACACCGTGCCCTTATGGGTGCGGTGATTGAGAAGATTCAGTCCGCTGAAAATGGACTGAATGAAGCCTGTATCGACCTTATAAGAGGTTTTGAGGTATGTTTTATACGGTTTCGATGAGCGTCATAGTATGGATAGTAGCCCCTGATACACTGTCTGGTGAACGAAAGAACCGGACAGAGGATCAAATATATTTTTCGCAGGAAGACTCATTTGATGACATCTATCTCTCTTCTTTTGTAAGCAGGCATCTGTAGCGGCTACTGCCACTCATACCGCGGAGGTTTCTGGACTGAATCAAAGTCTGGAGCGGGCCGAAGCAGATCTTGGCCTGTTCAAAAGGCAGTTGGAAGATCAACAAGGTATGCACAAATCTTGTTTGCGTTCAGTGCGAATGAATTTTCAGTATGATAGAATATGTGTCATGATTTGCGCCAGGGGTGATGACTGAAGTCGGGGCTCTAAAGAAGGCTATTGCCGAGGCTAAGGAAAAGGCAGCCACAAAGCATGCTCTTTGTGAGAAGCACGAGGCCAAGGTTGTGGAAGCTAAGCGAGAGCTCCAAGAGGCCATGGAAAAATGCGAGACCCCGGAGCAAAGTTTAACGGAGAAAGAATCGAAACTCACCAGGGCTCATCAGGCCGTGTGCGATGCCCGTGGGGAAACCCAAGGCGCCCTGCAGGAGATCCAGGAGGCGAGGGAGATTACGGCGGGTAAGGCCTTCTTCCATGTAAAGCAAGTATTTGAGGAGAAAATTATGCTTTATAATTTTAAATTCGGATTCTTCCATGGGTATTTGCGGAACTTCCTTGCAGCATATCGGATGCAGCCCAATTCTATTGAGCCGAAGAGGGGAATACTGTGGATAAGCTCTTCTGGTCGCAGTATCTGGCACTGAATTATCCGGTGCCTTTTACCGATCAACTGAAACAGCTGATCGAATTGCATAAGGCGACCGAACTAGCCATGAAGGATTTGATTATCCGGCTATGGCCCACCGAGCCGATTCCAGGTAGCTACTTCGGGCTCGTGAAGCGACTTGTTAGTGCCTGCCCTCGACTTGATGTCATCAAGCGGTCGTTCTGTATAGAGGGTGCACGAATGGCCTTTGCCCACACAAAGGTGCACTGGGGGAAGATGGATGCTGAACAGCTGATGACCGAGGGATCGCCAGAGGGAAAGGAGCACCGCAAGCCCGAATTGTATTATGAAAGTGTCCTGAAAGGATCCTGCCTTGCGGCGGAGCAATGCTCCAAGGACATTATATTTCCATGAATATAGTCATGTTGTTCTTTGTAATGTGTGAACAAGGTCATTTCTATTATTTATTGCCTGTTATAAAAGTTTACCCTCCTGTGCGGCCGTTTTATATATTAAACCTGAGAGTTGGCCAGTCATCGGCTTCTGCCCCCTCGTAAGAGATACGGGGGTGTTCGGGATAAACCTGATCACTCTTTACCCCAGTTTTGGGGTCCTTCGAAGGAGGTGTTCAGCACATCGAACCAGGCAATTGTACTATAGGGCTTTATCATTCTCACTTAGACATAGGAGCATTAGGAAGGTAGGCGCAGCCCCTGGTGTTAGGAAGACCGCACGAGGGGCCCTATAGGCACCTGATCGGAAGAAGAACCGATCCATCACACGCTGCATTGGTTATGGCATTATGCGTGAGAAATCCTTCAAGATTTTACAACCTATCGAACAGCTGACCAGCTCTCGCTGTATCATGACAGTCAGTTTTCGGCTTTCTCTACTGAGGTGCTCATCCCGAAGAACCGGGACACAATCGTAGTAGTTCTCCCTGTGCCGCCTTAGCCGATACAGCGGAACGTAAGGCAGCAAAACATGGGAGCCGGGCAAACCCAACATTTGATCCAAGACATGATTCAGAGCTGATGCATATAATGCTATAAGTTCGGGGTGCCGAACTTCCATGAAGGTGTTTGGACTTTATTGCCGTATTATGGATAAAACGAAGCCCCTGGCGAAGGCATATCCCGGACGAGCCCTGGACTTTGTTGGAATGTTTAGTTGAGCCCTGGACGAGTCGGGCTATCCTGCCATGAAGTAGTTCGGACTACATTGATTGTGTCCGGGGGTTTGGCCGTCGATTCAAGATTTGACTGAAAGGTGCCCTCCATTGCTTCTGCTGTTCTATGGTACCGAGGGAGAGTTCGGCCTCGCCATTAACCGTGATGACGCCGCACGGACCGGCCATCTTGAGTTTACAGTAGGCATAATGTGGCACCGCGTTGAATCAAGCGAACGCAGTTCGCCCGATAATGTGGCACGGTAATTTTCTGGTGATCCGAAGACTACCTCGAGGGCGATGGAGCCGGTACAGCTGGCCTCCACGCCTGGTATAATACCTCTAAAGGTGGCTTTGGTGGGTTTGATCATCGAATGATCGATGCCCATCTTGCGCATCATGTCCTGGTAAAGCAGATTTAGACTGCTGCCTCCGTCCATAAGGACTCGTGTCAGGTGGAACCCGTCAATTATTGGGTCGAGGACTAGTGCGGCTGGACTGTCGTGGCTGGTGCTGACCGGACGATCCATTTGGTTGAAGGTGATCGGCCCTAGTTTGTATTGCGGGCTGACTGGTTTCGTTAGGTCGACATCCCTAAGGGTGTGCATCCGGTCCGGGTTAGGAGTGTGGGTGGCGTTTACCATATTCACCATTTTGATTTGCTGGAGAGTTTTCTTTTGCCCTTCTCTATTCGGTGATCTGGGCTCCTCGTCGCTGTCATCGCTTTGAGACCCCTTGCCTTTGTTTTTGGTGTCTAACCTGCCAGATTGTTCGAAGACCCAACTTTCTCTGTTGGTATGATTGGCTGGTGTTCCTGGCTTGCCATGAATTTGGCATGGACGGTCGAGTATGTGGTCCAAACTGGATGGACCCGAATTGTCATTTTTGAGTGGCCCTTTCCGCTGATCAGACTTAGAGCTATTAAATCTGGCATTGACTGCCGTGTCTTCGGCACTTTCACCATGTTTGCGGGGTTTGTGTTTGTTGCACCAGGGTTTGCCATTGCTATCTCTGGCTCTGATTTGCCAGTGTTGCCTGCTGTGTTGTTGCTACAAGCCAACCAGCTATCCTTGCCCACGCAGAAGCGGGTCATGAGTGTCATGAGGGCTTCCATGGACTTTGGCTTCTCTTGGCCAAGATTTCGGGCAAGCCATTCGTCACAGATGTTATGTTTAAAGGCCGCTAGGGCTTCGGCATCCGGACATTCCACAATTTGGTTCTTTTTGGTTAGGAACCGGGTCCAGAATTTCCTGGCTGACTCTCCGGACTGTTGTGTTATGTGACTCAAATCATCAGCATCCTGCGGTCGCACATAGGTGCCCTAGAAGTTATCCAGGAATGCGTCTGCCAGGTTCTCCCAACTTCCGATGGAGTTTGATGGCAAGCTATTTAGCCAATGCCGAGACGGTCCTTTGAGTTTTAACGGGAGATACTTGATGGCGTGTAGATCATCTCTACGGGCCATGTGATTGTGGAGGAAGAAGTCCTCTATCCATACTACGGGGTTTGTAGTACCATCGTATGATTAAATATTCACGAGTTTAAACCCTTCTGAGAATTCATGATCCATTACTTCATCAGTGAAGCATAGGGGGTGTGCGGCGCCTCTATGTCGGGCTATGTCACGACGCAGTTGGTACGAGTCTTGTATGTTGTGTTCGGCCCGGACGGATTTGCTTTTGGTATATCCGGCATGACGGTCATCGTCATGTGTTGGGGCGCACCCTCGTGATCCGAAGATCAATCTTTTGTGTCTTGCTTTGTTTTCCAATATGTCTCGCAGGTCCTGCGTGTTACCCCGGGCCTTGCTGTATTTGTTTGACTGGCGACGGGGTGCGGGCTGGACTTCGGGCTTATATGCCACTTTGTCCGGGCCACGAGGTGGCTGGTCTGCCGCATCATACGCTGGAAGCGCAGGCTTTAATGCTTCCTCTTCAAGTTGGGGTAGCAACCTGCACTTTGGGAAACTTCTGATTGGGCGCTCGAGTTCGTGTTCCTCGGCTGCCAGGACCTCAGTCCATCTATCCGCTAGCAGATCTTGCTCAGCTTGAAGCTGTTGTTGCTTTTTCTTTAGGCTTTTTGTTGTGGCAATAAGCCGGCGCTTGAAGCACTCCTGTTCGACGGGATCCTCAGGCACAATAAATTCTTCGTCGCCGAGGCTCACCTCGTCTTTGGAGAGAGGCATGTAATTGTCATCCTCTGATTCTCTGTCTGCTTCCTGTTCCTTAGGGCTGGCTTGCCCATCCTCCTGCTCAAAGCGTGACTGGAGGGGATTGTCTTCATCTTCGGCACTATTTGCAGCGTTATTGTCTCCTGTGCCGGTATCGCTGTTTTTGCTATGGCGGGGCTTAGAGCGGCGTCGATGACGCTGGCTCTTGGATTGCTTCTTGGGGGGATTATCCTCCGTTGCCTTATTGCCATTGCTTTCATTGGGGGTGTCCACCATGTATATATCATATGATGAGGTGGCAGTCTAGCGCCCTGTGGGCGGTGGTTCCTGTTCGTCTCCCGCATTGTCATCCATACCGTCGATGTCTTCGGAGTCGAAGTCGAGCATGTCGGTTAGGTCGTCGATAGTGGCTACTAATTGAGTGGTGGGTGGGGAATGAATTTCTTCGCCGTCCGCTTCCGACTTGAGCCGGACATAGTTTGGCCAAGGGTTTCTTGACAAGGAGAGAGACCGTAATGAGTTTAGCACGTCGTCTAAGGGCGAGTGCCGAAAGATATCCACGGAGGTGAACTCCATGATCGGTGCCCAATCAGATTGGATGGGCACGGACGCGAGCGGTTCCGTGTCTGTGGCCGGGGACGAATCCGAGTGTTCGGCAACATAGGTCTCATAGGAGGTGAAGTCAGCATTCGGCTCTATCGCTGCTGAGTGTGCGGCCTCCATGGCGGGGTCCATCCACCCGTCCTCGTATGGCGTGATCTATTATGGATTGAGGGCCGGAGTAGTTATAGGTGTGATCTCTCGAACACTGTCCGTCGGCAGAGCTAAATCGTGCCCATCGTGACTGTGCGGTGCACCTGACATGGGTTCGAATCCGTCGAAGATCAAGTCTCCGCGGATGTCGGTGGTATAGTTCAAGCTTCCAAACCTGACCTAATGGCCAGGGGCATAGCTCTCGATCTGCTCTAGATGGCCAAGCGAGTTGGCCCACAGTACAAAGCTGCCGAATATGAAGATCTATCCGGGGAGGAAACCCTCACCCTGGATCGCATCGTTGCCGATGATCGAATGAGCCATCAAGCCTTGATTGTGACAGCACAGTGGAACTCTCAATGAAAGCATCAATGTCGGTGTCAAAACCGGCGGATCTCGGGTAGGGGGTCCCGACCTATGCGTCTAAGGCGGATGGTAACAGGAGGCAGGGGACACAATGTTTACCCAGGTTCGGGCCCTCTCGATGGAGGTAATTCCCTACTTCCTGCTTGATTGATCTTGATGATATGAGTATTACAAGAGTTGATCTACCACGAGATTGGAGAGGCTAAACCCTAGAAGCTAGCCTATGGTATGATTGTTGTTGTCCTACAGACCAAAACCCTCCGGTTTATATAGACACCGGAGGGGGCTAGGGTTACACAAAGTCGGTTACAAGGGAGGAGATCTACATATCCGAATTGCCAAGCTTGCCTTCCACGCAAAGGAGAGTCCCACCCGGACACGGGACGAAGTCTTAAATCTTGTATCTTCATAGTCCAACAGTCCGGCCAAGGGATATAGTCCGGCTGTCCGAGGACCCCCTAATCCAGGACTCCCTCACCCTGCGCTCCTAACCTATCGAGGGCCTTTCTTGCGCCAGCGGTGAGCCCCTCATCCTCTCCGCTTGCTCCCCTAGCCTCTTGCGCTCCTGTAGCCACCGCGTCCGCCATGGTTGAGCTCGCCAGAGCCATCTCTGGCACCACCACCAACGTGGCACACCTGGGGCCTGCCCCTGGGTCACTGCCAGTGGGGCCCAGGGACCCTACTTGACTGGGTTGACCAGTCAACCCTGCTGACTGGGCAACCCCCAGCCACTGACCAATGGGGCCAACCCCCCCTAATTAACAGGAATTAATTAAATTAGATTGGTTTACCTAAATAGTGATTGACAGGTGGGCCCAGGTTGTAATATAGTTAATTTAGTTTAATTTAAAGCACTGTTAGCCCTGTGTGTATGACATGTGGGTCCCATTGGACCCACTGGTCAGGTTTGACCTGGTCAGCCGCTCTGTTGACTGCTGAGGTCATCAAGACGTCATGCTGACGTCATATTCCATTTTTGTTAATATAAATAATTCCAGAAAATACTTTAATCTTTAGAAATTCGTAGAAATTAAACCGTAGCTCGGATGAAAAAGTTTTATACATGAAAGTTGCTCAGAATGACGAGACGTATACGAATACGCATCCCATTCATCTGCGACACATCCCTAGCATAGCGAACATGCAACTTTCCCCTTCGGTTCGTTTGTCCGAAAATGCGTAACTCCGGAGAAACATTCCCGGATGTTCTCCCCCTTCACTTGTATCGTGTAGCACCGCATTAGATCACGTCTAGCTCTGCCTGTTGTTCTATTATGCCCTTGTTTGCTCTGTATTTACTGTTTCTTCCCCCTCTTCTCTCTGATAGACCCCGAGTCCGATGCTGATGCCCTTGTGATCGACTACGTCGACGACGACACTTCTTTTTCAGCAGAGCTTCCAGGCAAGCAAATTCTCCTTGAGCATTTTGATATCACCCATTTCTTTCCCTCTCATGCTTGCATTAGAACTACTACTTCTTTCTGTATGATCCTACTCTGATGCATAGCCTATTTTTGTTACCTGCTTTCATACCTTACCTCCTT
The DNA here is from genome assembly GCF_002162155.2 of Triticum dicoccoides. Taxonomy (NCBI): domain Eukaryota; kingdom Viridiplantae; phylum Streptophyta; class Magnoliopsida; order Poales; family Poaceae; genus Triticum; species Triticum dicoccoides. The sequence continues at coordinate 382,891,276 of NC_041392.1, read as the reverse complement.
ATCCTAAACTGCTTAGTATAGGTTGGTTAGAGATCCATAAGTGACCCCACCTTGTCCCAGTTGCCTCGCTTTATGTTCGATGACTCGATCAACGTGAACGACGTCCAGGCCTCGACACCGCACATCACCCCCCTAGTTGTACGACTCTGCAGAGTTCCCATCGAGTGCCGAGGGTGGAACCTCTTACATCACTCCTGATGAGATCTCTGTAGTGTAGCTATACGGTCGAGATCATCGAGGGTGATTTCCTCCTTAACCACTTCCATTACGGCTCTGTCGTGCAACCCCTCAAGTGTGAACCTCGAGGGTGGATCCTCTTACGTTCACCTTGATGATAACATCAAGTGGAATTCATCGGGGGTGATTCCTCGGGTTTTCCCCTTGGTGTTAGACACACAGTTACTATGGTTACTATGACTTTACACTGAACCATGTTACTACAGACGGGTTAGCCCTGAGGGGTACCCGCGCGAGCCTAATAGCGAGTGATGTGTAGTCGGGTTGACTTGGAAGGTGCCCACGAGATACTTACGTGGAGTGGCCGGGCATTCTTAGCCCTTGCCGCAAGTACTCGAGACGGGGCGACTGGATCACATCTTTCGCGAGTCTCTGCTCGTGACCGCACAGCCAACGCACTAACGGTTTGGATATTTGATCCGAGGGGCCTCTGGCCTGATAGCACTAACCATCACATGGGCATTGTATGGGCGTTCTGCGTCATATGCATCAGCCGAAGAATATTAGACGTCAGCGACTGAGCAGCGCGCGTCGGGTTGGACTGGTAAGCTCCTGCCTTTTTAAGGAGGTAGCTAGGTCTGCTCACCAGCCGCCCACGCAACGTGTAGGAGTTCCCGGGGCGATGGCCCAAGACCCCTGGGGGCATAGGTTTAGTCCGGTGTGCTGACCTCTCTATTAAGCCTAGGTCGGGTTGTGGCGTATTGTTTGGCCGAGGCCGGGCATGACCCAGGAAAGTGTGTCCGGCCAGGGTTAATCGAGCGTGGTGGGTAAGTTGGTGCAACCCTGTAGGGAAGAAAACATCTATCAATAGCCCGCCCTACGGTAACAGACACTTGGAGTTGTATTCTAATTGATACAACTAGAACTGGATACTTGAGGTGATAAACGGATAGTATGGCTCTGGGATTGCTTTCTCGCAGGGAGTCGAGAAAGGATCTCTGGCCGAGGTTGATAACACTACTACTACTTTACATTATGTTGATCTCTACTCTTCTATATGCTGCAAGATGCTAGTCTTCGTTAGGCTAGGCTTCCCCTTCTTTTCTGGCATTCTGCAGTTTAGACCACAGATACAACCCTTTTCCTTTGATACAGATGCATACTTAGTTTAGATCTGATGTAAGTCTTGTGAGTACTTTGGATGAGTACTCACGGCTGCTTTGCTACCTCCTTTCTCCCATACCCGATTGTTGCGACCAGATGACGGATCCCAGGAGCCAGACGACACCACTGATGATTACTACTACCCTGGGGGTGCCTACCACAACGTGACGGCCACTGATGACTTGGAGTAATTAGGAGGATCCAAGGCAGGAGGCCTTGCCTTTTCGATCATTGTTGCTTTTGTGCTAGCCTTCTTAAGGCAAAATTTTCAACTTATGTCTGTACTCAGATATTGTTGCTTCCACCGACTCTTGTGTATTCGAGCCCTCGAGGCCCCTGGCTTGTAATATAAAGCTTGTATTATTTTAATTTGTGTCTAGAGTTGTGTTGTGATATCTTCCCGTAAGTCCTTGATCTTGATCATACACATTTGCGTGTATGATTAGTGTACGATTGAATCAGGGGCGTCACAAAGGATACGTACGAGAAAAAACAATAAAGAAAAATGCGACCAGCATGCTGTGCACAAAAATGTAGCGCAAAAATGTGTAGCGTGGAATGTGTGCACATGCAGTACAGAAACCTGATGAATGCAGTGCAACATGATTTTACTAAGCAGTGCACGCCCCTACATTGGAAAAAATACCTAAGAGGGAAAATATATAAAAAATTAACCACCCAGGTGCAACCGGCCCCAGCTAGTCTCGTAGTAGATCTGCGCAAATAGCAGGCAAGTCGTTTTGAGCCACGATGCATGTGGCCGAGCACACATGGGCCCACAGGTCAGGGAGCATAGAGCAGCGAGCGCCGTGTATAAGCGCCGAAATAATTAACCAGAGGAGTTCGATATGGCTGCCTCACCAGCGCTTATAAACAGGTCGAGTGCGCCCTCTGCGGGCGAGGTGGGACTAAACATTAGGGCCCACACATAGCGCACCGGTAACCAGCCTGCTGACAGGCCGACTTAGGCCGAATATGTTTTCACTCCCCGAACACAGGCCCAACACGCTAGAGTTGTGAAAATAACACGTCGCACTAAAAAATAAGTACAAAAATAAAACATCAAAGAAAAATGAGAAAACATTTTTAAATGAATAATAACAACAACAAAAAATGTGCGTGGGCACTGCCAGAAACTACAATTCGCTCTAATATATAAAACGCAAGAAGCCTGAAGTCAACGTACAAATGCAGTCTGCGACGTATAACAATGCAGTTCGTCACGTGGAAGCATGAAGTGTTCTTATTTCTGAAATGGAGTTCTCTTTCTACTGCATTGCAGTATGGCTAAAATGAAGAATGCAACCTTGTTAGTTAAGCAAAGCAGTCCGATACCCTACCCACACTACACTCCATCCACACAAAAGCTGCATCACCAAGAAAAAAGTAAGAACTCCATAAAAAACTAAATGTGCGTACATCTGTATGAATCCTGATCCGATATAATACAGTATACGAAGAATAAATTTCACTTGCAGGAAGTACACCACGTGGACATATGCAGTTCTATCGTGATAGCAAAGAAGTGCACTTACTAGGAAAATTCACCGAAATCACAATCATCACATTTTCTGACAGTCGCGTGCATACCTGAACTAGTCACGAAAAAAGAGGCGATGACATTCCGGATTTCCAACGCACCAAGACAGCCTCCTCATAGCAGAACCTCTCTACAGTTGCCACGTAACTAAAAACACAGCCCCACCATGCTACCACCCCGCTCCACCACTCCCACGTCCTCTCACGGAGAGCAAAGGAGGGCAGAGGAGAAAACACAACTGCTTCGTCCCCCCAAAAACCCCATTGCATCTTCTTCTCCACACTTCCTTTCACTAACCTCTCTCTCCAAAACAAACACGAGAGAGCAGAGGAGAGTCATGGTGGATGCAACTCTGTACAAGCAGCGCCGCAAGTACACCAGGGAGCTCCACGACGTCGACCTCCAGGGAAACCACAAGCTCCATGTCATTTGCACAAGCAAGGGTGAAGACGTGGACAAGATGTTGTCCATGCTCAAGAGGAAGCTCGGAGGAATGCCCGTCAAACTAGTCAGTGTTGATGTCGAGTACACGCACTACGTGAAGCCACAGCGGGCAGCAGTGCTCCAGCCATGCGTAGAAAAAGAATGCCTTGTCTACCACATCTCTACAGCTAAAGACAAGTCAGAATAACTATCAATCTGTACTATTGCTTGTCAATATTGATTTTAAATTTTCTTCATCGCAATTGCCATTATTTAAACTTTGGTTCTCATTTTTAAAAAGCATGGCATAGGAATTCATTGACAGTTTTCATCTGGCTCCTGTAACTCATGTGTTCAATTCTTGAATTATATGATCTAGCGATACACGCAGTTTTATTTTGTTTTACCAAATACAAATTATTTGCGTGAACAATAGAAAACTGCACCATTACTATATAAAACATGTATGGAATTTAATTCAAGAATACAGACATGCATAAACATGCATTGTTTATGCAATCTATTATCAGATTTACTAGTTATGCTATACAAAGTATTAGCAGCTACTCACTGCAACATATTTAGGTATTCATATTGCACTTTAGTTTCAGAAAAAACAAAAAAACATTGGTGGTTCTAAAAAATAAACTACATTCAGTCTATACAAACATCTTGCAGGCCAATGGAACTAGACAAATTCCTCATGAATGGTGAGTACACCTTTGTCGGATTCGCCATTGAAGGAGACAAAAACAAGTTGAAGCTATCTGGCTTGGAGATCAACTTCGACAACTACATTGATATTCAGGTGGAATGGAGAGACCCATACAATAAAAAGGAGTTTGACTCTTTGGTTGATGTTGCCGGCAGGATGATAGACATGCACTACCATGACATGAAGAAATAAAATTAACCGCAAGGAGGACCATACTCTGTGGGGATTTTGCTCGCTGCCATACAAGCTTATCAAGTATGTGGAAATAGAGTCATGGAGAATCATCCACGATGTCATAATGGGACTGGACAGGGCAAAAAGAGACAAAGAAGCAAAGAAGAAGAAGAACAAGGCTGTAATCCAATACAGCAACTAGAAATGATCAGGACTATGTTTACTTTCATTTTCCTTTAGTGGTTGTGTTGTTCCTTGTTTCATGTTTGCAAGGTTTTGATTATGTCCGTTGCTTCATATCGAACGTTTCTTTTGTAAAAACAATGTCATTTTAGAATTATCATCAAATTTTCTTTCAGTTGTTTGCTTATGTATCGTCAGTTTGCTTGTGATCATTTGCTTTTGCTGAACTTAGTTTTTTTGTCATGCAGAATCGCTTGTAACTTAGTTTTCACTAGGTAATGATTGTTGAGTTTGTATTAGAACAAGTATCCAGACAACTTTGAAAACTTTAATGTGTGATACCAAAACATACTACAAACAGACAAAATATATTCAAAAACAATGTTAAACCAAAAAAATAAGTAATCTGACTACAAATCATACCTAAAAAAGAAAGATGAATGCAGTTCACAATGGTAAACACAAGCAGTACACATGTGTCCACATGCAGTCCACAATAGTAATTATAGAAAAAGACCATTAATATTAATATTTCTAAAAATTATAACCCGCACACCATTCTAAAAAAACGTGAATACAGTTGATCGAAGAAATATAAGGCAGTTCACAAAGGGTATACATGAAGTGCAGTACATGCTTAAATGTAGAACAGGAGGGGCTGCAACCAATTTTGTGCAGTGCACAACACATAGACTTGGTACACACAGTGCAGCCCACAACGTTGGAGCAAGCAGTACAAATGACATCAATTGTACTACCACGAAATATATATACTCCAAAAGAAAAAATGCATCAGATACGGAAAAAAAATTGACCACCCAGGTGCAACCAGGCCCTAGCCAGTCTTGTAATAGGTCAGCGCCCATAGTAGGTGAGCCGTTCTGAGCCACGATGCATGGGCCGGGCACATATGGGCCCACAGGTCAGAGAAATAAGGACAACGAGCTCCGTGTATAAGTGCCCAAACAAGTAACTAGAGGAGTTCGATAGAGGTGCCTCGCCAATGCTTATAAACAGGTCAAGCGCGCTCTCCACGGGAAAGGTGGGACTAAACATTAGGGTGCACACACAGCGCACCGGGAACCAGCCATGCTGACAGGCCGACTTGGGCAGAATGCGTCTTACACCCCAACGGACCCAACAAATTCTCATAGCCCAAAACAAACTAGCCCAACGACACACAACTAGCACGGAACTCCAGTACCCTCCCACCTAAAAAATGTAGTCCGCTATGCAGTTCAATATGGGACGGAAGATGTGCTGTCAATAAAGCACTACAGTTTGCTTAGACGATTGTTTTTTCTAGCCAATCAAGAACACTACCACGGCTAGCCCGCGACAAACCTCCTCCTCCACTTGGCAAATCTTTTCACTTGGATACAATGGCACAACCCCCCTTCACACCCTGGCTTGGTTGACAAGCGCACGGGGATAAACAGGGAGGCGACGGGGTGTGACGGACTCGCCTACGCATGCGGCGCCGCGGCACCTCGCGTCGCCGCCTGTTCTGGCTCGTTCCAGGCTCGGCCTCACAGGGGGGTGGGGAGGGGGTCATGACCCCCCTCGCACCCTCCTACTCGGCCTCACGCTAACGCATGTAGTGCGCTTGGTTGACAGGCGCAGTGCGAACATTCTATTTTTCCAACCCTAAGACGCACGCAACCCCAGAGCCACACCACTAAGATTGACAGGGAGGCGACGGGGTGTGATGGACTCGCCTACGCATGCGTCACCACGACACACCGCGTCGCCGCCTGCTCCTACTCGTTCCAGGCTCGACGTCGTAGGAGGGTGGGAGGGGGGGTCAGGACCCATCTTTCCACCCCCTGCTCGGCCTCGCGCTAACGCACGCGGTGCGCTTGGTTGACAGGCACAGTGCGGACATTCTATTTTTTTCAACCCTAGGACGCACGCAACCCCAGAGCCACACCCCTAAGATAGATAGGGAGGCGACAGGGTGTGACGGATTCACCTACGCATGCGGCGCCGCGGCACGCTGCGTCGCCGCCTGCTCCGGCTCGTTCTAGGCTCGCGTCATAGGAGGGTGGGTAGGAGGGGTCACGACCCCCTCCCACCCTCCTTCTTTGCCTCGCGCTAACGCATGCAGTGTGCTTGGTTGACAGGCGTAGTCCAGACACTCTGTTTTTCCAACCCTAGGACGCACGCAACCCCAGAGCCACACCCCTAAGATAGACAGGGAGGCGATGGGGTGTGACGGACTTGCCTACGCATGCGGTACCGCGGCATGCCGCGTTGCCGCCTGCTCCGGCTCGTTCTAGGCTCGGCCTCACAGGAGGGTGGGGAGGGGGGTCATGACCCCCTCCCACCCCCTGCCCAACCTCGCGCTAACGCACGCAGTGTGCTAAGTACATGGAATACAGGTGCAATACAAACCTATAGACAAATAAAAAATGGGGGGCCCTCCCCCAACCCCCCTACCGTACAAACAAAAAACAAATGCATGACGCAGCTTTAGACAATGAAGTGCATTTGGTTAGACAAAGCAATGCAACATGATAAGCAATGCAGTTTCAGAATACACACATGGATGTAGGGGTTGCAGAAAGTACATCAAAAAAATACAGGCGCAACAAACTTGTAGACAAATGCAGTGCTTTTTGTTTGACGAAGAAGTTCAGCATCACATGCAATGCAGTGTCTGGGACACGTACGATACATATAAACGTGAAAAATGCCAGTTCGCACAGAACGTGGTGGTCAAACAAAATGAAAAATATATACATATATTTACTGTATGAGTTATTAATATAAATAAATTATACACACACATTCGTCCATATACACTGTTGCAAAAAGCTGACAAAACACAACAATAGAAGAAAAAAAGTCTTTTCATACATTATCTACCTTAGACATCACACACTACACAACATGAACCCTAGTTCTTGTCGATACACATGCTTTTACCCAGTAAAAACAATGCCAAATGACTGTTACTGCATATGCGATAGGGAATTAAGCCCGAGATTTGCAATCAGATCTTGTAGCTCAGGCGACATGTCTTCATAATACAACAAGTTCAAAGGATTGAACAACAACTGGAATATGTACTCCGCCTTCCAATCTTGAACAGTAGGCTGAAAGAAAATTAAAAAAATGAAGACTAGTGATTAAAAAAAGGTTGTCATAAGAACAAAAAGTGAAAAGAAAGTAACAAGAAAAGAAGAAGAAACAGAGAAGGTATTACGTCGGATTTGATAATTTTCTCGACTAGACGTTGGCCGTCATACAATGCGTCAACCTCAGAGCATAGATTCCGCACTCGTTTGTTCCCTGCGCTGGCACGACCGGGTAAGACGGCTTCTCTACCAATTTAACCCAATCAGGGTGGTTCTTAGATTTATACAACTTTTCACCATAAATCGCCTTCAGCAGCTATGTCATCCTCCTCATCTGGCAAAAAAGGTAGCAGAAAGTAAAATAACACACGTCACAGATCAATAGCTATTCAGACGAACCAAAAAATACAAAGTTCTTCTCAACATCTAGACAGTCCCTCTTTTAAATGCACATGAGGTCATTTCCTTTTATCACCTTTTTTATACAGATTTTTTTACACAGATTGGGGGGTGTGTGAGAAAATGCAGTTCAGTCACGCATATGTTGCAGTCCACTATATAAAAACAAGTGTGGTGCTATGTGTGCTAACATTGCATGCACAGTTTATAAAAAATGCAGTAGGAGAAACATAAAAAAGCTTTGCACTTGGCTAGAAAAATGACATTGAGTACAATCTGAGTGGTAGTCAGTCCTACGCCACTTTGTCATGACATTAGGATGGCCAGTGTACTTCCTAGTGCCATGGATATCAATCGTCTAGCGATGCTGGTTCATCATGTATAAGGAATAATGACCATCCTTGGAGCACGGCATCATAATCTGTCACATCAAAAAACAAAATGAAAAGTCTGTTCGACACGTAGCACTAGGACCACTGTTCCAAAAATAACTATAAAAAGAAATGCAACAAACCAAAAAATAAATGACGGAAAACAATGGCCTTACTAGTTTTGCGTCCAACAGGTTTTCATCGCCGCTCACAAAAACCTTGAACTGCTTAACTGCATCTTCTAAAACAAACGGGCTATGCACAACTGGCAACACAGGGTTTCCTTCATCATCTCTCTTCACAAAGGTTTCCATTTGCAGAACATACTGCATAGAAAAATAACAAAAAATAGGACATGAAAAAAAGAATAAAACATGTGTGCATGCATGGACATGAAAAAAATCAGTACAAGAGAAAAAATGACAACACACATTTACCGTGATAAATAAAGGTGAAAGTAGCACACGTTCACCAGAACTATAAACTAAACTCAATTCAGGGTCTTGCTTCCAGTACTTGATGACAAAATCCATGAGATACGAGTCCATTAAAGCTCCTTTGCCAAATGTATTATAGATATAGTCAACATTATAATATTCGACATCACCAAAATGACTATTCACCATAAAGAACGAATTCCCGCAGTAAACATACACAGATGGGATCAATAGAATTAAAATAAAAAACAAAACACACAAAAAGGATGAAGGGCACACACATAAAACTTACTTGTGGTATTTGGTTACAAAATCTTTGTTGAGGACGAGATCCTTTATTTTCCTCGCCTCATCAATATATTTGAACCTCGGAGGCTTCAATTTCTCTATAGATCATCTCAACTTAAAAGCCTTCTCACCTGACCTCTTGTTTGAAAATACTTCAGCCTCATCCACAGGAGGATGATTAATTGCTGCACTCCTAGTCCTAGTGATGCGTGGGCACGGCGTAACAAAATCATCATCATCGACATCAAAAACATCGTGTGGAGAGCTAGGTCGAGAAACACTTCCACCTTCAGGTCAAGACGCCACATCTGTGTTGAAACTATCTCCAGCCAAACAACTGGAATTATCTGGAGAGATTTCAATGGCACAATCCTCCATAACCACCTCAGAACCCTGGGACTCAAAAAGTTACGTACAACCTTCATGAAGCCCCCATCAAAACCTAAAAACGTGTAGAAAAAACATGGAAACACTCAGCACAAAAAAACAAAACAAAAAAACATGTAATACATCTCATTAATATAAAAAAATGCAGTTCACTAAAGAAGAGAATGCAGCTGACTTGTCTACAACAATGCAACCTACTTGTCTACAACAATGCAACCCACTTGTCTATAACAATGCGGCTCACTTGCCCGAAAATAAATCCAGCTAACTTGTCTACAACAAATGCAGTTCACTAACACAACAAAAATATAGACATCCATTCTAAATCACGCATTTAACTGAACATGCTAGTAGAAAAGAGCGCTTAAGAAGCGGAAGCAAGCAGTATACAAAAAATAAATAAGGGAGATAAAGAAGTTCACTAAAACAACCTTTATTTGCAAAAATTAAAAGTGATGTTAAATCAAGGCAACACTTTCTTGATGTGAGCCAACTATAGAGCATGGCCTTTATGATGTAGCCAATGTGCTCCACCCCAAACTGAGCAACTCGAGCACCATCCCAAGTCTGCAAGAATTGAAACATATAGAATGCACAATCATGCCTGCAATAAAAGAATAAAAAACATTAGTTTCACAAAATGAAAAAAAACTTGAGCAGTATGGTGGAGAGGGGCTGTACGAAACACACCTATTTGGCTGCATTGGGACAATGACATGTTTCAACACAAATCCATCAAGTGTAGGAGGATTTAGCGGCTCATCAGAACTTGAGCTACCTTCTTTCCATGCATGCTTGATATTTTTAACCATCCTCCTAAAAATCCTGATCGCATCAGGGCTGCGAGGTTTATTGAGCAAGTCAAGAAATTCAAACCGCCTTTCTTTCACATTTAAGGCAACTACACAATAATTACCAACGCCATCCCTCGTCTCTCGTGAATCAAATGTTGCAAACAGGACCTGTTGGAAGCACGAAAAATAAATAAAATTATTATAACAAAGAAGAAACAGAACACTATAAAAACCAACACACAAAAATATGGTTTTCGACACATAAAAACGTTACTCACCATATCTTTTTTATCAACACGCTCTCGACTTTTGAGGAGAACATCATTTTAACACTCCTGCCTATAGTACCACAATGCCAAATACTTGTCTGCCAAAACAAAACCAAAAAATAAATAGTGCTTAAGCAAACAGGTCATCACATGAAATCAGAAAACAAAATCAAAAAACAAAACAATTTTTTTTGCATTCTTACACAAACATGGTATGGTAAAACCATCATCGGAGATCCCTTAAACTTATTCACCAGCAAAGAAACCCCAAGATCTACAAGACCTGTAGTGAGCATCCCTTTATCCCAAAAAGATTGACCAACTTCACCAATGGTAATATCAGCCATCTCAGTTTTAAAAGCAATCATGTCCCTGAATTTTTTATGAAAAACTGAAACATAAGATACTAAAAAAATAGCAACAACAGAAAAGGGTAAAATACTGAAATTAGAAAATACATATGAGCAAAAAAGTTTCTAAAAAGCCACACTTCTTCTTCTTGTCCTTCCGAGCGCCCGTAACAGCAGTGTACAACTCATTTTATCTTTTTAGAAGAGCTAGATTAATGCTCGACGGTGTCACAGCAGGAAGTTCGTCATCTATAATAAAAAGATGAAGTTCACTTATCCAAAGAATGAAGTTTAAATAATAAGATAAGGAAATTCTGCTAGCTATTTTGAAAATCATCAACAAAAAGATCAAGTTTCACTTATCATTAAACATCTAATACAACTACCATAGTAATTAAAGAAAATGAATGAGAAAAACTTCAACTGCACTGTTCGAAACAAAACTCTTGCCTTCAGTGCCGGAGTCTTCATCCTGTTGTTCTTCAGAGCTGACCAAAACATTTACTTGGTTAGGTTGCGATGAATCCACCACAACCTCACTGGACTGCCCTTCTGTAGCAACATCAGCATTATCTTGATTTACAACAGTCTGGTCAACCGCAACGTCCTTAGATACTTCAGCTACATGAGGCTCCACTTTGGATACTTCAGGAACATCGTTGACCGCCAGACAAACAGGGGATGCAGCAACAGTCCCAGCAGGAACGACATTCTCCAGTGGCTTTTCAATGACAAAATTAGAATCTTCATGCCGACTAAGGGAAACAACATCGTGGAATTCCTGAGCTACAGAAGGATCTGCACCATCGACGGCAACCGATGCAGAAGCATCAACACTACCACCACCATCAACAGCACATCCCCCCTGGTTCAGATCAACATGAACTTCTACGTTTTCTTCTCCAAGCCGTGAAAAGTTTAAAAAAGACACAATAACACAAATGAGCGTGTGGATAATTAACACAACAACACACAGGTCACTTATATCAAAGACTGCAGATAACATACGTAGAATAACTGCAGTCCACATATGCAAAACAACTGCAACCCACATATATGTAAAAAGAACTACAATTCACTTTGTCAAACGCTGCAGTTCAGTTATGTTAAATACTAAAGATTACGTATGCAAAAGACTATGGACCACGCATGCGAAAAAGAACTGCAGTTCACTTCTGTCAAAGACTGAAGCTCACACATGTAAAACTATTGCAGCTCACATATGTAAATGAAATGCATATGAGTGAACATAAGAGCGACATCAAGTTTATAACAACAACAAAAAATTAGATTACAACCCACTAACAGAAAAAGTAATTCAACTATACCTTATCAGCTACAACATCCGGAGGGGACGATGCATCAGCCAAGATCTCATCCTTCCCAGAGCCATCGTAGGAATCTTTGTGCACATCACAAGCAGCAACTCCAGTCTACAGACATAGAACAAACCAAAAACAAAAATAAGATGGTAACGACCAAAAAAGTAAAAACCTTCAACTATGCACAAGCAGTACAGACTTTACAATCATGAAGTACACAAAAAATACAATAAAAATGGGAAAGCAAAAAATGCAAGTTCAAGAAGAGGGACGTATGGAAGAACAGACATGGCACAAGTACTTGTACCTGACCAATTCCATCGTCCCTAGATTGATGGACACCAGAAGATTCTACTCCAGCCTATCACAAAAAAATAGTGAGGAGCAGTCGACATAATACACAAAAGCGGTTCAAAGGCACAAAAAACCTAGAACATACATTATCAGCGCCAACGCCAGCGTCCTGATGGTACATTTCCAAAAATCGCTCAGCATCCTTCTCATACCGACCGCATTTTTCTTCCTGTGAATGTCTCAACTGATCATATGAAGACCGACTATTCATCACTGCAATCTTCAGGCTTTCAATCATGATGCAATCAAAATTGTGAGCAGCAACAATATCTTCATCTCGTGGGCCATGGCCAACAGGGAAAAAACTAGCAACTGTCCTCAACCTGTCACTAGAGGTTGGCAAATCTCCAGTCAACTTCAAAACCTTCAGAAGAAGCTCACCAATCCCCTCGTGTTCTTTGCCACCAACAAATGTCTGTTTAGAAGAGCTTCTATTATCAAACATCTGACGAGCCGTGAAACCACGAGTACACAGCACCTCATCATCACAGGCAGGAAGCTGGCTACAGATAGGCTCATAAAACTAGCATGAGTGCTAGGCCCCGCATCAGAGCTGCCACATACAATTGCAACAGGACGGTTGTACACAATATCACCTGATGCCTTCCACTGCAAAAAAAGACAAGAAGCGAAGAGAAGTACACATGTGAGTACTGGAAAGTTCAGATTTATAATAACTGCACCTTTTAAAAAAATTGGATATTAAAAACTCAGATGACTAACCAGCAGCTTCCCAAATTTGTAAGTTTCCAAGTTAATCTTTCCCTTGACAAGCACATCCTCATTGTATAACTTCATCAGGTCCTTGGTCCTCAGATATGACACACGTGGCGTCAACGTGTGCATAACTGAAAATTTGCGAAGCTTCAAGCAATCAGTATACATAATCAAGGGGATAATGGCACGACCCTCTATGCAATTCTGCTTACTGCCTTCTGTTTGCCACCTCACCACAGCTGCCTGCAACTCATCAACAACAAGCTGGCAAAAATCCATCTGTGCCATAGCCGCATAATCCATGTTCTCTACCATTGCAGCAACTCTACCCAAACGAACTGCAGGCCCGGGGCATAGCAAATTCTGGTAAAGTATCAGGAAGAACACCTTCACAACAAGATCAATAGTCACATGATCATCTTCCTCCACCAACACCTTCAGCTTCTCAAGCAAGTCCTTGACACCTATAGTTTTTGAATGGTCAAAGCCAAGCTCATCCTTGAGGGCAGTCAACGAGTCATGATAGCCGCTGGCAACAGGCATGGGTGCAGTGTGACGTCTCATAGGTAAATCAAAAATGCGATGAACTGCATCACGATATATTCGAAGAACCCTGCCATTCCCAAAGTCCATTATCATGGTGGCAGGGTCAATCACTCCCATCAGATAGCACATAAGAATGCGCGACACATTTTTCTTTATTGTCAGTTCAAAGACAACACCGAATCCAGCATCCCAGACACGACTATAGTGTGCGTCTTTCAATAAAGCAACAGCCTTGCAAACAGTGGGAAGCAACAAACGTACGGTCTTGTTAAATCGAGAATCATCTCCCTTGGCATCATCTTCAGCTGCATTGCTCTTACTAGAATTCTTCCTCTGTGTAGAGGGAAATGCATTCCACATTAGAAAGATTAGCCATAAAAAAGAGATAGAGAAAATACAGATAGAATATCAAATGAAGGAAACAAATGCAGTCCACTTCAACAAACCTTTGGAACAACATCCGCCTCCTCGCCAGAGTCAGCACCAACACCTTCATCGACATCATCACGGGCATGCTTGCGTAGACTCTTAGATGAACCATAGTCTTTGCGTCTACAAGTATGAACATCCCTCACAAAATCAGCAAGCACAAAGTCGTCATCGTCAGAGTCGGGACCTTCACTGACATGTAGTCGCTTGCGCTAAGGATCCTTTCCACCAGCTTTAGCAGTTCTCTTGCCAAGATCCTTGCTCATGCCGGCAACACGTGGACTCCACCGAGGAGTACCACCTTCCTCAGCAACATAACTCAACATCTTATTCTGCAAAGCAGGCTGCTTTACTTTGACAAATTTGGCACCCTTGGCACCATCTGTAGCTCTCCTCTGCTTCTCCTTCTCCGCACACTCTTTTGAGTCACTTTCAAACCTCGACTTCTTCGTGCTTTGCTTCAATTCATATGCACGAAGCTATTCCGAGACCATCCACTCCTATGTAACTTCCTCTGTAGCATCAACACACTGCGATTGTGTTTCAGTCAAGACGGGACGTCTCTGGTCAAAGCTCACACCAACATCACCCTCTGCAAAATAATGGTCAATCAATTGAGTAACCTCCTCAAACCCAGGCGCCCCAGCATGGAAAACAGACACTGCGTCAAAATGAAGTTAAACTATGGTCGTTAAAAAGTGCACAAAAAGAACAAATGCAGTACACTTAGACATATAAATGCAGTGCTCCAATCATAAGCCAAATAAAAAAACTTGAATAAAACAACAATGCAGTTCACGCATACATATAGTGGAGTTCACATATACAAATAAATGCAGTGCTGCATACACTAACTTCACGTTTGTTCCCAACAAATTGCCGGACTAGATAGATCAAGACAACGCCAATTTGTACAACATCAAGTAAGCAGCATACACAAAATAAACAATGAATTCACATACCAGAAGGAGGGGCCACACTTATGGGAGAAGATTCAATTGGCGAATTCACTTGATGTCCTCCCTCACCACCATGATCCTTACCCCCAGGACAATGAGAGCCAATTGGTGTACCGTTATGACCACTTCAATCACCTACTGGATTAAAAAAAACTAGAAACAGAAATTACAAAACATGACATGACAAATAATGCAAACGAATGCTGACAACTAACATAGCATAAACAAAATATGCAGGATGAATTAGGAAACTAGATAAACATCAAACAAAATAAACAAAGCCAAAAATAAGCACTCCACATACCCTGAACTCCTCCTCCCACTCTACTCAGCGAAGACATGGCGTTTGCCTGCAGCATAAGGACGAAGTGACAGATATAAGCAACAAAATCAACAAAATATGAAGAAACCCTAGATCCACCTTGCTCTGCCTACAGAGCACACACGAGTATCGACTTTAAATTAAGATAAAATCGCCTGCTTACGGAAAAAATACATAAGCAAAAACCGCAACACCAACTACGAGAATCACAAAACTAGACGAGGGGGCGATCAAGACCGAGGCCAAGGGGAACATACCACAAAAAGGGGGTGAACGACGGCAGGGGGGAGGGGTGCGGCGACGGGAACAAACGGGAAAGGGCTGCAGGAGCGCAACGGGAAGGGCTGGCGGAGCGGACGGTGACGCGAAATGCAGGAATAAGGACCTCTTGAGGGCAGTGGTTCCGCGCGCGATGGCGGTTGCTGCGGGCGACGACGGTTTTGCTCAAGGGAGAGATGCTTCGGGAGACACTTCAAGTGAGGAGAGGGATTCTTCTCGGTCTCTCTCCCTGTCAGCGGAGCGGTGGGACCTCCTGGGAGGGACACGTAGGAGGACCGCGTGGCAAAGGGTTACATAAAACAGGCTGGCCCAAAACAGCCCGGCTAAATAAGACGGACTATATCGAAACACACATGATGCAGTTCTCTATGAAGAACAATGAAATTCGGACTGTAAAAGAAAAAATAATACATGCAGTTCGTAAAAAAAGTTAAATTCAAAAACAACGCGCATGTTAAGATAATGCATCCGAAAAGAAGTCCACCTTCAAATTAGTGCCACAATAAAAAAGGCCCCCAATGCCCCACCTCTCATGCCAGGGATTGCAACAAGTACACGCAAAAACACATGTAGTACGCAGCTCTAGAAAAATGCAGTGCATTTGGTTAGATGAAGCAGTATGGTATAACAAGCAATTCAGTTTTGGATTACCTACATGAATAAATACACGGTCTAGTCCACAGCGAAAAAGTCATAAAATTGCGGAATACATTATACTTTTTTCAGGGGCTGCAGCAAGACAGCAAGGACACACAAAAAATGGTGCAGTACGCACCTATAGTCAAAATGCAGTTCTTTTTGATAGACGATGCAGTGTGGTATGATAACGAGTAAAGTTCCTTGAACACGTAGGATACATATAAACGTGACAAATGCCCGTTCGCATAGAAAGTGGTGGTTAAAAAATTACTGATCAAAAATAAAATAAAACCATGTTAAAAAACCATGTTCGCATACAACCACCCAATCCGAGTGGTTCCATCGCCACAAACCCACAATCACAGACACAACACCAACCCACGATCTGCACAACCGCATCGTCAGCGAGATCATGTAGTTCATCCGATGCGGCCATCCCACCCCGCACCCTCCCCTTAAATTCAGACACCTACCAAAGGCCTTCTCATCCAAAACAACACAAGTATCCATTGCGATGCCACCAAGTCGCCCCATCACATCGATCTCCATAGAAAACACCAAGCCCTGCTACCGGCGACAGCGTTCTCCGACGAGTACAAGGACATGGAGGCCCATGGCAACACAAAGTTGCACGTCATCCACACTGAGGGAGTCCTGGATTAGGGGGTGTTCGGGTAGCCGGACTATACCTTAAGCCGGACTCCAGGACTATGAAGATACAAGATTGAAGACTTCGTCTCGTGTCCGGATGGGACTTTCCTTGGCGTGGAAGGCAAGCTTGGCGATGCGGATATTCAAGATCTCCTACCATTGTAACCGACTTTGTGTAACCCTAACCCTCTCCGGTGTCTATATAAACCAGAGGGTTTTAGTCCGTAGGACAACTTCATCATACAACAATCATACCATAGGCTAGCTTCTAGGGTTTAACCTCCTTGATCTCGTGGTAGATTTACTCTTGTACTACCCATATCATCAATATTAATCAAGCAGGACGTAGGGTTTTACCTCCATCAAAAGGGCCCGAACCTGGGTAAAACATCATGTTCCTTGCCTCCTGTTACCATCCGGCCTAGACGCACAGTTCGGGACCCCCTACTCGAGATCCGCCGGTTTTGACACCGACACACACCAATGACAAGAAGCAGATGGCGATCTCCCTCGCGCAGTATGAGCGCCACCTCAGGCTCCAGCGCCACAAGATCGTCAGGTTTGATCTCGAGTACAACAACGAGCCTGAAGCAACGCAGAAACCCGCCCTCGTCCAACTCTCCGTCGGCAAGACTCAGCCAGTGTTGTTCTTCCAACTGAGCGCCGCTGAAAGGTGCACCGTCTTCGACAACTTCCTCGCCGACCCCAGGTACACCTTTGCTGGCTTCTCCATCGATGGCGACAAAACCAGGCGAGAGCGCGTCAATATGGAGGTTGCCAACTTCGTCGAATCCAGAAGGAGTGGAGGGTGCCCGAGGCAACCAAGGAGTTGGACTCCCTTGGAGACATCTTCGGCATGCTCATCGACGACTACAACAACAACATGAGGAAGAAGATCACCAATGATGAACACAGGCGCCGGGCCACCCTGCCTCTGTCCATGAGGCACATCGAGTACGCGGCAAAGGACGCCTATGCAGCGTACGAGATATGGAACCGCATCACCCTCACCCAGGACGGGCTTCGACGTGCAAAGCTGGAGAAGGAGGAGCCCCCCCCCCCCAAGAAGCGCGCCAGGAGCAGCGGGGGATGGGGAGACGCTAACTTGTGAAGAAGCAGACAGTGCCGGCCAAGAGCTAACAATGCTAGCGTCGTTTTAGAATTATCATCAAATTTTCTTTTTGTTGTTTGCTCAGGTATCGTTAGTTTGCTTGTGATCATTTGCTTTTGCTGAACTTAGTTTGCTTGTCATGCAGAATCGCTTGTAATGATGAACTTTGATTATGTTAGATTGCTTTCTGTTGAACTTAGTTTGCTGGTGATGAACTTGTCATACAGAATGCTTGTGATAATTTGTTTTCTGTTGTTTGCTTATGTATCATTAGATTCTAGCAATGCACAAAGCAGACGAAAATGCAGTGCGCAAATAGGAAACATGCAGTGCAAAATGTGTACAAATGCAGTACAGAATCTGTCGAATGCAGTGCACACATACCCAACAACACAGTGCACGCCTCTGCATTTGAAAAAAATACATGAGAGCAAAAAACACAAAAAGAAAATGCAACATGTATATGTAGTGCGGAATATGTGAACATGCAGTACAGAAACATGAAGAATGTAGTGCACGAATGATTTACTAAGCAGTACGCGCCCATACATTTGGAAAAAAATACATAAGAGCAAAAACACGAAAAGAAAATGCGACTTGTATATGTAGTGCAGAATATGTGAACATGTAGTAATGCAGTGCACGAATGATTTACTAAGCAGTACACGCCCATACATTTGGAAAAAAATACATAAGAGCAAAAAACACGAAAAGAAAATGCGACCTGTATATGTAGTGCCGAATATGTGAACATGCAGTACAGAAACATGAACAATGCAGTGCACGAATGATTTACTAAGCAGTACACGCTGATACATTTGAAAAAATATGCAAGACGAAAAAATACAAAGAATTTTTTTTGACCACCTAGGTGCAACCAACCCTAGCCAGTCTCATAGTAGATTTGCGCTCACAACAGGCGAGTCGTTTTGAGCCACGATGCATGGGGCCGGGTACACATAGGCCACACAGGTCAGAGAGCATAAAGAAGCGAGCGCCGTGTATAAGCGCCCAAATAAGTAACCAGAGGAGTTCGATACGGTTGCCTCGCCAGCGCTTATAAACAGGTCGTGCACGCCCTCCACGGGCGAGATGGGAATAAACATTGGGGCGCACACACATCGCACCGGGAACCAGCTGTACTCACAGGCCGACTTGGGCCGAATACATCTTCACTCCCCAAAGATAGGCCCAACAGGCAAAAGAGAGGCTGCTGAAAATTAAAACAAATTCCCACATACCACTCCACAGACATAGGTCCAAAAACGCGTTGCGCAGTTCATTGTGAAAACTACAATGCAGTTCGCTATATTCAAGTAGGCAGTCTTGTTGCTTCTCATATGCATTTGCGTACACTGAATCAAAATCAATTCACCAACTAACACCAACCACAACATTTATTACTTCTATTACTCAATTGGTTGCATAAAAACCTATCCATTCGTGCTCCAGACTGACACAACTCCTCCCCCCGTTCCTCTTTTTCTTCAAATCATAGATTTACATCGAAACACACATGAAGCAGTTCTCTATGAAGAACAATGAAATTCAGACAGTAAAACAAAAAATAATGCATGTAGTTCTTAAAAAAAGTTAAATTCAAAAACAACGCGCGTGTTAAGATAACGCATCCGAAAAAGTCTACCTTTAAATAAGTGCCACAAAAAAGGCCCCCAACCCCACCCCTCCCGTGCCAGGGACTGCAGCAAGTACACGCAAAAACACATGCAGTATGCAGCTCTAGAAAAATGCACTGCATTTGGTTAGACGAAACATAATGATATAATAAGCAATTTAGTTTCGGATTACCTACATGAATAGATACACGGTCTAGTCCACGGCGAAAAAGTCGTAAAATTGCGGAATACATTATACTTTTTTCCAGGGGCTGCAACAAGACAGCAAGGACACGCAAAAAACGGTGTAGTACACACCTATAGTCAAAATGCAGTTCTTTTTTATAGACGATGCAGTGCAGTATGATAACCAGTGCAGTTCCTTGAACACGTAGGATACATATAAACGTGACAAATGCCCATTCGCACAGAAAGTGGTGGTTAAAAAAATTTAGTGATAAAAAATAAAATAAAACCACCTTCGCATACAACCACCCTATCCGAGCGGTTCCATCGCCACAAACCCACGATCACAGACGCAACACCAACCCACGATCTACACAACCGCATCGTCAGCAAGATCGTGTAGTTCATCTGATGCGGCCATCCCACCCCGCGCCCTCCCCTTAAATCCAGACCCCTGCCAAAGGCCTTCTGATCCACAACAACACAAGTATCCATTGCGCTCCCACCAAATCACTCCATCACATCGATCTCCACAGAAAACAGCAAGCCCCGCTACCGGCGATGGCATCCTCCGACGAGTACAAGGACGTGGAGGCCCACGGCAACACCAAGTTGCACGTCATCCACACCAACGACAAGAAGCAGATGGAAATCTCCCTCGCGTAGTACGAGTGCCACCTCAGGCTTCGACGCCACAAGATTTTCAGGATTGATCTTGAGTACAACAATGAGCCTGAAGCGACGCAGCCCTCGTCCAACTCTCTGTCGGCAAGACTCAGCTGGTGCTGCTCTTCCAACTAAGCTCCGCTGAAAGGTGCACCGTCTTCGACAACTTCCTCGCCGACCCCAGGTACACCTTTGCTGGCTTCTCCATCGACAGCGAGAAAACTAGGCTAGAGCGCGTCAATCTCGAGGTCGCCAACTTCGTCGACATCTAGAAGGAGTGGAGGGTGCCCGAGGCAACCAAGGAGTTGGACTCCCTTGGAGACGTCTCCGGCATGCTCATCGACGACTACAACAACAACTTGGAGAAGAAGATCACTGACGATGAACACAGGCGCTGTGCCACCCTGCCTCTGTCCATGAGGCACATCGAGTACGCGGCAAAGGACGCCAACGCAGCGTACGAGATATGGAACCGCATCACCCTCACCCAGGACGGGCTTCGCCGTGCAAAGTTGGAGAAGGAGGAGCCCCCCAAGAAGCATGCCACACTACTGCAGGATGCTACTAACGCGACACTACGATCAAAGACCCTTCGAGAAACTGTGTGCGATGCCACAATCGCAAACGGTGCTGTATGAAAACCGCCAGAAATGTCTAGAATGTTTGCGATGACAGATGCATCAAACAAGGTTCATGTTTTTGTTGTGTGTGCGATGAAGGGGACACGGTTCAGTTCAATGAACTGTTTGCGATGAGGAGGAACAAAAGAAACGGGCAGCCAGATGGAGGCGTGTGCGATACACATCATACGGTTCACTCGGATGAACTGTTTGTGATTAGGAAACACAAAAGAAACAGTCAGCCAGATCAAAGGTGTGTGCGACATACGGCATGCGGTTCACTCGGATGAACTGTTTGCGTTGAGACATGAGAACAGAAATGGCTCAACTTAACAAGATGTGTGTGATAATCGGCAAACATGTCTGTAATCAGAAATGTGTCTGAAGACCGATAAGAACACAGACGGTTCCTGCTAATAAGACGTGTGTGTGTGTGTGTTGTGAGCAAACGATTGCTGGTATACAATTGTGAGTGATTGATGAAAACATCACCGACAGGTTCCATTGTTTAGTCCATGTGCGATGTGATTTTCTTTGTCCGCACACCATCTACGCTCTGTCTATAGAGCATCAACATATATACTTAAAAAGACAGCATTGCATAACCAAATTAAGCATACAATTACACAAGTGACTACACACATAACATTTGCACACACCAAAGTAAGCAATTACATGCATACTAGCGTAGGAGAAATGAGGATCTAATCATCTACTTATTGTTGCGACGATGTTTGCCAATGCTTTGCCTCCGGCTGGATCCCCGGCCATTTTGGGGAAGGAGGGACTTCCTCATGTCAACGATCCGCCGGTACATGTCGTAGCTCGTGTACGCCTCCTTGGCCGTGTACACGACGTGCGCTTTGTCGAGTTTCTCCATCCAGGCCGAGTGCCAGGCATGCTTGTCCTTGTTGCACAAATCCTTCATGTCTCTGTAGTAGGGGTGATGCGGAGCATCCCATGATCATCCCCATGGACGCACCGACACCTCCAATGATACCACTTGGACCAATGACATGAGCTCGAGCCAAAGCTATCAAAGATAAGGTGAACTCACTCCTCTCCAAACTTCCACTTTCTATGCATGAGACATGGCTACTACCTAAGTCCGAGGTGTTGTGCATGATTAGGCACCAAGAGGGCCCTCCCAAAGATGTGCATGAAGATGTACAAGTCCCCAAGTCCACGGATGAAGAGTACCAACGGAAGGAGCCAAAATCATCTCCCAGGCCCCGGACATCGGGCCAAGGCCCCGGACATCCGGCCCCTGGAGCTTCTTCCTCTACAGTAGCCCAGCCACAGAAGGCTACAGGCCCCGGACATCCGGCCCCGGTAGCCCGGACATCCGGCCCCTTCCGAGCCCCCGGACATCCGGCCACCGGCCCAGAAATCCGGCCCCTCCGAACCCGAGAGCAAAAAATGCCACCGCTCCAGCCCAGACATCCGGCCCCCCAGCCCGGACATCCGGCGTCGCCTGAAAGCCCGAACATCCGGCCCGACTAGCCTGGACATCCGGCCTCCCCTGTCCGCGCACAGTGAAGGGCCGAGGCCCGTGTATCCCTTCTCCCCCTAGAGTATATATACTCCATCCCGTACAACTTTCTAGGGTTAGCAAAGGATTAGCTCATATTTTGTGTGAGAGCTTTGCTCATCCACTTGGTTACCTTCTCCTCGGAGATTCGAACCTCCACCGGAGAAGATCCCCCAAGCGGATTCAAGACCCCTCTTTAGGAAAGAACATCAAGACCTCCTCACGGAGAAGAACCGGCTACCCTTTGGTATCGTCCCTAGTTGATCGTGGATCGTGTATCTTACTTTATGTACTCGAGGATCTAGCCCATGCGTGACTTGTTCTTATTAGTTTGAGTGTTCCTCTCGTGTTTTCCCTTGTGATTTCCCTCGTTCCCCTCTTTATGTTCCTCGTGTTCTTCGCGGGATCCACTCCTTTCGTGAAAGATCGGGCGATTAGGGTTCTACCCTACATCATCTTGGTATCAAGAGCCACGTTGATCACGATTTTGGAGCCTCCCCGTTGTGTTTCTAGCCTTGTTTTGTTGTTTTTCGTCCTAATTTGAAAATTCCCCACCAAAAATAGCCCCAATTTTCTTTGTGATTTGTTAGTGTGTTGAGATTTTGTTGGTTTGGATCCGTGGATTTGCTTTGTTTTGAGTGGATCTAGCTTCCCATCATTTCCCCCCAATTTCCATCCACAAATTCCTCCTAATTTCGCCTGTTTTAACCTCTCCTCGCGGTGTTCATCCCGTTCGTCCCCGGATCCTGAGCCCGAACATCCGGCCCGTCCAGCCCGGACATCCGGCCCCCGGACTTCCGGCCTTCCACCCGGACATCCGACCCCTGGCAGCAACATCTCCACCCACCGCCCCGTTTTCCGCCCAATTTCCACCAAATTTTGTTCCGGTGCCCACCATATACCATATATACTCCCGCATACCTCCACCAGTTCTGCATATCCCAACCATTTTTGGACTGTTTCGCTCTCCGACACATTTTCTACTTCGAGGTTTGAGAATTTGAGTTGTGGTACCGTATCCTTTTGTGTTTCGGCTATCTAGGTACGGTTCGACATCGACATCACCATCGCTCATCTTCGCCACAGACGTGTCCTACATCGTCATCAACAACGACCACCTCGACTACACCTTGGTATTCGTGCCACCATTTTGACACCATACCGGAAGCAAGACCGGTAACCTCATCTTGGTATTGGACATATCACTCTTGCCCTTACATTGATAGCCATCATAGCCTTACTCCTTTGCGTTGCTTACCCATCGAGACTAGCCATTGATTATTGCCAGCAACGAGACTTGTGCACATTAGTGATCATACTTCCCATAGCATACATACATCCTTGTTGCATATATTGGTATCATCTCTTGTGTTACAAAGTTGTCATCGCATACTCATTTGCTATCTTGGTTCGTCAAGCATTGCATGAGAAAAGAGCTCAAACATCAAAGAGCCAAACAAGCTTTTAAGCAAAGAGAAAAGATAAGCAAAGAGCTTTTAAGCAAGAACCATAGCATCTTACAACATTAAGATTGTCATACTCGATCATCTTGGATCATATCAGAGCAACACCTTGCATAAAAAATATTTGGGATAGAAGTCGTTGCATTTTTGCTAAGTAGGTTGTGCACAAGTTCTTGTATCCGCCTATTGTGCAATCGTGCTAGCGTCTCTCTAGTGTTGTGCAACAAGAGCATTTTTGTGGATTCCACATTTTGGCTCACCCTTGGTTGCACAACCCCACTTATCTTTTTGCGTGTGTGTTTCCGTGTACCTTATATGCTCGGTCTACTTGTTACATTGCATCTTGCGAATCTTTTCCAACATTATTGAAGCTCACTTAAAATTGCATCAAATTTTTGTGCCACCATCCTAACCAAGCTCCACCAAAAGCTTTTACTTGTGTAGGTGTGAGAAACCGACAAGAACTAGTACCAATTGTGCTATTGCCTTGTCCTATATTGGAGTGATCCTCGATCCACTTTCAACTTCGGTCAAGGTACATTTGGTACTCGTTCTTCTCTTTCTACCACTCACATTCATCTTGGAATGATGGATAGGCCAAGTACTTCTACCAACCCACTCTTCATGGAGAAAGACGACGACATGAACTCCTTCGTCACCTCTTTGGTGCACAACGTGCTTTGCATCAAGAGCAACAAGCTATGAGTGAACGCATCGACAACCTTGCCGCCGACTTACGACTTTCTGAGCAACGTACAAGGGACTACTTCGACCACAAGCTCGACGATCACAAGCAAGAGAATGACGCAAGGATGGAAGAAATTCGTGCTTTGTTGCTCAACTGCTCGTCTTCAACTTCAAGAAGGAGCCGTTCAAGCCGCCACTCCGACTTCACCCTCTCCGGCTCAAGTACACCGACATCGAACACTCTTCGCCGAGCCGCGCGCATCGACCGTCAAGCAAGCCTCAATCCCGTACGAGACACCAACTCTCAAGAGTGCCGACAACGTCAAACTCAAGAGGACTTTGCGCTAGCACGAGAATGGCAACGACAACACCAACATGAAGAGAAAGAGCGAGCGCGTCTACACCAAAATGCTCAAGATGCCGAGGCACAACGTCAAGAACAACAACTCCGTGACGCTCAAGCACTTGCGGCGCAACAAGCTCTACGCAATTCGAGTCGAGCCATTGCCGACCGAAGCCGACAAGGCCGTGAACAAGAGGAAGCACTTCATGAAGAAATTCAAGAACGAAGATTTCAAGCTCGCGTGCATCGTCAAGTTCCTCCTCGAGCTCGACAAGCTCCTCCACAAGCTCGCCAAGAACAACAAGTCAATCAAGAGCATGAAGACAATGGAGATCCTCCATGACAAGAACAACATGACGATAACAACCCTCTGCGCCAAGAGCACCATGAGTTGATCAATCATCAACGACATGGGCGTCATCACCCCCACCCCAACACAATGAAGAGCAACGTTATGGCAAACTCAAGTTCACCATGCCCAAGTTCAACGGAAGCAACGATCCCTAAGAGTACCTTTCATGGGCATTGAAGGTTCACAAGAGCTTCCATTTGCACAATTATGAAGAAGAGAAGAAGATCGCGATGGCATCCCTTGAGTTCCAAGACTGTGTCCTCATTTGGTGGGAACAAATCATAGAGCGCCGAGAGGCAAGAGGTGAACCACCCATCACTACTTGGGTGCAAATGAAGGATGTCATGAGAGCACGCTTCGTACCTACCTACTACAACCGCAACCTCTTCAAGAAACTCCAACAACTCAAGTAAGGAATAAAGAGCGTTGAAGAATACTACAAGGAGATGGAGATTGCAATGATAAGAGCCAATGTCACATAAGATGATGAGAAAACAATGGCACGTTTCTTGAATGGACTCAATCATCCTATCAAGAAGATCACCGACTTCCAACCATACTCAAATCTCATCGAGCTAATGCACCAAGCTACCAAAGCGGAACGCCAAGTGCAAGATGATTTCAAGTATGCCAAATTCTCATCCAAGTCCTACAGTTTCTCCCACAACCAAGCTTCAACGACTCCATCACCAACTATAAAGCCTTGTTCTACCAACATCGACAAGTCGACTTCGAAGAAAGTTTTCTCAACTACGAGCCATCCTCCTACGAGCAAATTCAAGCCGAGAGCTTCATCATCATCAACCCCAACCGATGAGACCGTCAAGACGAGTTCCTTCAAGTGTTTCACTTGCGGAGGCCAAGGCCACAAGTCCTACGAGTGCACCAACAAGTGAACCATGGTCTTCAACGACGATGGCACATATGACTCCATGAGCGAAGGCGAAATGGAAGCCCTCGAGCAAGTCGCCATGCACCACCAAGTGAACAATGAAGAAGAACAAGTCTTTTGTGATGAAGACTCAAGTCCCGCACTTGTTGTCTCCAAAGTCTTGACTCTCCAACATCACCAAGAAGAAGACCAATGATGCCACATATTCCACACCAAGGCCGGCATCAATGGATGATCCGTGAAGGTCATCATCGATGGAGGAAGTTGTCATAATCTTGCAAGTGAAGAACTTTGCTCCAAGCTCCAATTGCCCAAGACGAAGCATCCACATCCATACAAAGTGCAATGGCTTAGTGACTCTGGCACCATCCAAGTCGAGCACCGAGTACAAGTCTCCTTCAAAATCGGCGCCTACGAAGACACCTTGGAGTGCGACGTCGTTCCAAAGACCGTTTGTCATCTTCTCCTTGGACGGCCATGGCAATTCGATAGAGGAGTCGTCCACAACGGCCGAACGAACAACTACATCTTCAAGATGAAGGGCAAGGAGTACGTCCTCCGTCCAATGTCGCCAAGTCAAGTGATCGCCGACAAGCGAGCCACCCATCATGGAGATCATAGTGATAGAGCGAGCCACCAAAAAGAGAGTGAGCGCCACAAGCCAAAATTGAGTGCCTCCATGATGAGCGAAAACAAGAACCTAGTTCTATTTGCCACCAAGCGTGAGATGAGAGAAGTGTGTGAGAACCCATCTAGTGTCCTACACTACGTCCTCATGTGCAAGGACAATGCACCACAGACTAACACTTCTCACACTCTTCCTCTAGTGTTGTCTTCTCTTTTGCAGGAATTTCAAGATGTTTTCCCCGATGAGCTACCTCCGGGTCTACCTCCTCTACGAGGCATTGAGCACCGAATCGACCTCATCCCCGGAGCACCTCTTCCGAACAAAGCTCCATACTGTGTCAACCCTGACGAAACAAAAGAAATACAAAGGCAAGTAAAGCATCTCATAGACCATGGACATGTGCGTGAAAGTTTGAGCCCTTGTGCCATTCTGGTCATTCTTGTGCCAAAATGTGATGGTAGTTTTCGCATGTGCTCTGATTGTAGACCTATCAATGCTATCACCGTTCGCTATAGGTATCCCATTCCATGCCTAGATGATATGCTTGATGAGCTTAGCGGTGCCACTATATTTTCCAAAATTGGTCTTAAGAGTGGTTACTATCAAATCCGCATACAAGAGGGTGATGAATGGAAAACCGCCTTCAAAACCAAGTTTGGTTTGTATGAGTGGTTAGTCATGCCTATGGGTCTTTAAGAAGCACCGTGCACTTTTATGCGCCTTATGAATCATGTTTTTCGCCCTTACATTGGTATATTTGTTGTGGTCTACTTTGATGACATTCTTGTGTTTAGCAAATCTATCAAAGAGCATGTCACCCATGTCTGCACCATTTTGCAAACTCTTAGAAAAGAGCGCCTCTATGCTAATATGGAGAAATGCCTTTTCGGTGTTGATAAGCTCGTTTTCTTGGGTTTTGTTGTTTCTTCTAAGGGTGTTCATGTTGATGAGTTCAAGATCAATGCTATTAAGACTTGGCCGCAACCAACCAACTTGCATCAAGTGCGTAGTTTTCTTGGCCTTGCGGGTTTCTATCGTCGCTTTGTGAAGGATTTTAGCACTATTGCTTCGCCTTTGCATGCTTTGAGCAAGAAGAATGCGCCTTTTGTTTGGGGACCATCCCAAGGTATTGCATTCAATGAGCTTAAGAATTTGCTTGCTCATGCTCCCGTGATTGCTTTACCCAACTTCGATAAACCTTTTGAAATTCATTGCGATGCTAGTGGTAATGGTATAGGAGGTGTGTTAACACAAGAGAAGCACCCCATAGCTTACTTTAGTGAGAAACTTTCCGGAGCGCAACTCAATTGCCCCATCTATGACAAAGAGCTATATGCTTTAGTCCGCGTTTTGCATGAATGGGAATATTACCTTCGTCCCCATGAGTTTATCATTCATACCGATCATGAGACTCTCAAGTATCTTAAGGGACAAACAAAGTTGAACAAGTGTCATGCTAAATGGAGTGAATTTATTGAGTCGTTTCCCTATGTCATCAAGTACATCAAGGGTAAAGAAAACATCGTAGCGGATGCTCTTTCCCGCATATGCATGCTTGTCACGCAACTTGAGTTAGATGTCATTGGCTTCGAGCATATCAAAGACTTGTATGAGCATGATGCAACTTTCGCTACTCCTTATGCCAAGTGTTTGTCGAATACATCTTGGGAACGCTATTACATCAAAGACGGCTATCTTATGAGAGCTAACAAACTTTGCATCCCCGAGTCCTCTCTTCGTTTGTTGCTTTTGCAGGAATCTCATGGAGGAGGCTTAATGGGACACTTTGGACGCGACAAGATGTTCGCCATGCTCTCGAAGAGCTACTTTTGGCCAAAGATGTTTCGGGACGTCAACCGTTTCACCAACCGATGTTCTACATGTCGCAAAGCTAAGTCCAAAGCTCAATCTCATGGCCTCTATATGCCTTTACCAATTCCATACCAACCACGGGAAGACATTAGCATGCACTTTGTACTTGGTTTGCCTAGGACTCAAAATGGGAAAGATTCCATATTTGTCGTTGTGGACCGTTTCTCAAAAATGGCACATTTTATTCCTTGCAACAAGATAGACGATGCTTCACATGTTACTAATCTCTTTTGTAGGGAAATATTGCGTCTCCATGGTGTGCCAAAGACTATCGTCTCGGACCGCAACGTCAAGTTCCTTAGCTACTTTTGGAAGACCCTATGCGCCAAGCTCGGAATCAAGCTACTCTTCTCCACAGCGTACCATCCTCAAATCGACGGCCAAACGGAGGTGACAAACCGCACACTCTCCACTCTCCTTCGAGTACTCATCAAGAAAAACATCAAGGAGTGGGAGGCGTGTCTACCCATCGCCGAGTTCGCCTACAACCGAGCAAGACACTCAACAACCGACAAGTCCCCTTTCGAGGTCGTCTACGGATTCAACCCTTTGTCACCATTGGATATTCTCCCTCTACCACTCCAAGAGCGCATCAATTTGGATGCAAGTGCACGAGCAACCCATCTGAAGAAGGTGCATGAAGATACAAGAAACACCATCGAGCACCAAGTACAACGCCTTGCGACCAAGTTCAACGTCAACAAGCACCCTATGATATTCAACATTGGAGACCTTGTGTGGCTACGCCTTCGCAAGGACCACTTTCCCCAAGAATTCAAGTCCAAACTTCGACCACGCACGGATGGACCATTCAAGGTGCTTGCACGCTACAACAACAACGCATACAAGATCCCTCGTGACAAGTACTCCGTGAGCGACATCTTCAACATCAAAGATCTCTCACCCTGCCATGGTGA
The DNA here is from genome assembly GCF_002162155.2 of Triticum dicoccoides. Lineage (NCBI taxonomy): Eukaryota > Viridiplantae > Streptophyta > Magnoliopsida > Poales > Poaceae > Triticum > Triticum dicoccoides. The sequence continues at coordinate 382,861,423 of NC_041392.1, read as the reverse complement.
TGAGGATTTCGATCCGAGGACGGATCTTCCTCAAGGGAGGGGAGATGATGTGGAGCATCCCATGATCATCCCCATGGACGCACCGACACCTCTAACGACACCACTTGGACCAATGACACGAGCCCGAGCCAAAGCTATCAAAGATAAGGTGAACTCACTCCTCTCCGAACTTCCACTTTCTATGCATGAGACATGGCTCCTACCTAAGTCCGAGGTGTTGTGCATGATTAGGCACCAAGAGGGCCCTGCCAAAGATGCGCATGAAGATGTACAAGTCCCCAAGTCCACGGATGAGGAGAACCAATGAAAGGAGCCAAGAGCATCTCCCAGGCCCCGGACATCCGGCCCCTGGAGCGTCTTCCTCTACAGCAGCCCAGCCGCAGAAGGATACAGGCCCCGGACATCCGGCCCCGGCAGCCCGGACATCCGGCCCCTTCCGAGCCCCCGGACATCCGGCCACCGGCCCAGAAATCTGGCCCCTCCGAACCCGAGAGCAACAAATGCCACCGCTCCAGCCCGGACATCCGGCCCCCAGCCTGGACATCCGGCGTCGCCTGAAAGCCTGGACATCCGGCCTGACCAGCCCGAACATCCGGCCTCCCCTGTCTGCGCACAGTGAAGGGCCGAGGCCCGCGTATCCCTTCTCCCCCTAGACTATATATACTCCATCCCGTACAACTTTCTAGGGTTAGCAAAGGATTATCTCATATTTTGTGTGAGAGCTTTGCTCATCCACTTGGTTACCTTCTCCTCGGAGATTCGAACCTCCACCGGAGAAGATCCCCCAAACGGATTCAAGACCCCTCTTTAGGGAAGAACATCAAGACCTCCTCACGGAGAAGAACCGGCTACCCTTTTGTATCGTCCCTAGTTGATCGTGGATCATGTATCTTACTTTATGTACTCGAGGATCTAGCCCATGTGTGACTTGTTCTTGTTAGTTTGAGTGTTCCACTCGTGTTTTCCCTTGTGATTTTCCCTCGTTCCCCTATTTGTGTTCCTCGTGTTCTTCGCGGGATCCGCTCCTTTCGTGAAAGATTGGGTGATTAGGGTTCTATCCTACATCAAGGGGTCGATGATGGCCTTGGTGAGGTGAACTAGTGAGTCCTTCTCATGCTCCTTGCTGCCCCTGATCTTGTATTGGCCCTGGATGTCGACAAGATTCTGGAAGGCGATGCCCGAATTCTCGAGCGCCTTTACATCGTTGGTGATGTCCACCGTAGCGAACATGTAGTGGGGGCTGTTGACAAACCTGGCAAATGCTCGCAAGGCCTTGTGGCCAGGCAGTAGTGGTAGATGAGGACATGGTGGCGCATGCACATCTGGGCGACGGCGACCTTGGGACAAGACCCAGCACGAGCGCTGGTGTACTCGAGGTCGAACCCGACCACCTTGTACTTCTCCTCGGCAAGCAACAACTCCATGATGTGGATGGAGTGCTCCGCCCAGACTGGGTCGCTGGTGTACACCACCGAGAGGTCCATGAACCTTCTGTGGGTGTCCACCACGGCACGCATGGTGAACTGCTACTCGTCGTCGGCAGCCGCTCGGAGCGCCATTGGAGCCGCGCATGTTACCCTATAAGAATTTATCGTAGTGGGTGTGCTTCTTGCAATGGTGGGGCGCGATTGACATGTTGAAGAGACACAAGGGTAGGTTAAATGGCCGATGTAATAAATGGGGGCCGGTTGGCTTGTAATCGTCACGTCTTGTCACGACGTTCATAGCGGAGGATTCTGGAATCCAGTGCATGCTTGACAACACCGCACCCCATGCGTGGGCTCGAAGAGCCTGTTCCCTCTCTACTGCGCTGTTTACCGCGCAAGATTCCCGCCCGGCTAGTTTGGCCACGCGTCAGCTAGAAGAGGGACAAATCGTGGGCGTTTATTGGCAAAAATCTTTGTAAAAACGAAGTGTGTGGAATGACTTCGGTCATAAGTTTACCGTTGGGTGATGAGGTCAAAGTTACACAGAAGGGTGATGATGGAAACTCGAGTGTGATAATTAATTCTGCACTCTACAGTACACACGATGGAAGAAACCAACTGTGTGCAATAATGTCGAAGATCGCAGTCGAGTTAGCTATATAGATCGTGTGTTGTGAGATCAACAAGGTAAACTGATTCGAGAATGGTTAATAAAATCTAAGAGCATCGCATATGAAGGTCAAAATAGTGCTAGCAATATACGAGTCTCATATGATGCCATTTCAAAGATTGTACCACAAAAGCTCTAAATGTTACAAGGTTCAAATTCCAGAGTTATATGGCTCAAATTCGAAGATTACAAGGTTCAAACTGATATTAGAAATGAAATTCAGCTCATCAGCTACAAACGCTCGCGCTGATGCGCTGAACATGGATATCAGAGAGGTTCAAACTAATATTACCGCTTCTAAGTCTGGCTTTGAAACCTCACAATTTTTGGAAAGGGGTCAGTGACTGAGAAGTTATGTATGGGGTTGACCCGATGACTTCCGATTACTTTGTCATCTGAAGTTCCAAAATGAAATTCAGCATTTTTGGAGCCTACTCCATTCTGCCGCAGGCACCGGCGCTGATCAACAAACCATTCATTTTTGCAAAATAAATGTAGGGCAAACGTCATTTCCTTCAGCACCCTTGCTCTGATAACAAAGAACCTGGCGAATATAATCTCTGGTAAGGTCCCTCGGTAGAAGTTCAAAGTAATTTCTGAGAGATGCAGATCTAGGAATTCGATGTGATTGTTATATTGTGTCACATTACCCACCACTAGGCCTAATCTTATCTGCAAAAGAAGAAACCGTGTTAGTGCCTACATGCAGTTTTGAACATTACTACAGGCCTAGCTATTTGGTTTGCATGATTTGTAAAATGCACTAACATGCCATCTTCGATCTGACATGATTAACATGGGCATTTGATTACATTCTAGAAAAATGTAGCCTTCTTCACAAGAGGTTGGAGTGGATGAAAAGTTCCCTAAGAAAACTATTATAGATGAACCCAAAGAAGAAATGCTTATTGATCGTAACCATATGGATCAAGCAACCAATATGGCAGGGCATGTATGTATTGAAATCCTCCAGAAGAACCTTCAGAAATCGTAGTACATTGTCATTGTAAACTTGGAAAAAAGGTGTCACAAATTGAAATCCCTTATGGTTACCATTTAATAGGAAAGGAACATCACCTTGATACATAGCTTCTCCAGGAACGGAAAGCATGTCAGGAAACTGACAACTTGCTCCAGGTCGGGCCCGATAGATTCTAGTGCTAAGACCTTCACTGTGCGCAGCTTCGGGGTCAAGCTTGTCGGAATCATTTTCTGAATGACAGACGAACAAACATCTTCAAAATTAGAAATAATGTTAATTTGTAGAAGGAGAGGTAGAAGGCGGCTGTTGTACCTGAACGGGTCTGGATCCAATAACAAGTTTGGAGTATTTGTCAGACGAGTAGCCCACCACTGTCAATTTCGGCACAGAAATGACATTGATTCGTGTTGGACCTTCTTGATCTACTACAAGTAATCTCTCAAGTGCAGGTGTGTCCTGGATGACTATACCGTGGTCCACCTTTTGTGAGTCTTCCTGCCCCACCAGCAACACACATAAATAGTCCGGAGAGTCATGGAGGTGATGTGGAAGGTACTCAACCCATTGATCACCTGAAGACGAAGATACTCAAGTGTCGTACAGCCACAGAGCAGGCGCTCCATGTCACCCTTTGAGAGGCAGACGATGACGAGATCAAGGTGCTTCAGTAGTGGTAGAATAAGAGCGGGCGCGTCATTAAGGGGCGGGAAATGGCAGTTCCTGAACTTGGCGACGCGCAGCATGGGCGCGAGGCAGAGTGCGGATGTTGGCAGTGACCGCATATGCCCATCATCAAAAGTGAGCTCCTCGAGATGATCTAGGGCGGGGGATCGGAACCAGTCGTCAAGCTTGGCTCGGTCCTTGACGTTGGAATGAAACTTGCCCATTCTAAGGCCTTTGGTTGGGCCAAGGTGACTGCCGAGGATCTTGGAGAACGCATCCAAGCTTTTGCGATAGCCATGGCAGAGCTCGTGGGTGCCGATGAGGTCGAGAGGGCTGGAGTTCCATAGGAGGCGCCACCGCCGGGAAAGGAGGGTTATCCGTGCCCCATATTTGATTGGGAGGAGGGAGATGATGACTCTCAACATATCATCAGGGAGGCTGCTGATTAAGTCTAGGCCTGTTGGAGTCGCTTGCGGTTCTAGCTCGCCCCGCCTCCGCTTGTTGGAAGCCCCGTTCTCCACCTCCGGAGTCTCCTTGTCAGCGGCGCTTTCTGATAGAAATGGGAGTACATGGAATATTTAGTTAAAACATGGTAATAGAAAAGTGTATTGGCAACTATAAGTTATTAGGTAGGAATATAGTAAGATGAGGGAATAGCAATTGGTTGCTTAAATACTACACAATTCATTTGACATTGCTGGGTAAGTCAACATATGCAGATAGTTGAAAAGAAAACTTACTTTGAACAAAGTCTGGAGGGATGATTTTGTCCAGGAAGTTAGCATATATCTCATGACCAGACCCTTCTATGTGCAGTGCAATTTTAGTGCCAGTTTTCAGTACATAAAACTTTGCAATTTCATTCCAAAAGCCAGTGCCAAAATAGGAGTCACCACGTTCATCAAGTCTTACAGTAGCAATGATTGTAAATCCATTGTTTGTGCATAGTATGACATTCGTGGAGCCTTGATGTATGTAAAGGGAAAAATTGTGCACTACATAATCTATTGCATAGCGAGGGATGTCCTGCAGAAAATGGTAGGGTTGTTAAAGAAAATATGATAACATGCAAATATGGGCCCAAATTGAAAGAACTGTACAACAATTGAAATAGAAGGACAAAAGTCTATAATTAAACAGATAGGGTAAACATGATGTCATGGAAATATGAGAGTAATTGAAAGAACAATACATCATTAATTTGCCTAATGTAGAAAGAAGAGGGGGAAAAAATCCCCTTTGACGTATATGGTGCATGTGGCACCTTTTATCCAAATGTAGCAATATTTAGAATATGTTCAGGAAAGTAGGCCATGCCAACCGATTTAGGGTGAGATTGAACATACCACGCGCGTCCTGAAGTACCTGGTACAATGAGATGGAATCTCTAGCGGCGGTCGCCAAGTCCTGAAGTATCGGCACACTGTACATTCTATGAATGAAAGAAAACCCTCAAATCAGCTCGATAAAAATGAATTCACGGCCGCCGGATGATTAAAGGAGGTAGATGAACTGGGATAAGAGATGAGATAATATCTCATTAAATTAGTTACCTTGTCGTCCATGAGAAAGAACCCTCAGTACGGCAGATTCCCCAACCGAGCGAAGCTGGCTCGACTGCGAGCAGCGTCAAGAAAGTCGATGGCCATAGGCGGCGGCAAGCGGAAGTGGCGAAATGCGGTGTGCTTTGCCGGTAGCCTGGCGGCGGCAGGCATCGAGCTAAGTGTTTACCGCGGCGATAGGAGGTGGCCTGGCATAGACGCGCAGGAGCTTGTGCAGGTGTAATGGGGAACGTACCAGAGGGGCCAAGGTGGGTGGCGGGCGGGGTGAGGGTTTTTGTCACGTGGGGATAGTGAGGGTTATCTCTTTTTTCTTTTTTGAATTGGGTGGTGAGGGTTTTCTGTCCCACAAAGAATTTTGGGGGTGGCGGTTTGCTAGAGCGAACCGTGTGTGATTGACGCAGCAGGCAAAATGATAGGCATTGCACACGGTTCCAATTTTTGGAACTGTGTGTGATTGACGTACTACCTCCGTCCTAGTTTATTGGTCCCCCGTTGTAATTTTTACCAAAATTTGGCGAAATATTTAACATACTCAGACATAGATAATAAGCGTACACATACATAAGCATAGTTCAACCGTCATTAAGCATACTCAAGCGTACATAGTTCGATCCATCCACATCTCATCTCACATGCGGCCGACATGATCCTGAAGCTTCTCCAGGTACTCGGCGTACACGTCGTGCGCCACCCTGCAAGAATACTTCTGCTTGAAGGAGCCAACGGCCCGTCCTCTTGCATGCGCAAGAACACTTAGATACGCGTCATGAATCTTGTGGTTGCAAAATGGGCATCCATAGCCGTCGTTCCAGGTCCTAATACATAAAGCTCCCTCAGGATTCGCCTCTTGTACCTCCTCTGGGCATCTTCATCCTCGCTGTCCACATCGTCAGACAACACCTATACATATAGTAAAACAAATTTCGCATCAAATCACTGATTACATGCCGTGAAGTAGGATTAGGAATTTATGGCTATTTATTTATACATATTCAGAGATTATGGTTAGATTTTTAAGCACAGTCGTCTATGTACAGACCAATCTTGAAGAAAATAATGGCACAAACATATGTAGGTCATTCAAAATCAATTGTCAAGTCATGGCTAGGAATTATTAGCACGAACGCTAACCCTAGTCAGATTACTAGCAGAAATCATTTGCACAGATGAAACAACTAATCACTTATCACCTGTACCATTCAAACAATCAATACACTACACGGATCTAATGAAACTTACTTAGATTTCATGGATTGGGAGAACATAACCACATGATTTCTATTCCAAAAAGGGGGAGGCAGGAGTAACCAGAGAAACCCTATGATCTATTTGACACATAAATGGGTACAGATGACTAACCAGTTGTCCGTCATCGTCGGAGTCGTCGCCGGAGTGGTCGTCAGAGTCGGTGTGGAACTCCGCCTCCGACTGTGGAAGCTCGACGCCGTCGACGACGTCAGGGTGCAGCGATAACTTGCCGGCTGTGACGGCAACCTCTGTCTCCATCTCCACGCCATGCTCCAGTGCTTTAGTAGCCTCGGCATCGCCACTCCCTTCGATGGGGCGCTTCGGTGGCATCCTCATACACCGACGGCTTTGAGGACGGAGAGCGGCGTCAAGGTTGCAAGCGGAGAGAGAGGATTGTGTGTGCGTAGCGAGGATGGGGCGTGCGCCGCTCGGGCGCACCATTAATATGGAGTAGTGGGAGTTGTGGGAGAGAGGTGGGCGGCGGTAAAATCGATGGCTCGCCTCCCGGTGAGCCTGTGCACCAGACTGCTGGCATGCCTACCAAAGTTTCACACAGCTACTCGCACGCCTCCTGATGACACTGTGCAGCGAGCACGCCTCCGTTAATTAACACACCTGCGCGCACGCCTCCCCGTCTGCATGCGCGGCAAACTACTCGCATGCGTCCCGTCAACTCACGCCTGCTCGCACGCCACACGAGTCGCACGGAAGCACGTATATTGTTTTTCTATTTGGATGATTAATGCTATCGCTTTATTGCTTAACCGAAGCATGGCACGTATCCATTGTTGGTCTAACGCTCACGGTTCGAATAAATAATCCATTTGGGATATTGGTCCCCAATTATTAATAATCTCCCGTCTGTAATTAGATAAAGATTACATCAAAACTGGTCTCAAATTTGACAAAAAAGTATAATGCCACATTGTATTGGTGTCCATATGACAACACGATAAGTTTCATGAACTTGAAATAAGTTTTGGATGTACTAGAATTTAAAAATCAAGATTCTCATTGTTTGAAATTTGTTGCACGGGGAGTAAACATGCACCCAGTGAGACACATGTATTTTTGCAACCCATTTAGGTGCACTGTCACATGTGCATGTAGCTCAGATTTGATTTTTGCACATTATACCCATGGAAAATCAATCAATCAATGTACTAAAACGTCTTAATGATCTCTGTGAATTTTTTGAAATTAAAACGTCCCTCCTTTGGTAACATGTATGTTCACGGCGGGATAATTAATTAACTTGCATCGTAGTTGCGGTGGATTCGCGGTGTGTGTGTGGGTGTGTGCGTCTGGTGGTGGCGGGTGGCTCGCAGTACACTACGAGTTGTGAGCCACCGTGTGGGTTGGACGTTTTGTTAGGCAGGATGGTGCCACATCAGAGTCGTGAAATCGTTATTTAAAACATTACACAACCCTTTCATTCATAAATGTTTTGGCCACATGCAGTCGATGCTTGTCCTACACGACACTCGATACTCGCGTGTGACCCTTTCTGTGGGCCCGCGAGGTCGTCGTCCATCACTTTGACGAACAGCCGGCAGTAAGGTTAATTTGACCAGCAAGGTATAATCTTTTTTGTTTGTGTTATGGTGGTATATAGTACGTGTCGAAGAGGTGGGAGGCGACTAGCATATATACTATACATATGCATCCGTGAACTAGTACACCTCACTGAGTGTCGACTTTTTGGTTACCGAGGGACGTGCCACATCAAAATTGTGAAATTGGTTACTCAAACATCACACAACACCTTTTTGGGCCACATGCATATATATCCTAGCTAGGACACTCACGTGTGACGCTTCCATCTATGGGACCACGAGGCCATCGTCGGTAAATGCATGCATGCATCACTTTGACCTACATCAGGAGAGGTTAATTAATTTCACCATCAATGAGGATTCTTTTGGGTTGTACTTGTACATATATTACGGCAGGAGCATATAGTATGCGGTGAAGAGGGGGGAAGGGGACCATCATATGTAGTACGCTTGATATGAACCTCGCTATGTGTGGGTGCATGGTTTACGGTTTTTGAGGCATGTGGCACATCAAAGTTGTGCATTTTGGGTATTCAACATATATATGTTTGACCCACATGCAAAGCGGTGGTGGTTGTCCTCTCACACCCACTTAAGCGGTTATCAGCGATATCAATGCTTTCCATCTGTGGGCCCGCTTGATCCATCACTTCTTTTTGCCTGACAACAAGAGAGGTTAATTTGACTTAGAGGGGATTATTATTTTTGCTCTGGGATGACATGCATGATACACTTTGAGCACACACATATGCATGTGTACGCATGAATCCCTCCCATCGAGTCAAAGTGGCTAGTACAACGACACCATCATGAACCGATCTCGCTCTATGTGGGGAGCTAGTGTACGATTTTTGACACACGCGCCAGATCAATGTTGTGTATTCAAACATGCATGCACGCATCACCTACATACATATGCATGTAGTGGTTGCCTTCAAACTATACAATCCCTCGTGTGGTTATCGGCGACATGCCTATATATTCGTGGGCCCGCGTGGACATCCATAATCACCTTGACCAACAACAAAATAGGTTACCATGGCGGATTCTTCATTTGGTTAGTGTTATCGTAGTATAGGTCATGGTGAGATTCAGACCTAATTAAGTTTGAGCGCATATACTATATATGCATGCATGCATATATGATTCCCCATCGTTGGCTGAAGTGTGGTGTAACATACATATGCATCGTCAACCTAACCCTCATTCAGTGTGGGCATTTCTAGTTTGAAATCACGGTGCCACATCAAAGTTGTTCATTGTTACTCAAAAACACACCTCTCCATACATATGTTTGGGCCACATGCATGCATTGGTTGTCTTTGGGGACTAGCTACTTGCGTGATTATTGGCGAGCTAGCCCATCTTCGGGGTCGCATGGACGACCTTCACTTTGACCAACAACAAGAGAGAGGTTGTACGACCAAGGTGGATTATTCTTGGTCCATTTTTCGATCCATCTTGGTGAGATATATGCCTCTCTGGCCCGCCGACTGAAAGTGTGTGTGTGTGTGTGGGG